>NC_071354.1:170280910-170592660 GCF_943734655.1 Sabethes cyaneus | reverse complement strand
TGCAAAAACAGTGAAAATATTCGTTTATTTTTATGATTTCATCATAGATAAGGAGATCAAAGAACCCAACTTTTTCATAAGTTGTGAAAAAAAACTAAATTTTTAACAAAACATTTAAAAAAAATTAGAAACCTTTATTTGGTTGTAGTTGAGATACAATTTTTAAAGATACAAAGTCACTATAGAAGTAATGGAGACGTATGGTGTTTTGTTTTTATTTTGCAATGAAATGGATATTGTTAGCAAAGACGAACTAGAAAAATCCATTTCGTTTTTCTTTTTCTAGTCCACTCTGTTGTTTGTAACAGTGAAAAAAAAACAACAGTTTACTGGCAGTCACCGCTCGAAAGTTACCAATATTGAAGCTTAAAACTAGTTAAATATGCATAAATTACAAAGTTTTGATTGGTTTGAAAACAACTTACCGATAACGTTGGATGTAAAAAATGAGACAAAGAGAAACGAAAATCCAATAGGTATGCCACATGTTTTCAATCGTTTTGCAGTTCATACTCTTCAATATGAACGCCAAACAGGAACGCGAACGTCGGCTTCTCCGAACAAGCATAATCGACATGAGGTAGAATATTTGCGTTATTTTTTTTTCTTCCTTCAAATTTGCGTTTCTGCTTAGCAAGTTGAATGCAAAAATCGTATGTAGGGGAACAAGGGGTAAGAAGGCCCGGCGGGGTAAGAGGGACCACATCGATTTCGTCAAGAAATCCTTAAATTTTCTACAAATGCCCCAGTATGTTTTGTTTATTAGCCTATCTAAACACTTTCGAGACAACCTGTGGCACTCGGTCGTATCCAACGTCAAAACTAGAATCAAAACAAACTTTTCGTTCGCAGTGTCTTCATGCGATATAATTTCAGCAGCAACAAATTTAAGGTTTTTCAGCAAAAAAAGCTAAGTATTTTGACGTTTCTCGTACCACTGACTTTAATTGGGCAATTCCTGTTCTGCGTGTGGCGGAAAATGTATATAAATAGTACGGATTGAGAGATAAAAGCAAAATAATGCAAATTGTTAGCTAGGGGTAAGACAGGCCATTTTTCACGGGGTAAAAGGGCCATACGTCATAGTGCTCATAATTGCCTAAAGTTCTTCTGTTCAGTGTCTTAATAGATTTTAAAAATATTGAATGAAAAAAACAACCTTTTTCCTGTTAAATTTGACTAACTATTTTATTATTCTGACAGATAAGCATTTCGTTTACGACTTGCAGGCTTCAGCAGTGTCTTTTTCGAAAAAAAGTACACCTGTAATAAAAATCATCCCTGAATCTGAGATCATCCTGTCTAACACAGAGCCTCCCACGTCAAAAGAAGCCAACAAGTGCCATTCGAATAACACGATCAATGTAAGTTTGGATCTAACGGAATCAAAATTCGATGATTCCAATTCACTTAACGTTGCCTTCTTTACCTTCACCTAAAATTAATGGTATTCGAAGAGTAAACGTCCTGCTGACAAATCCACAAAAATTACGCCAAGAAAAGAGTAAATAAAAACCAGTGGAGTAAAATAACGTCTACTCTTATTTTTAAAATTGAACTAGTAGTAAAGTTCCTTCTTTTAGCAGGTGTCTAAATTAAACTATACCTTATTTTAGCATGTACCTAAAAACCCCTTAAGAACTTGTTCTTACTTAGTTAATAATATTGAAATTATGTTTACAACTCAAAGAAACCTTCAAATCTGCCACAATCCGCCTTACTCCGCCATGGTCCGTCTTACCCCTTTGGTGGTCCTTCTTACCCCGCATGGTTGTGAACGAGTAATTTTTAGACGTTTCGAAAATTGATGAAAAATCACGGAAAAATAAACTAATTAATTCTTTATATAATTTTTAATGGTAGATAAATGAATGCTTTTTCATGTGTGGAACAAGAAAATGTGAATTTTCGCACACATTTTATGCTAGCAATTTATTCGCTCAGGGGGGCCGTCTTACCCCGTCTTCCCCTATTCACAGTCGATTTCCAATCAGGGTTGCCACACATAGTTTGATTTGATTTTGCTATTTTGACTTCAGCCTCAGTTAAGGATAATTTTGAAAAGTTATGCATGAGTCACTCATAGAGCTAGTAATAATTTACAATATTACTGAAGTGAGTATTGGTCAATTTTTATTAATTACTGTTTTACAAGGCTGCTACCAACGGTATTACAGCCTTATAGCACCATAACTAGAAGATAAAAAGCAATGCACAGTTCAGAATTATTATTGAGATTAAATAACACTACAACTGTACCATACACAACTTTTGAAAATTCTAATTGCATCTCGATAGCAACAGCATGCTACTTTAATTTGATCCTGAAATTAAATGGCCGATGAGTACAAAATAGGGTATGTTGCTACTTCGTCGTAATTGCCTATTCCCGTCCTATCCAACACAAATTATTAAAAATATCAGCATTTTTATGACACACAATGCAAAACTTCCCTAATATTTTAGTTAGTTGTCTATCATACGCGATCAATCAAAGTGCGCTGAGATCTATTTAAATGCTTTTTATCATTAGAGAAGTCTTACCAGCCAAATTTCCTTCGTTTTTCGTGCGACGAAGAAGACAATGTCGACTAATCGGTTTAATTTCCGTCATTCATAAATGAAAATAGCTCACACAAGGCATTGTCGTTATTCTACAGCCAAGAAAACTTGCCGGACCTGCAGAAATTTTTGTAGAATAACATTTATCATGCCGTTCTACACAAATACATGCGCGTTAGCTTCGTAAACATTGTTGCGATTTTTAGTTCGGACGATGAAAAATTTTGATGGACGGATTTTAAAACGGTACGACAAATTTTAGAAATAAAGTCAGTTGCGTAATTTCAATATGCTTTAATAGTCGCTTTTCAGTGATTTCAAAGTTCACGGATCGGAAGGTAAGTGTGTTTTAGTCAAATCAGCGCAAGAACTTTTGGAGTATTCATTAAATCCATCCAACAAATGATGAAAACTAGAATGGCTTTACTTATTACGACGGGAATTAGAAAAAAACCCTACGTTGTCACATTTTTTACATCGAGCTGAGAGAAAATAATCCTTTAGTTATTTTTATACATGATTTGTGTGGGTGTTTGTCTTTCCTTCAAAGCTTTAAAGTCGATCCGCATTACAGTAGACCTTGACGGGTCCTCTTTGCATTCCTAAATATGAGGGTGACTATTGCTCTGCTAAATAAAGGTCTTTGTCGAAGTAATGTACAATTTATTTAGCATGGAGAAAGGGTGTTTTCTACATTAAGATAAGAAATTGTGTAATATTTTTTTTGAAACGATGGATCTATAATTGATGAAGGGACAGTAAGGGAAAATAATGAAGTTTTTTTAGGAATGGAGGGGAAAGAGTGGAAAGGAAGGGGGGGGGGGTAATAGGTAGCTACGCTTAACAAGTTGTCGTTGTAACTTCTACTTTTTGTCCAAAGCTGGAAGGTGCATGGGTCGAACCAAGCTATAATCTGAGGTTATAACCGGAGTTGAACCCACAACACCCGCCAGGGCATGTGGCTCGTTGGTACCCGTGTACCTATGAACCATAGAGGCGCTGGACAAAAGGAGTCTGCACAACCCCCCTTATTAACGTAGCGACATGGGTTGGGCTATTTTTATACACAAATTGTGCCTCTTCCTCTACCTACTGTAGAAACCACCGACCGAGAAGTTTAGTCTAACTCTGTGTTTACTGGCGGGACGACAACACTATGCAGGCCCTTGCGATTTACAAGGTACTGCGTGTGAACGCTGTTCGTCTGCCAGCGTGTTAGCCGCGGTTCTCAGCGCGGGGTTTTGGGGGAAGGCCCTGTTCCTGTGAAAATCGACCAAACTTCGTGATTTTAGTCATGACCTGAAAATGCGGTCAGGCATATATTAATATTTTTTTGAAACGATGGTTCTACAGTTGATGAAGGGACGGTAAGGGATAGTAATGAAGGATTTTTTTTGAGAATGAAAGGGAAAGGAAGGGGGGGGGGGGGTAATAGGTAGCTACCTATACTTGATAATTTTCCAAAGGCTTTCCTGCCTAATATTACCAACTATAAATGAATAAAAGTTGTTACAAAAACAAATCTTGATTAATTTTATTTGTTTATTTTTTGTGTACAATTCTCTATTTTTAGTATTTAGTTTTCGTTTATTTTTTGCAATAAATTCGATAATGTTCAATTTCGTGTTTAATTTCAAGTATTTTGTTTTCAGTATTCGGTTATAGGTCTTTATTTCTCATTCTTTTAGAATTTAGAATTTTTAGATTAATAAAATGCATATTTGAGATAATTTATACCAGTTTAAGTAGACAATCTTCATTTTCCAGTTTTCACTGTCATTATATAAATTTCGATTCACAAATCCTTCAGCTTTAGCTTTCTTAAATACAGGCAAAGTTATACGTAAGAATAACCGTTAAGAACAAACATGCATTTTCAATATTTTTATCTCACACTAAACCACAGTAGGTTTAAATACAACATTGTCACAAAAATCTGCTAACTTCCAAACGTCCTTCCTTTTCTTCAAGGTCTTCCGTTTTTAATTAATGCAACACTTTTCATCGCGGTTACAGTGCCATACACTGTACAAGTCTTTCCCTAGTGACCTATAGTACTTCATATGTATGTTCGAGCAAGAACAGGATGCGGGAACGAATTTATGCGATTTAAACACTTCTTCACATAAAGTGCTCTTCTATGTTACACATTATTGTCGTCACATTTAACAGGAAGTCATTAGGGAAGACTACTTTCTAGTGGAAACCGCTTGCGGGCTCTAGTTGCACACTACTGGAATCAGATGGCAAAAGGTGGCCTACACCTTTGAATTTGTCACTGAGCAGAGCAACCAGAACCAGCATCATCATTTGATTTGGGTACACCAGCAGCAACGAAACGAGGTTTTCCGCGCCAGCAATTACAAGAAGCTGCTGACGGAGAACTTTTTGCTTGAGACGTTTTCGCGATAAAATGTTTCTTTTCTTTCGTCGGTTTCAGCTGATTTTCAACGTCAGACGCAATCAAGCTCCCTAATTGCGAATAAAATTCGAACTAATCATAGCAGTTACAGAATGACGACGCTGGGAGCCTGTAATTGCCCTGTTATGACATTCATTGGTATGAAAATTGGATGCGATGGAAAAAAATCTCCACAAGAAAAGTCTCGATAAGTGTACTTGTACAAATAAAATTATTCATGATTTTACTAATTATTGGTATAAATGGAACCTACAATATGGCTGATCCCAGCAATTATGCACAGGGATACAACTGGAGTCTAATACCATTTATAACAATTTCTATCCAACTTTCCTAAGCCAAGACGGCAATCCGTGTGCTTTATGTACTGAAATAATAATTTATTCAGGTTATATTTACGAGTGACCGGCGTTGGTTTTTCAACCGCTCTGGTGCGGCGCGACGGTGCGGTGTGGGATGATGGTCGCCATGTTCAAAGTGCCTTTGTAGCTAACGACCCTCCAGTGCATAACGAGAAACCCAAATCAACTCCGTCAAATCATTGTAATTAGCATGACGACGAAACGTCTTTTCAGAGGGCCCAAAAAAATTCTGACGTCTTGTTTTATTTGCACGCCGCTTTTTGGCCGATGGCTAATGAGATAAGTAGGTATCGGACTGTAATGAAGGAGGAAAATATTCGGGCCGGAAACATGCTAGCTTACTAAATTTTGTTGTTTTAGTGTGACTTTTATATTTTTCGAAATAATATGGCATTCTGATGTGTCAAATGGGTTCAAGAATATTGTACTATAAGAACTAATAAGGTCAAAAAATTGACGTTAAATGTACTTTATAGTTACCGTTAGTTTCGACTTCCGTTAACAGGAAGTATCCAGCTGACGAATGAAGAACACTGCACAAACTATTGCACACTCACTGCTGTTCACGTCGCGCACTAGTTAGTTTCGATTTGGCACGGATGATAATGACACTATGGCTACAATCGAGTTTTTTTCACTCGAATTGGTGCCTATCAATCAGCAGCGAAATACTATTTGTACGCAGGTTTTGAACACTTTTTCCACTGGCTTCTTTTTCACTATGAACACCTTGGTACGAAGAATCCTTCATAAACTCACACGTTTCAGATGTAATCCACCCGTTCGATAAAGACAATTTTCTTACGGTGTCCGGTGGTGATTGATTAATTTTCCACGTTTCTGCTTCCGGTCATCGGCATCTGTTGCTGGCAGCACAAAATGGCTGTAAACTGAAAAAGGATACGAAATGCCGATAAAACTGCCGCCATCCGCCACTGCCACAGAATTCTCCCCGAGGGAGGTACGTGTCACAAATAAAAGACAGCAATTGAAGCTCCAGTTTCTGCTACACAAATCGAAGGAGTAATATGGGTCCCACGAAACTAAAAATAGAACCCGGCACTTTGCGAAGATTTCTTGCCATTGTTCCTGTATTGTGCTTTGACTGGCCTGCCAAGCATGCCTAAATGTCTAACCCACCGCAGCGAGCTGGATATTTATGGCTGTTATGTAGCGCAGACCGTCGTCCCAAGATAGTTTCTTACCTTCAGACGATGTACTGCGCAAAACAAGAAAATAGCATAGTTCTCTTAGCAGGTGACTGCTGCCGGTAGCATAATGATGGCACAATACAAACGTTGCAAGCAGTCGAGCGGAAAGGATATAGCAAAGCTCGGATCGGGAACGTTTGAACTCAATTCAAGGATCAGAGTACGCCTTAGTAAAGTCGAGATCCGTGTGTGCGAAGCGACGACGAGCCACGAGTGTCAGTTGGGGAATTGGAGTGAATCTTATATTACGTATCGAGAAAACTGACTTTGACGTAATTTATTCTGTGCAATAGAAGACAGATACGTGCAACGTTGTCTATATGTAGTACGGGCGTCAATAGGAAATTGAAGCTGAAATGAATATTGAAGCCAGTTTGAAGCGTAGGAATATTGACACCAACAATTTGGTGCTTAACCTTTTCCGACAGGTAGCATCACAAGAATACTAAAATGTGATCGGACTTGTGTCAAAACATATTTGAACATATGCGATAATTCCATATGCTTTGCATATGAGTGGAAATTTTAATCACTGATAGCTTTACAGTGAAACGCACAACCTAACATGTGCGTGGTTAGATAAATTTGTCTGATCAATATAATGATAGAATAGACACATATTAATTGCAGCTGATGGGACTGTAAGATAATCAGTGAGCAAGAGACTTTCTACCGGAATCTCATGAAATCCTACAGTTGAGGATAGAATGCATCGGAAAATAGCTCATCGTCCGATCATTAAGAAAAGCTATCTAAATAGGGATTGCAAAAATATCATTTAATTTTTGTCAACAAGCTATCGTTGTGCACATTTTAAATCCTTAGTTACAGAGAAAAGTTCTACTAATAATTATAATTAACTAGCTGATTGCCCGATCTCACTCGGGGGCCCTTTGTCACTCAGTCACTTGTATGTCTGTTTTTGTGAACACTCTCATAATGCGAGAAACAACACTCTTTTTTTCATTTGAATATATCTACTCCCTTTGTCAGTTCCTATCACGTTACTCCCCAACCACTTGTAAATCTGTCTTCTTCTCGGTAATCCCTATAAATTGACACAAAATCTTTTTTACGTTTTTAAACCTCCCCTTTTTTAATGACCACCCTATTTCCCATTTCAGAAATAAAACAACTTTGACTGTTATCGTTCCAAATACAACCCCCCGGTACTGATTCTTTTAAGCCAAAAAACATGTGTTTGACAAACGACGTTTGATGAAGAACAGTCCAGAAGTTCCGGAGTTATGACGGAACATACATTCATACTCACGTTCCTTGGACCCCTACATGTCGGTTCCTTCTCAGTCAGCTCCCTCTTCTGTCACGTAGCTAATTCTGCTTCAGATTGCTCAATAAAATTCGCTATAATGGGAACGAAAAAAAGGTTTATTTACCATATATTCCTCCTCGATGAAACCCCCTGTTTTCTCAAAGTCAGTTGCACAACTGCATTTGGTTTAAATGCAAGAGAAACTCAACCCTTTTTACTTATTTAGATCACTCCCCCCTTGTTAGGGATTCCCCCCTTTTGGTAACTTCCCAGTGCTGATTCCCTAATGTCAAGGAACATGTGTGCCAAGTATGGTGAAGAAGCGTCCAGGTATCTCGGAATTATGGCCTCACCCCTTACCCCTGTAACGAGTCCTGCCCCTCCTCTTATCAATCACCCAGTGGTGGTTCCCTTATATCAAGGAATATTTGTGCCAAGTTTGGTGAAGATCAGTCAAGGCGTTTTGGAGTTATGGTGGAACATACATGCAAACATACTCACGCTCACTTTTATGTATATAGATGACTACAAAAAATCGAGGCTGTTTGGATTGAAAAATAAAAAACAGCGAGCATAATGGATCTGTAATTTTTAGTACCCCGTCATTGCACTGTGGTCCAAAAGGGTACAAAGTGCAACTTTTTCCTAGCGTCTTTTGCTTTTATTTTAGTAATATGGTGTCTTTCGAGAATCATTTCGTATGAATTGAATATCAGTGCGTATAATCGGAAAGTTTCAAAAGTTTTTCATGGCTCACAATGCAAAACTAAGCTTTAGGTATAAACATCTTTAAGACTTGACCCTTCTTTATCGACACAAACTTCGCAGCCGGTTATCAGAGTACCTCGAAGCTGGGCTCACTATGATTAAAAACTACAAAATTAAAAAACTAACTTTTTATGTTAGAAGATAGAGACATGGTTTCTTCGGCAAAATTCTAGCCAACGTTAAAACAAACATTGCTGAAAAAATAGAATTCGTATCTCTATCAGATTCACAGTTACGGACTATTTTCTTTGGAAGTTTCTTATTATTTTTTTTTTCATGTTTAACTTTTTCAGTTAAATTTTATAAGAATGCATTGTTCTAAGCAATTATCGATACACTCAAACTACACACTTTTGCAGAAGATTGCAAATCTCTAGGACCTTTCCATACAGAGTTCTTTCGAGGAATTTTCGAAAATACGCTGTATAACTCTACACCCGATTGTGATAAAAATGTCATTCCTTCTACAAAGTCAATTACTTTTACATTTTCCACAACTTTACGGAAGAAACTATGTTTCTATCTGCTAATACAAAAAAAAGTATGAAGGTCTCTGCCTAGTAGCACGAACAAGACACTCACGTAGGATTACGAATGCTGGTTCAATCTTAAAAAGCTTGACATTTTGCAAATGTTTATTACGCAAATTTTTAATTTACTGTGTTGTATTAAATGCTTTGAAACATTCCTATAACTTTGATACTGGAAGACAAGTTTCAGTTTACTAATTGTCGGTGCTATGTATATCAGTTTTATGCGTTTCGTAGAGTTTGTAGTTCCACTAAGAGTCATCAGACCACAATCACATTTCTTCAGGTGTGGTGATTGGCGACGATATCGCTTTTTGAAAATTTTTATGTGCAGCATTAGTCAACTTTGGGTAACTGGCCTAAAACGAATGTTGATTTAAGAATCTTGCTCAAAACATAAAATATTTGTCATTGGAAGCACAACTTATGATTGAATAGAAAAAATTAATAAATTATCTGGGTTATCATTTCCCACTGGTTGACATTCGTTATTTTCCTTGCATCATTTATTGGGACAGCTTGATTTACCTTTCAACTAACATATGAACAATGAGTTAAAATTATGACAATTCAAATATCACCAATTAGCTAATGTTCTCTGCACACTTATAATTCTTTTTGAAATACTGTTTATCAGTTTTTTCACACTTGACAGCAATACAATCGAAAGTATGTACACAATTGCATGCAACTAATTGTAAAACAACAAATTAAACGCCTAAAACCTATTTTCGTTCGGGTCAGACACTCGCTCATCCCTCATTTTGAAAATTGCTGCATCACGTCACATGCATGAATATTCCTTCAACCCCTTTTTCGTATAAGACATCAGTTTTGAATGAATTCTTGCAGTATGTGGATTCAATCGCGGGAAAGATAGGGTTGGTCGATCACTTTTTATAACTGTTCACTTTCATCATCAAACATCATATTGGACTAGATTTATCGCGGTCCTAAGAAATCTCGTTGGGACGAAAAGATTTATCACTTTTTTTCGGCGTACTTCCCTAACACAGACATCCCATTGGTCTAGGTTTATAGCGGTCCAAAGAAATTTTGTTAGGACGAGAATACTTTATCATTTTTTCTGGCGTACTTCCCAAGCACAGACATCAAATTAGTATAAGTCTGAATGTCATAAAAAATCTTCGCCCTGATGGGACAAGGGGACTTTGAAACTTTATTTAAGAATAAAGTAATTGGAATTACAGTAAACAGATGGTGTGTTAAACGGTCGTCCCTGCCTGTGAAGCAAGGTGATCACGAAGAAAACGTATGGGAATATTTGACCTTGAAACTTTTAGTTATTTTACTCATATTAGTTAGTTATATTACTCATTCATGATTGAAAAAGAAAATTATAATAGAAACCACATAATTGCTACATCTGTTATGAGTCTATCGGTATCTAAACCGTGAAAAACCATTCATAATTGGCAGTGCTTCTAGCGTTTATAATCTTTCATATTTTCGTGACGGTAACTACCCAACAAACATTTTATGCGAACAGTATATTATTCAACCGTTATATAGCCAATGTTGAGGAATCAAGCGCTTAATAAGCAATTATGCAGCAAAAATAGTTGTTGGGTAAAATCTAAATTATAGAATGACACCCTGCGATAAGACATAGACACATTCCAGCGTTACGGGACACAATTAGCATCCATTTTTACTGGATGAACTGCTTCCTGTTTCACCAATTTTTGCTCACGCATCATATTTTCGTGCATTTTAGGGAAGCATACGATACAGTTAAACGCGAACAGTTATGTTATTCAATATCGCTATTGAACCGGTTAGCGACATCAAAACGAGAGGAACAGTTTTCACCAAGAGTAACCAACTTCTAGCCTTCTTAGACAACCTCGACATCATTACCAGAAACCTTGGGATGACAGAGATAATCTACGCCAGACTAAAAACGAAGGCCAGGAAGATTGCGTTACAAATCAATGCGTCAAAAATCAAATATTTGGTTTATTATTATATTAGGAAGATGGAAATGGAAATGAAAGTGATTGATGAGTTCATATATTTGGGATCTCTGGTCACCGCCGATAATGATACGAGTAAGGAGATTCAACGATGCATTCAGGTTGGAGGACCGAGGACGAGCCCACTTTTCCCTCCGCAAGACGCTTCGTTCACGGAGCGTACGCCGACGCACAAAGCTAAAGATGTACAAAACGCTAATCAGACCGGTAATCTTCTTCGGACTTGAGACAGTAGCTTTGCTTACGGAAGGCATACACGCACTTGCCGTATTTGAACGAAAGGTGTTACGAACTATTATTGGCAAAGTACAAACGGATAGCGAAGAGTGGCGTAGGCGTATGAGTCACGAGTTACAAGCACTACTTGGAGACATTCCCATCGTACACCTGGCGAAAGTTGGAATACTACGGTGGACCGGCTACGTCGCAAGGATGCCGCAAGGAATCCTTGATACGGCAAAAGTCACTTCGACTCTCGGCTGGTAGAAGGAAGGATGTAGCAAAAATAGTAAAAAGGCATCCTAAGTTAAGCAGTTACTGCACTATTTTTTGAAGAAGAATTAAATGTAGTTTTTCCCTATATTTCTCATTGTATCTCATACAGATATAAATGTAAGTTAGATTTCCTGTTTTTGTACTTTTACAGAAAAATCTAATTTCTAGTCATATCACTATGCGACGAAGCAATGAATATATATCATGTTTATCTCTAACGGCAAAGAAATCATCGCTTACATTTAGTTATACTAATGAATCTGATAACTGGCATGTCTTTTTTATTGATCAACACTCAGCAGGACTGATGTTACAAAATTTTGATTAACTTTAAATTTTTTGTAATAAATGAGTGGTTTTAGCCTACGTTTGTTTTGAAGACTTTTCCAATTTTGTAAAATGTATATAAAATAAGCACGAACAAGTATACCTAACAAAAATAGAACTTTTGGATCGACAGACATGTGGGTTGAAACTGGAAAGTACTCTGCCAACCGCTGAAACATTTCACATGCTCGAAGTTGAATATTATTTCTTATATTTCAAATTCATACTACTATAATAAGCGCATACCCAATTAAATCTGCATTGCAAATTTCGGAAAACCAAAACACGCTGCACCATCGTACCGTGTTCTTCTCCGGTGAACCACAGCCACAGTCTGAAACATAGTGTCTTTTTGCTTGTTTGTTTCCCAACACACACAAAAATGCCTTCAAAAGACATTTCGTTTGCCAAGGTACCTCCTCCTACCTACATAGTAGGATGAAGCAACACACGCTACATGTATCAGAAGAAACAACATACACTCATTTCGGTCCTCGGGCGAATGGAGCCAGCGACAGCCACCCAACCGGCCGGGTCGCCGCGCCGTCTTTCTTTCGCTCGCTGGGTTGGAGGAGCTTTTCGCTAAGCGCATAGGACCGTTTGCCTCCGAAAACCGAGGAAAGGTTGTAATTTCGCTCCGAAAGTGAACTTTCTAATTAAGGTTCACAGACGCTCTGTTTGTGCGGTGGTTTCAATTTTAACTTACTCGGTTCTCTGTAACCGCTAGACCGATTTTAATCCTTTTGATGTCGTTTGTAAGGTGACATAACTATTGAATATTTTTTAATTGAAAAAAGACTGACTGCTTTTTTCAAAATCGTTTCAAGTTAAATTGAGCTAAATATCTAAATGTATTGAAACTGACAAAATCGTTTCATTTTCTCAGTAACGAGTGGATCGATTTTAACGTTTTTCATATCCGTCAAGAAGTATTATAGTACAGTTTATCACTATCAACTATATTTTAGTTGATTGTTCAAAGTAAATTTTATTTATAAAAAATAGGTTTAAACTATTGAGAATTGGTATCTCGTGGTTTGCTGAAACAAACACCTAGCAGTGTAATCTGCCTTTCTTCCATTAAAATTATGGCATTATTTATAAACCTCAGCAAAGACATTCACTGGATTTAATAATTAATTACTTTGAAGTTCCATTTTAATCCAAAATGTAGTAAACGAAGGTTATGCGGGAAAGGCAATCGTTCACTGTTAGATGGATCACGGTAAATATTTCATATAGCGCCCCCGGTTTACGGACCGGTTCGGAAAAATTCATATTTTCAGAGCCACCCAGTTACCGTGTGATGTGCCAACAACGGTGGACTCAGCCCGCCGGCCGTGAAGATCCTTCTGTGAAACAGCCAGGTGAAGAAAATACGAGGATGATACAAAAATATCTTAGGGTGGATGAAGCTTTAATAAAATCGATTTACACAAACAAACCATGAATTCAGAGTTTAGTAGCAACAAAAAAATTAGCGAAGTAATTAAGTATCCTTTTTGTGTCATAAAACTCCACAAAACTATTTTTGATTGGGCACGATCTGTCCCCATAACCAGTCGAATGTACGAAACGTTGCGAAGTAAAACCCACCCCGGGTGCCTCCTCTCTCGTCAGAGCGGCGTGCGGTGTTCTGTAGTTTGTTGAAGGTTTGCTCGCGGGAATTTATCATTTTTTTCCGAGCATCACCACAACCGACCGGTCGCACTGTTGCACTGTCACCAATGGAAAGTTCTTTGTGCTAAAGTTGATGGAAAAATGTAGCCGCAATTCTGTTTCGGGCCATCCAGCCGCGCCCGCTTCCTCGGTGGTGGTATCATCGGGTGAAGGTCGGTATCGTGCAAGTGGGATTTCTAGGTACCATGTAGCGAAGGACAGGTGGGACCGGTCCCGAATAAATGTGTCTTGATCGATAACGCCAGCAAAGATGAGGACGTATTTACAGCGTAGGTTGAGAAGTTAAGTCCCGTATCCTGGTAACGAAACGAAAAGAAGCCTTGCGAAATTGACTAGCGGGCGTCCTTAGAGATGAGCTGAATCTTTTTCATTGTGACTGTCCCTAGCGCCTAGAAGCCATCTCTGCTGGATAAAGATTACGTTCGTTCTTTTTTGTAGATTCCTATCATGCAGAGCGAATTTAATGGTTCATGCAATGATTTGTTGAATCAATGATTAATGTTCTTAACACAGTTGGAATTTATTCGGTGTCACAAGTATGCAGCGACTTCCATTTTTATATTATTTTTTATGTCAAGAAAAAATTAAAAAACTAACTGAACTGTACCAAGTTCATTCCAGAATGTAACTCAAAAGGGTACTTCTTGCACTACATTCGATCAAAACAATATGCGTCACTCGTGCCAAGCATAAAATCCGTTTTGGTAGTACATTGTGACAGCACTGACTAGCCAGCTGTCTTCGTTCCGGAACCGTTCATCAAGCCATTTTCACTGCTCATTTTATCCTACTTGCCGTACGTAGGACACCCGCTTACTGTTCAACTAAGTACAAAATGCCTGCTAGTTTACATTTCAATTCTATGTATGCCACTCACAATAGGACTCACATATGTGTAGGTCGGGGTTCTTGAATACAAACTGAGCACAACATGGCATCGGATTCCAGCAGACAGCACAGGACATAATTTTGCTGCAGCAGGGATGGGTGACAGTCGATGCCGGAGGCAGGAATTCAAAAGTTTCTCGCATGATAAGTGACTGCATGCAGGAGCAGCTGCAACGAACGGCTTGTGAATGTGGTCGATTCCGTTAAATATCAACAACGTCATAGTCACCCTCACTCACAGGCACACAGTAATAGCTGCACATTCATAAAGCGTTTCTGGCTGAATGGACCTGAAAACGCTGCCAGCAAGGCTCCTTCTCTCGTGGTGGTGTGGTGACTGCGGTGGCAAATGTAGAATTTAAATGAAATGCACCAGTCAGGAAAATCTATGAACACAATTTTTTTTCGGTCAGTGACCACCACGTACAGTAAAAAGCGCGTTTTTGCTCATTATTTCAATTTCGCCTTTGGCTTTGTGCTGCCAGGCAGCTCGACATCGGCGGTTTTTGACGTAATGGCACAGCGACAGAAGGAATGATCCTGATTCGAGGCAAATCATTTTCGTGTTATTTAATTTTTACAAGATTCAAGCGGACTGTTCAAAAATTCAAGCACAAAATTCAGGCTGTGTTCAAACTGGTAAGGGTCATTATTAACAATCTGTATTCATAGATAAATTTACCGACACTTTCCGAAATAGAATTTTAAAACTAATGATCCTTTGTTGAGCGTTTTAGTTGAATCTAAAAAAAGTTTTTTTTAGAATTTCAAGTACCTGCTAACTGCTATTTTTGCAATTATAAAAAAAATGCACCTGAGTCCAATAGTTTTTTTTAAATGCGCTAAAATACCTTTCGTTTGATATTAAAATCAATAAAATCGGTTCAGCGGTGCAAAAGTTTTGAATTTTTAAAGAGAAAAGGGATGTTAAAAATGATGATTTGTGGAGTCACCCTAAGCATCAAATAAAACATTCTCTGAAAAGAACTAAGTACACAATTGAATAAATTCGGAGACAGTTTATATTATCTCTGTTTTCAATCTACGAAATTGTAACATAATTTGAGCTAAACCAGACATAAAAATTTGTCACCAGTAAAACAAATCACATTTCCAGATGGTGATAACGGTTATAAATCGGTTGATATCACAATATTTCTTCATTGTAAAAATATCCAATATTACCCACATAACGTAAACCACTCCGAGGGTATCGCCCGAGAGCAATGGCAATCATTTCAAAGAACTCCCAATGTCCCAAGTCCCGTTACCGACATGCATATGTGTAAACCGTTGAGGACATGAAAATATCTTAATCAAACCAAAAGGGAGTTCTTCATTCTGCCAGCTGCCCATAACCCACCTAGTTTCCCGACTACCTCTCACCTATCCTTCTGGTAGGGAAATGTCTCGATGAAACATATTTGCATCATCCTTAGCACACCCAATTCTCCGCCGTCTCTACGGCTCAGTTCTCGGTCTCCAGCTTCGGTGGTTACGAATGAACCATAAACCGGAGTAAACATACACACAGACACACAGACAGACAGACATACACGTACACCCATTTGGTGCACACATCCACATACAGAGTAATAGCGTTTCGATGACGTGTGGAAAACGATGAAACTAGGCGGCTGCTTTCGTTTTCTCCATACTGGAGCTACCTACTCCAGTTGGAAACAGAACCGAGTCGAGAAGAAAATTCAAATCACTGGAAAATATGCTCTCCGTTTCGGTTGATGGTTATTCGTCGGTAAAATACCGCTGCTGGAGGTTAGTTTGAACTGGAAACCAGCTAAATTGATCCGGATTTTTGCATACCGCTTATGAGGCATTTTTTTATTTTCACATTTTTGTTTTTGTTTAGACGATTTTTTCCTATCGCAAGCAGGAAGAGCTTGATAAGGCAGAAAAAATAAGCGTCTACATTGTACATGTGTTAATTAAATACGTGTAATTCTGTTTCAGAGATGCCGTAAAGAAAAATATTACCTGCCATCACATCGACTTGACGGCGGACTTCTGCAAACTTGTGTCATCTACAAGAACATTTTGTTCGCCGGTACAATTAACAGACTTCTGAATAAACACTATATTTAGAAAATACAAGGTCTCTTATTGTTCTAGAGAACTCCAACGAAAAGTTTCCGCTATTTTCAAGCATCACTTATTTAAAAACTTCGTAACTTTTGAGCTAAGCATTGCAGAACAAAATTTTTTTTTATAAAAATGTAAGTAAATTTTCATGGCAATCCAGAAAAAATATTAGCTGGAAAACTTTTTTCATAAAATTTTCTACGGTGACGAAAAATTCTATAAAAAATTGGAAAAACTATGTATTTAACTATCTATCTACCTCATGGAAAAATTTCAAAAGGTTCTTCTTGTTTGTCAATACAAAAAGTTTTGAACGATAGAAATTTCGTAACTGCGAAAAGTTATGACCGTTAAGTTATGAAGTTATGACCGAAAACACGATTTTTTTGAATTTCTTAGCAATCCACAAAAATTTATTTCAAAATTTTCCACATTCTTTTGGTTGGTACCCGAATGTTTCACTAACTAAACTACTGCCGCCCGCTATATTAGGTACTGTAACACATAATTTTGAATCATTCTCCCAATTCTATCACTCCCGGGAGAATGCAGCAAAATTAGGTATAAAAATATCTAACATAGCGAGTTGCAGTAGTTTAGTTAGTAAAATATTCAGGTACCCAACCGAAGGAACGTGGATGCGAACCCCAATTAATCATTCTTCGCATCAGACAGCTTCCTCACTTTCCAAAACGGAAAACTTATGTTATTTCAAAAATATTTTTTCTGGTTCTTTTGCGGCAGTTATTGTTTCCGAGTTTTGGTCGAATAACCAGCGATTCACAACAGCACATAACCGGCCGTTAGTTTTCACGAATTCTTGACTCTTGTTAGTAGTGAGTCAAATTTAATAATTTTAGTATCAAATTTCAGATGTTTTAATGGATGTTTCAGGAAAAATTGCGTTAGGCTAAGTTTCCTAAACATTTCAACAATATCGAAATGATTCGTTTTTCGTATTTTGAAGATTTGAAGACAAAAGAGACCTTCGTTTTAAATATTTTATCTAAAAAACTGATTTTTTTACAAAACGTGTTCGAAATGCGGAAATGTATAACTTTTGTTTGTGAGTTATAATTTTTTCTAAACAAATATACTCAATGGAGACGCATGGTGTTTGGCTTTTTAACTGCAAGGTAATGGATACCTCTGGCAGGAAGAAAACAAGCACGTTTCATTGTCAGAAATACTGTTATCTTGTAATTAACACCAAAACATCGTGCAATTCAACTGTATCGGACAGACTTTCTATAAAAATTGTATGTCAAAAACAAAAATTATGATACGTTTGTGATTTTGATAAAATACGTAACAAATTTCGCCTTGGTCTAGTCACTGGTTGCAAAATATAAAGGTTCGTTTAAAAAGACCATTTAAAAATCAATTCTGCTCAATAACTTTGCACACGATTAGTGCTATCAAATGTTCTACAAAGTTATTCAGTATATTAAAATACCCATTTCCTCTGAAGACTGGTTTTCGCTAGGATGTAAAGTTATTGAGCATAATCGATTTTTAGCTGCTCTTTTTTAACACATTATTATATTACGCAACCATTTCGCGACGGTTCCAAAAAAAGTTGAATTTTCAGTAAACTTTGAGATCTATATCATGTGATATCTCCTAAATTTTTAATTAAACAACTAACAAGTGGCATGGTTCTGTAGAGATGAACAGGGATTTTAAATGGAATATGATTTTCTCTTGTGACCATGTTGGATTTGGTCGCCATATTGGATTTTACCAACAAATCACCGTTATCGCCATGAGCTTCCCAAGCAAGTTTTCATTTTAAAACCACCATTGGAAAGCTGAGAAAAAATGCTATGAAATACATTTATCCAATTAGGTGTACACTGGCAATAACTAAATAAAGCAACCAATTAAAATTATCGGTAGCAAGGTTCATTATTTTCATATAATTATTGTGAAATTTCGAAATTTTGCTATGAAATCTATATATATAAAAGTGAGCGTCATTGTATGTTCCACCCAGAACGCCTTGACCGATCTCCACTGAACTTGGCACACATATTCCTTGATATAAGGGAATTAGAACTCAGGGGGTTGACAAAAGGGGGGAATTCTTAACAATGGGGGGACCGTTTCCCTTGAATTTAAACCGATTGCAGTTGTGCAACTGACTTTGATAAAAGAGGGAAGTTCCACCGAGAAGGAATATGTGGCAAATAAACCTTTGTTTCGTTTCCATTATAGCGATTTTCACTAAGCAAACCGATGCATAATTTGCTACGTGATACCGTCTATCACCAATTGCGTGGCAGAAGGGGGACCTGACTTGAAAGGAACTGACGTGCAGGGGGACAAGGAACGTGAGTATGAATGTATGTTCCGCCATAGCTCCGGAACTTCTGGACTGTTCTTCATTAAACGTCGTTTGTCAAACACATGTTTTTTGGTATGATTCTTTTATGCCAGGGGGTTAACATGCGGTAAACGGTCACTTACAAGGGAAGAGAAAGGTTCAAATTCGGGGTGCGTTTACCTTGCATTTGGAACGACCACTGAAAATCTGAGAAAAAATGCTACCAAAAAGTAATGACCGTCTACTAGTAAACGTGATATTGGTGCATTTGCTAAAATTCAGAATCATTTTATTAAATCGCACCAATCAACAATGTAATCTAACTGTGTTTGCTAAAATGAAACTTCTTTGAAATCTTTTGCGATTTGAAATATTTTGAAGATATCAGCGTAAGACAATTTCTGGCATTCTAATGTGAGGCTTAAGTCGTTAGAGTAGTCGTCATAAATAATAAGGATTCCGAATGGCTGCCTTGGGGGACTTCAGGGGCAAGTGAGTTGTAGCGTAATGACCAATTTTTGTAAATATTGAGGTTATAAAAGAGCATTTTCCGCCTGTCCGTACCAACTTAAAAATTCCAAAGCTTTTTGCTATCAAATTTTTGAACAATGTTCTCAGAAAGATGCCCTGCCAAATTGTCAGAACATCCATAATCTAGATATTTGTTTTTATACGTGCTACTTTCAAAAGCAGTTGGAATCGCTACCAGTGAATGTCGCTACATCAACATCTTTTAGTAATCCCAATTCCGAGTGCAGAGTATATTTTCTGCAGCTTCTAATAGAATTTTAATAGCGAATCACCCTAGGGATTCAGACCGATGCGAAAAATAATGGATTCTACTTTGTTTCAAATCAATGAATTGCAAATTAAATCTACGCTCCACCTCTAGCAAATAAACTGATTAGTTCAAATCTAACACAAATAAACAAAATTTCGCTGTTCTAATTTGAAACCAATTGAATAAAATCCATCTAATGAATAAGTTATGCCAAAATATTGCTCCGCATGTACTCTAGCGCAAAATATTCCGACGAAATTTTGACTTCAAACAATAAGTTTAGCTTATTAAGACCAATTATCCAAATTGCGGCAAATCTGGATGATCTGGTTTATTTCACAGCCCTCTCTCTCTCGCTCATTATTTCGACGTTCGATTATAAATAGGTGTGAATAACTAAGTGGAATAGTTGAACTTCGATTGACTCTTTCAATCCTCTAGCAACCAAACGGACCGCGCATTTGAAAGTCGATGTGAAATAAATAATTCAGATCGCGCCTAAACATACTTTCTCGACCGAACTCCCGGACACGGTATAACTCCAATCCGCCAGCGGCAGCCAGTGCCAGTGGTAGGTTTATTTTCCCTTGAGAGAAACGCAGAAGAACCGCCACAGCTGGATAGCTTGTGAAAATCCAAAGCAAGCAAAGGGACGAGCTATAAACAAATCTGTTGTTGACTCGCCCGATTGTAATTTCTTTCTGAAAGGGAAAATAAGAAACTCATTCATTCGTGCGAAGCGATGAACGACAAAATAGCATGCCACAACTTTCTTCATCAGCCACTTTCGGAAACTGAACCCTTATTGGATGGCCCGTTTCGGTAGCGCAGTTCGTGCCGCGTAACGAACCTTTAATAAGCGATTGTCTACGAATAGTATCATTATTTCACTTCGATCGTCAGGAAATATGTTCGTGAACCATTTCAAGTTCGAGTAGAAGTTTATCCGCTTAGCGGATAGAATAGCAACCCCTTGTGTCTCCACCCCCTTGTACTGGCGGTAACGAGGTAAATGTACATGGCGTCTCCATTCAAATTAGTCGCCATCTGTTTGGCAACGCGTTTCGGAAGTGGTCTTTTTCTGTGATAAATCTGTGGGAACTAACCGATGTCGGACATGGATGTCTATGGTTAAACTCGGTCCAGTTCGCAGAAATAAATGGCATCCGTCGGTGGTACGAACAGAAACAAGTTTCAAACAGAATGTGTTGGCATAAAGTTGTTTGTTCTTACTGCTGAAGTTTGGTCTGTTTATTCCTGCACAGCATTTTTCGTCCACAGACGTGTACGGCAAGGCAAGGCAAGCAAACGACACTACACAGCCAAAGGATGCCAATCGAAAGCCGGGTACAGAAACCGAAACCAATCGAGATAGGGTTTATTTTGCCGTAACTGGCAGTGATGAATGCCTGCCGGATGTCGTAATTTAATCAAAGTTGGATCTTTCTAGTTCAGCAAGAAGCGTTAAGAAAATACAATTAACCAGTAGCAAGATCTGGCCGGTAATATTGTGTTTTGGACGGTGTTGATTTTCTGAGTAAACGTCGATGTTGAGAAAGTTTCACAGAAACCAAACTGTTTATTCCGATCGACAAAAAAAAAACGGTTGAAGTTTTCCTGCTGCTGGATAAATTTTATTGGCCGGCTTCAAAATCTGCAAGCAAGCTAGAAGGCAAGATACCTAGCATTCATAGAATACAATGTATTCAAAGCAACAAAATAAGCAATAAACATTAACAGATACTTTTATGAACGTAACGATAATGAAATTTGACTGCCTCTAGAAAACAAAGCGTCTGTGGATGTCCTTAATCTACCGTTCACTTAATGGCTTCATAAAATTATGTTGCAGATGATCCCTGAATCAGATTTAAAAGTCTCAATACATTTTCTTGATTAATACGCTTGAAGCATAATGTAATGAGTGTAGTCTTTCGATATATTGATATATTATAACGTTCTGAGTCAGGCACATTGAACATGTGCCCCCCTTTTACTTGAAATTTAAGACATGAATTTTCTATACAAATCAGTAGAACTGAATTTCCATTTTCCAACGGTGACTGATAAAAATTCTGGGTAGATGTTAGTACAAACTTGAAAAAAAATCTGATATGGTGAAATATGAACGAAAAGTTCTTTATCATGTCAAAAACATATTTTTGTAAAACATTGTATGTTAAAAACTCTTACACATAAAAATTATACCATTGTTTCTGGGTTTTCATTTTTCTCCGATTCATTAAGTTACGAGCCACACGTCAGTTTTCCCTCAGATTTATTTTTTTTATTTTATTTAAAATTTCAGTAGTGCTTTGACCTTGTTTACATTTGTAAAATAATTGTTTCTTCAATATTTTTTACCTTTTCTTAGATTCCTTTTGATTATACCATATGCACTATGAATACTATATTGTATTATTACCTATTGTATTGTATTATATTGTTTTATTATCTGATTAATATTTCATATATTAAAATGTAATGTATTGCAATATTTTCCTAATTACCTTTTCAAAAAACTAAGATCTAAACAAAATCTTTGCCAAAAAACTTTCCCCGGAAGTCATTATTTGCAAGCAGAAGGTTTATGGCGATTTCGCTCTATTTAGAGCAAAGCATTTTGAACGGTTTCGTGGCGAAGCAAAAAAAACGCCACTCAGGTTGAGAGCGTGAAAAAAACAAAAACTCACCTCCGTTAACACTCGTACCGTTATTGTTAGCAGAATGAATTGGTGAAAGCACAGAGAACAATTTCCACCAGGTGTTGGAGTTTTGAACTGGAGCCAAAAAGAAGGTGATTTTTCATGTCTGAAGTACACCCCACAAGTTGTTTTGGCATTGAATTGTGTATCGTACTGGCTAAAATACAATGGAGCCAATACGACTACCCGAAAAGTCAAAAATAGAATTGTTTTTGAATAGGATTTGAAAATCACGAGCGAACTAGTAAAAACAAATTTGACAATAACACCACAATTTTATGTTATCCGAAATCGTTCAAATTACTTTATTGACTTTAGTTTATAAAAAATCGTCATCTTTTGAAGATTTTTACAATATTTTATAGCAATTTGACTTTTGGCAGTTCAAGAGTGATGTTTCAAAAATGGCATATGTAAGCATTAAAAGTAATTTCGAATTTCGATTCTTTTCCTTTTAGCAGGCAGTTACCTAAAAAACTAAACTTTGAGATCTATTATATCAGTCATGAGCAAACAAAATTGACTGACAGGATAGACGAGCAATCATTCAGCACTGCAATTCATGAATGAATAGTATTGAAGGGTAGAAAAACAAAGACGGAAAAACACTGTCAGCAGCTCAGTAGTCATGTCCATGGACTGACAGATAAAAGAATACTACCAGGGATAAAACTGTATGCGCTGAATGCGTTCTATATTCGCCTTCATGCAGGGCTGTCAATTTTTTCGAGCACTGCCAGAAACTAAATGTATTGGAACTTTATTACATTGTTTTGTTGGAAAATTTTTATCACTTTTAAGTTTTGTAAGCGAAAAACAACCGGAGGAAAACAGGTAAAGTAAAACATTTATTGTTTCATTTTGAAGTAGGACTACTTCTTTGATTTCTATATTTGGGTGCACTTTAGAAAAACGAAAAGGGAACATGTAACGAAAGGTGGTTATAGTTTGCACGCTTATAACTCAGTCATCCCTCAATAGATTCCAGAGATATTGGTATGAATCGATTGGAAATTTTTCGAAGAATCCATTACAATACAGTAGTATTTCTCTCACAAACTTTTAAATAACTGTCTAACTAAAAATCCACACTCTGTGATTGGTCGGAGTGCTGATTTGCCGTAGCGATAATGCTGTTTCCATACCACAAGCAGCATGGTTGTATACAACCGTACTTAAATTTACACTAATTCCAGTTTCTACACTTGCATTTAATGGTTCTCGTTACATTTTTCCTTTATTTTTATAAAAAAAAGTGACGTTCAGACTTATACTAATATGGTATATCAAGCTTAGTCGAATTGAACGTGCATTTGTAGTCCTACGTCCTTCGTTCGTGCCCCTAGGCACAGACCTTCATACTTTTTTTCTTACTTTTTTCCCAAGCTTGAAAATTAAAGAAGTACCAACAAACAAAAAAAAGTTTGTTTCAAACCACTGTTTAGTTTTTAAAACAGTATATGAAATCTTAAAAATATGATTTAGCATAAGTAGAGGTTTCCTATTGTATCGAGTTTATCCCGATAAAGTCTACAGAATTAAATTTCTATATAATGGAGAATGTCTGTGCTTTACAGACACAAAAATTACTCAACCGATCATCGCGAAAATTTGCATATAAGAGTCATTATTTTCCCAGCTGAAGCGCGAGCTACAAATTCTGATACCTGATACTAAACTGAGCAAAAAAAAGTGAAAATTTGTAATGTAATCTGGTCTGGCTGGGACTGATGTGTTATCAGTGAGGAGGTGGAATACAACTTTTGCAATGTCAAGAGGATTCAGTGGGTAAATATATAGAATTCTGCATGAAGGAAGGGTAAATGAGGGGCATGAAGGAAGGGTAAATGAGGGGAATAGACTCATGCTAAAGTCACTTGACATCGAATGGCTTGATTCTACTAAGATTTGAACCCATGACCACTCGCTTGTCAAAGCAGACTCGGTAACTTTGCGACTACGGAGCCCCCCTAGAGGTCAAATTTCTGAGATAGTTGAGCACATCGTGTGATTTTATTTATTGCTTGTGTTTTTAGTGTATTGCTCAATGCTGCAGATAGTAGAATTAGCTGAAACTATACTTCTACGGTTTTTGTAGTTTATAATCCGCATACTCTTTAACAAATCCTGAGACTAAACGGCTACATAAACACAGTTAGAACGTTATAACTTTTTATGCATACGAGTTTATGGTATACTATGTTTCACAAAAATATGTTATTTGATGTCACAAATAACTTTGTTAAACATTGTAATGCGATAAAATCTTTCGCTTTGAAGTTATCACCAAAAAAGCGGTTTTTGAGGTTTAAAATGCGATTTTTTTTTGGTAAACAAGCACATAGATTCTTTTGTTGCAAATTTGTTGAATAAATCATCCTTCTATCTTTTAATACATCCTATGTCTTTACGAACCAACTTGCAACTTAGCCGTCACGAAATTGCCTTAAGCTTATTTTTTAATTTTCGTTAGAAATATCACATTAACATTTGGAGGGTCTTTCTCGCGTATCTACTTTTTCCGAAACATACTGTATGACAACTTCTACTGCATAACAGCCTTGTCTGTAACAGCCTGTTTGTAACGAAAATGAAGCACCTCCCAGAAACTAATTCGAAAACCACTTGGTGTAACTTGAAATTTATAAAGGTTTTATTATGGTATTGTGCAATACTAAGAGGATACGAGTCAAATCACACTTATAGCACTTATAACTAGCATAATAAAACTGTTAATAGAGCAAACTTATTGTGGTTGCTTATATTAACGCGACGAAACTAGCTGGTTGCTCCACATCTCTTGTAAGCTTACCATACGTGTAGCGTAGCAATACAATATGGCACACCAATCAAAATCCATCTTATTACGATTGATTGCCAAACCGCTATAAATCTGTTAATTAAAATGGTAACACCTTAAACCCCAAACTTATTGCTGCTACTTATTATAAAGAAAATTAGAGTTCAACTAGAGTTCAATGCGCATATGCTGCAAACCAACGGAGACTGCTGAAAATGTATTAATTATTCTATGGGATATTTTATTATTATCGATCAGGACAGTAAAATCTGATAGCAAAATTTTAACTTTTCTGCTTACGGATGTATTTTTAAGTTAGGTGGAGGGCTCCGTAGCCGCAAGGTTACCGAGTCTGCTTTGACAAGCGAGCCCGAGCAGGAGCGAAGAGCAAAATAATACAAAAACAATATCAAACTGTGTTATAATGGTATATTTTGTTATTGAATAGGTATGGAGATACATTGATAACACATTTTGTTATAGAGCAGATATTTAAAACAGTGGTTGTAAGATGAGTATAATAACTGATTTTGTTATCATATCTTATTTCGGCCTTAAATGACATTCGATATATTTCATACAATTTTTTTTATTGATTAAAGAAATTTTAGATTATAAATATTTTATAAAAGGATTTTGTTATTCAAATAACACAAGTAGTTATTCTTTTAGCCTTAAAGGAGTAAAATTTTGATATTATTTTTTGTTATTTTACCAACTATGTCAGCCAAAACAAGACTAAAATTTGATATGAGTTTTTCGATTTCCAATAACACATTTTGATATTATTTTGCTATTCGCTCCTGCTCGGGAGTGGTCGTGGGTTCGAATCTTAGTAGAATCAAACCATTCGATGTCAAGTGACTTTAGCATGGGTTTATTCTCAGACCACCCGTCATTTACCCTTCCTTCATGCTGAATTCTAAATTTACACACTGAAGCCTCTTGAAAGTGCAAAAATCCCTCCTATAGTTAGGTGTACTGGTCAGAGGAACGAATGAGTCCTCGCAAGGGACGACTATAATATGGGAATGCAGTGAGGCAGTGAGGAATAAGTGGATAAAGTAGATCAAGCTTTGAGGGAAGGGTAAACCCTAATACACACAAGCACGCATAAAATTTAATAAGCATATCGCTGATTCAATAGCGATTATAGAAAAAGAAATGCAGTGCAGGCCATACAGCAAACACCCGGGCGATATCACAATAGATCAACTATACTGGTCGCAGTGATGATTCCACACAGGAAAAAAAAATAAAAAAGTTAACAAAACTGGCAGACTGATTTAGTTTTTTATCAAAGCAAGCTGTGTGCTTTACTACAGCTTTACTGTGAGAAGCATAATAAAATTATGGCTGTAACTGTCATGCAGCGAGCATGATCGGTTTCATTGCTGCTGTCTGTAGAGTACGATAAGACTACTTAAGCTTATAACCTGATTTTTTAAGAAGTTTCAAAAACATTCTGAAGAGCGGGTCAGTCTGGACGTAAGATGGCCAACGAACTGGGAATTTTACAATTAACCATAAAGAAGATTTTGAAAGATGATTTTCGGTTGATTCCGTATGAAAAACAGCAGATTTAACTGAAAAATTTAACAGCACGGTTTAACTGAAAAATTGAAGCTTGCAAGAGTCGAAAGATGTCGGCAACTGCTTAAGCGACACATGATTGTGAAATTCTGTTTTCGGACGAAAAATGTTCCTGCTAAAGGATTTCCACAACCAACAAAATAATCGGATACAGGTCGGACTCAATTATTCGGGTGAAAAAAACATTTATTTTGAATGGGTTTTTTGAAATGTGGTTACGTTGAAAACGAACAAAAAAAAATTGAAAAATAATTTTTTTTCACCCGGATAATCGAGTCCGACCTGTATAAACTGCACATCTTTCTGATATTCCTGGGGACAATCTGGCTGTTCAAGAATCCAGAATGTTTCCAAGGTCCAGAATGTAATATGGAGATGCTTCTCTAAAAATTGGAAGGTTCCATTGTTGTTCATTGAACCTGGTGTTCAAATCAACACTATACATAATATTACATAGATTTGCTTTCCATCGTCAAAAAATACTATAAGAATGCACCAGGCTGCTTCCAACAAGATTCTGCACCGTCTCACCAGGTGAAAGCTACACATGCTTGGTGTGAAGTCAATTTTCCGGATTTCAATTCTTCGAAAGAGCTGCCTACCTCTTCGCCTGATTTGAGTCATCTCGTCTTATATACATGCTAGGCAGATTAAGGAGCACCCAACGTTAACTGTATATACTTTCAAGTAACGCTTGGAGAAGATTTGGGATGAAATGCTTCAGGATATTTTGCAAGCGGCGTATTTTTGTAACCGTTTACTTTACTGACAGTTATCACTACTCACACTGTATAGACATTACAAATACCTTACCAATAATGATAAAATATTCTGATTAAGTTTAATGGAACGAAAATGAAATTAGTCTCAACCTGAAGCAGGTTTCCCTATTCATAGCATTTCTAATGCACATTTAAACAAAACGAAAAAATCTCGTGGATCCCATTTTTGTCAAGAAGCAAGCTAATGATCTGGAATACTCGAAGCAATCAAAAGGAATGGCCAGATTCGTAGCGTAACATTCTAGTGCCCTTGGCGAAGATTTGGCGCTCTGCTTGTTTCTTAACCACTAGATCTTTCCAAGTACATCGTGCCAAAATAATAACTTTAAACAGTGTTATAGTATGCAATTTATTTTTAAAGTTATTGCTGGTGCCTTGCTGAAGTTCCTGCCCTTTTTGGCACCCGAACAGCTGCCGCCATTGACAGTGGCCAGTGGCGTGACCAACAGCATACTGCGGCCCAGGTAAAGAGCCACAAATTGCATCTACATTGCCGAATCAACGCTTCCGAATTCTTCCCAATCAGCGCATCTCGACCTTATAGAAACTTTACGACATAATCAACTATGGATAATGCAGGAACGAGAATCAGTTGAAGAAAATTCCAATGGAAAAATGGCAAAGGTCTTCCTAGCAAAGACCTAAAAATTTGCATTTTGAATGAAAAGATGGCTGGAAACTCCAATTACCGCAAAAAGTGCTCAAGCCAATTATTGACTGTGTCGATTCTGCGGCTCTTTTGTAGGGGTTTTGCAATCAGAATATACTTTTTGATGCTTGGAATGATGTTTGGCAACAGAAAGATACTTATACTATTGTTGGATGATACGAATTAAGGTTAGAATTTTCATGATATTTTGGACATATTATGTTTGAGTTCTACATAAGAAGCTCTCCTGTTCGAAGCACCAGGACAAAGATATTGCTCTTAGTAAAGCTGGCAAGTTCACATTACCAACACCTAACTTTTTTTTACTTTTTTGCATATAGAGTTATGAACATGATTAGGTAGGGACAAAGTGATAAAGTTGTGTCATATCAGAAATACAAAATTTCAAACTGGCACAGGTTTCCCTAGCAAAGATCTAAACTAAGGGAATTGAGCTTCGTAAATTTTGTTTATCTTGAGTGTTGGGGAAGAATAAACGCTTAATGCGCGAAATGTAGAGTGTAATTGGTTAAACAACACGCTCAACTAGAGATTGGGAGCTGTGAGTTCGACTCTCACCTTCGCTAAGTCTATATTTTTGGCCTGATATCAAGAATTTTCAGTTTGCCTGAATCTACATTTCTCGCATTAAGCATTTATTCTTCCCCAACAGAAAAGTAAAGCCGACTGCTATACGTCGTTAGAAAAAAGAAAAGTTTATCTTGAGTTCTTAATCATTCTGATTGGTAACATGATGCGAAATTCAGAAATAATTTTGGTTTTAACGTTTTACCAATTAGTGCGATGCTCAATTAGCGGTTAACCAATTTTTTGTCGCAATTCCGAGAACTTTCTGCGTAGGCAAACCTTTAAAAGCTTTCAGGGTCTGAAGAATGAATCGCTGGGACAGGCGCAATGTTGTAAAAGGCACGCAAACATGACAATTTCTCCATAAAGACAGTTTTCAAATGGATCTACGTCATTGTTGAATCGTTTTAGGGAAGAGCTAAAAAATAACATTGTATTTTAACAGAAACAAACGAAGAGAACATGAGTACCTACATAAATCGTTTGCCAAAAAAAAACGTTGGAGGAATGGAACCTGAACTTGTGAATATTTACGCAGAACACCTAAACGAAAAAATGGGTAGCAGTCAAAGAAGCAAAATTTTGATGTGCGCTTGCATCACTTTATCAATTATTTTTTACTCGCTTTGTACCTCATAAAAATCACGATATCAACAGACTTAAGCTTCAATTGCAATTAAATTTCGGTAATGGTGTCCACATATTGTCAATCAAACTCAATTCGTTCATGGATTTATCGTTTCTAAAATCCAATCCACTTCAACCGCAGCACGTTTTCTGTGCCGCGTTTTATCCATCTGCCGGAGCGGAGTCCTTTTACAGCGGCCGGGCCATATAACACTTTTGCCGGTTGGCAATAAGGCGAAAAAAAAATGGCACAGCAGAAATGTTGGCCGATGGCAGCAGGCGGCCGGCTTCGTGAGCTCATCGATTAAACAATAATTATTAATATCACGTTATCCTCCCGTATGCTGCTGCGGCCGCGGCCCATTCATGATTGATCATCACACTTCGATTATTTCTGGTTTTCCGCGCGCACTGTTCCTCCCGTAGAAACGGTAACCGTTGTCACCACTATCGATTCGAGCGAGTCCCGATGGCACAGCGTGATTAGTGCATGTACTACTACATACTATAATTCACGAGGCGAGCTTAGTTTCTCTGTTTTCCAATCAATCAACCATGCCCGCGGGAATCCTGACACCGCTTTCGCGTATTCTGCGAGCCCATCGTTGGGCGGTGATAGAGTAACCGCCGACCATGGTCTGCCAGGCTCCCGGTTGGGCTTGAGTGAAATCGGATGTTAGCGGAGGTTGCGATTTAATGAACCTACGCCATGGTTTGGCCAATTGTGGAGAATAATAGATTGATTTCAATTCTGAATTTCGCTACTATGCGAGCGAGTTTAGTTGTAATATTTGAATTTATTTTAACATAAACCGCAATTTAAACTAATAAAGGTTTTAATGTTTCAATTGCAATCAACCGAGCAAAAGCTAACAAACCATCAGGACAAACCGATTCCACTCAACAGCGCAAAACACTATGGAGGCTAGCACATTTCGATCTATTTTGGTCGACCAAGCTCCTGTGCCATCCTGCTACCAATCGAAACTTTCAGCACACCAACAACGTAGATGACGACGACGACGACAGACACGACTCTCTTCTGCTCCGCCAAGCAGTGATTCACGGAAAAATGTACCAATTTCCGTCTCGTTAGGATATCAATCCATAGCTTTTAAGTACTCCACTCGCCAGTCGCGATTCAGGGCACCACTTCAACCGCTGCCACAGGTGCGACAATGGAACACATCCACCCGGCAGCGATATAAGTTCTATGCATTCTCACGACACCACCACACAATCTTGTGCGCGCGGGAGTGGGTGAGCTTTTCCACCCTCCGAAAGCACAGATTGTCGCCGCTTTTCTCGCCTAGCAATGCCGTGATTACCTATTTTTCGCGCGACACGGCGACACCACCAACTGCTGTATAAATAAACGAGCACCGCGCACACGTTTTGATTCTTGCTCGAACACGAGGGCGCCGCACGCCACCAGAAAACGTTAAAATTAGGGCCTTAGGGTTAATTTCTCCACTTGTCAAAGCACACACTGGGTCGCTATTGTTAACGGTGTATTGAGCTTCTACGCTGCCACCATACTAGGCTTTGCAGGTCGGCCGGTACCGCACGATACGAATTCTACTCAGAGACTAAAAATAAATAACATCCAACGCGAACAGGCACCCGTCGGGTCTTCTCCTTGTTCGGTGGTGTGCTGCTCTGATAGCAGTAAAAGTTGCGTGCTGGAGAGTCGAGCCGAGCGAGAGATTATCAATACACAAGTGCCAACCCACACATACCACATACCATCATGCTAGGAAACGAGAGTGCTCCTCACTTTTTTTTTGCTTTCGGAGAGTACCTATGGTGTATATACACGACCTGTCCGTACCTTTGATAGAGAAGTCCTAGTGCAGTAGAGCATTCGCCCCATGCTCCTCTGGTGGACTCAAACCCCTGCGCAACACTGACAATGGGTACGCGCGTTCAAAACAACCTTCCGTCTCCACTGGATAGTGGTTGTGGCGTGCGCTCAGAATGGGTAAAATGATAAATGATAAAGACACGTTAGCTGAAACTATCAGTTTCACAACAATTAGCACGGTCATAAACGAAGTACTGAACGAATGACACTAGTAGTGGGATAAAAGGAAGAAATTGTAATGGCGTGAAAGAGTAATGTTTACACGGATAGAAATTTATTCTCCAAAATGAGCAAAATGACTCATGATTTCAGGTTTCAAGCTTATGTTTTATGAAAATACACCATGAATAATAATCATGATGTCACGAACTTCTTACAGTACAATACAACGCAAGATCATGAACTATTATTCATGATTTTGTGCTGTCTGATATGGCAGCTCAGTCATGATTTGACAGCAATTGAAGCTTCATGATTTCATGACTTTATTTATGGTATCGGACTCAGTTTTCTTTCCGTGTATTATTTGATTATTCAGATGATAACGACTTAATAAGGTTACCATTTTGAAAGTACAAATCCAAGTATAATCATATAATGAAACCTAAAGGGTGTTTCCTTTGTTAAAATTTAAATTTTAGATTTGGATCTTTTCTAATATGTGAAATTTTAGTTCAAAAAAAAAAAAAAAGATTTCGATGGAACAACTATAACTTAAATAAAGCTACTATAATACTTGACATGAAAATTTGAGCGCAACAGTAGCTCGTGATAACGGGGAGCGCAGATAATTGAGAAAAGGCAAACATAACAATTTTTCCGTTAACGCTTCCTAACATTTTATGAAATCAGTGAATGAAATCTAACCCGCTAACTGAAAAAGTTAGCTCACTAATCGCTAAACGCTAATCAATAAACTCAAATTAGCGAACCTTTCGCTAATCGCTAATGTAAATTATCCAAAAATTATTACATTTACACCATAGCGCAAATTACTGTCGACAATAGCTAATTTTTGGACATAATATATGCATAAAAATGAACTGATTTTAGCGATTTTTCATGCGATTACCCAGCCAACTGGCGATGAATCCACCTATGTACCGCCAACCGTAGCAACCGGATTGTGTACAGAAATGATTTGACAGCATTATTAATAGATTGATTTTAGCAGCTGTGACGAAAACAGTCAAGCAACTACACTCGATGCTTTGTTCGAACTGCCAGCTGCAGCCCGGAGTGAAGAAGTTGGACATCATGAGGCATTTCGTGTCCACCGGATATAGCTGATCCAGTACATACAACACCTTCTCCCTGCCAGAGAAATGTTAAGTGTAGCAGAAGCTGAAAAGGCACACCGAGAGCAAGGTGCACTCGGTCTTTCGCGCTTTGAAGAAGTCGGAGCCGAACGGTGAAAAAGTACCTCAGCAAAATGGACATTTTTATGTGGATGTGTCAGTCGAGAACGGCCATATCTGACCAGCAGGCAATTTGGGATCAAGATGCTTGTAAACAAAATCTTTCCGGCGAAGTATGACGAAACCTCTTTGATATTGGACGGCAACAACTGGCAAAGCACTGGGCATATTACGCCCCACCAAGGAGGTAAGCGCTGGCGTCAAATATATTTCCCATACAAAGTTCCCAAAGAAGGTTCTTCTGTAACTGACGATCAGCGAGAAGGGAATGTACCAGCCGCTGTTCTTTCCTTTGAGACTTGCGGTGAACGGGGAGATATGCAGCATGCAGGGCTTGCTGGAATTTGCCACCTGGAGGATGAGGTCTTTTGGCCGTCCTGGCCTCGGCCCTTTATGGAGGAGACGGACCGGCTAAAGATAATCGATGTACTGTATACCTCCAGCGCTTCCAGCGTCCTCCAACTGCAAACAATAGCAAACAAACCTAAAACGGAAGGTCGCGAATAATTTCGTGACCAAAACGGAGAAGCATCTGTTATCCAAAAACATTTGTGTTTCAGCTTCATACTGCATGCTATCAGTGTCTGTTTCTTATGTTACTATTGCTGGAAAACAAATTAAGATTCAATTGGTCGCTGTTAAGTCAGACCGAACCAAGTGACAAAACTCTGATTTCGAGGAAAACACATTCAAAGTTTGCTGCTCTGTATGGTTTATACGTTCGAAATCATCTAATAACTCTGGCTGTTGACAACATTTATGTAGTCTGATAAGAGTAAAATGTAGCTAAGAAAATCCTTGATCGTTTGCTGCATTAATCATTTTTTTAAATTTTGCGTCTTGGTCCGGTCTCGTTTGAATTCGGACCTGTCTAGAAAAGATGAGTGGAACTCTCGGTATATCACGATACTCTCTTTGTCAATCACCAGACAGTAATAGAGTAGGGCGGTGCATAAGTGCGATGTTTGAAATTGTCATCAATTTTCGTGAGATATAAAGAAGGACAACAACATAATATGTTTTATAGTGATGCAGTAACTCAATGTCTTCACATTCATCTATAAATCATCTGCGGTAATAGTGTTTTGCACAATAAATTCTTTTTTCTTCTTATGAAGTGCAGATTCGAACTTTTACCCCACTAGCGGGACACAAGTGCGAATACCGCGGGGCAAAAGTTCGAAGCTAGAATTTATGAAATTAGCCCAGCAGTAGCTAACAAAACTATATTATCTTCAATCTGCGTTATGTTTCGGTAAGGAATATTCTTAATTTGCACCTTTCCTATTTTGCGCTGGTGTATTCTAGCGTCCGTTAGATCGAAACTTTTCCAAACGTTTGTTTTTTGTTTTATCAGCGGAAATATATTGTTTTTCTTCGGCCAACACCTGTAGAGCACACAGTTTTCTGCAGATCTTTCATTTCTAGTATTTGTAATATAGTGATTAAAGCTATATATAATTAGCTATACATTTTTGCCTCGTCCATGAATCGCACTTTTGCCCCGTCCGTAAATCGAACTTTTACCCCGCTAGGCGCTTGACGGGGTTAGATTAAATTACGGAAAAGCGAAATATATTTTGTAAATTATTTTCAACCTATTTTCAAAACAGATATGTGAGTGATGTAAAACGCTGCTACAAATTTTCAACAAGTAATATCGTCCTGTTGATATCATATTTGCCGTATAACGAAAAATTACATCCAAACCGCCCTAAAATAACATTTGCACATAACTCAACAACTATGCTTCGTATGCAACCAAAGTTTACGTTAGATTCAAGCTATCAAAGTAGTCACCCATCCATGCCAATGTAGAAAATTTACTTGGAATCTGCACCGATAAATCATTGAATTGCACTTTTACCCGCATCGCACTTTTACCCCTCCTTACTCTATACTATATTTTCGGTGACTTAACCGCATACAAACTTATTAATGATCGCATTTAGGCATATGTGACATTATTTCTGACCAATGCAATATAAAAACTGTGCCCAGAGTTCCCGAAGTTTATGAAATTTTGCACACGGGTATAATTTATGAACTTCACGGTAACACTTTGTTTGCGTCACCCGAAAAGAATGAGTTTTACTGAAAAATACTTGCTTTAAACACTACTGATTTTTATTTTTATTTTCCAACACCGAATCTAGATCTAGATGAAATGTACAATTACATGAAAATTTTAATAATAAGCTGAAGGTCTATAGAGATCATCTATGATAACACATACACATTCAAAACACACACAATAAGAGTATTGGTATACTATTGACTCTAACAGCCTCTCCCAGCCGAGATTCGAACATACGACGACTGGCTTATTAGACCAGCGTCTTACCTCGAGACCAACTGGGAGGCAAATTGAAGAAGAAGGTTTTATGTAAATAAATAAAACTCGCATAAGTAAGCGATGTACACTCAAGTCTTTTTTTACACGGTTTGTTTTTTCCGATTACTTACGAACGGTACAACTGAGGGACCATTTACAAACTACGTGACGAATGTCGGGCCACTCCAAAATGTATTGAGATATAAATGAATGGTCCCTAAGTTGCCCTGTTCTTATTAATCGAAAAAACAAACCGTGTAAAAAAAGTACTTGAGTGTAAAGAATTTTACTATAGCTAAATAGCTAAAAGTCTCGTTTATTTTACAATCAATTACGAAGCATAGTATCGTATGAATGTTTTGCTAGGAAACTTTCTGTGATAAAGTTTTCAAATAAAATATCAGGTTACGGTAAAACTAAATATTATTAGCATATTTTCGACACTCAAACTGGCGTCACTATATATCCATGCCTACGTTGCCATGGCTACGTGTCAACAAATGATTGCCGTGGATTCGCGATTGCAATCGACACAAATTGATGGTTTTCCCATCAATTCAAGTGAACACTTCAGGCAAAATCATTACCCAAGTAGCACACTTTAGGTCCATTTAGTTGAAGTAACTGAATTACGACTAAAATTAGTTATAATTCGGTTACCAGAACTACTTTGTAATGACCGTGCTGGTAGGGTAGAATTTTTCGAAGTCACTCGAGTGACAAATCAAAGTTTTATGTGCATCGAATTCACTTTCGTGAGTGGAATAGTTGGAAAATAAACAAATTGAAAAATAAGTAAAAAACTAGTGGTGAATTTTAATTGTGAACAAATCTCAGTATTTAGTGAAACTTATCACCCAAACAGTAATAAACAGCTTGCAATATTTAGTGCATTGAGTTGCAAAAGGTTATTAATTGAACCTTTTTTTATTTCTTGTGATAGTTTTCTGGTGCTATGGGTGTATGTTAGTAAGCGGTAAAGAGAAGGGAAGGGAGATATTGAATGCCATACTGATCGTAATAAATATACTCTGACGACCTTATCGTTAATCTAGAGCAATAACTGTTTATAGTGAAAACCACGAAAAAAATAAACATTCTTTCAAAGATTCATTGTAGTTACCGAGTTTTGAATCTCATATTTAATTTATTTTCCGGCAATATTTTTTTTTGCTACTAACGTAATCTTTATGTTTGTGGTTTTAGTCGCCGTAAACCTTTTATTTCTAAGTTTTGTTGATTTTTTTCGGTGAAATTATAACTCGCTATTCTCTCTCGGCGTAACGTTTCAATCTACTATAGCTTCGACCATCAATATCTTGAGTGACCATGAATAAAAGTTATTTTATATAATTGGTTCATATAATATGAAAAGAATTTTATATATTGAGCCGTATGAATAAAACAGTTTGCTTTGCTTTAATTGTGTAAATTTTATGGGAGAAGTGAAGCAAACTCTTTTATTTATACGGCCTAATTGCTAAACTAATTATTCGTTATACACTTTTTTATATAAATTTGGATCATTTTTAACATAATATAACATAATATTTATATACTCGCAAAACACTTTTTTCAACAAAATTTTGTTTCTCGGTTTTTTATACTTCCCTCTAAATTGAACTTTGTGCCGCACAAATATAAATCAGCAAACTATCTTATATTCTCTAAATAAAATAGAAATTTATTCATTCTCATAATCATTGAAAGTATGATACCGCATGAGTTTTGACCACCTACGAGCCACTGTTCATAGTATTGTAAACTCCCCGGAACGTACGCCCGGAGAGAACAAGAGAACATGCAGGCCTCCTTGCTCAAACCGTTAAACGCCAGATTTCATCGCTTGCCCGTGTTAGTTTCGTACTGAGCAGAAACCACCCCAACCAGAGGGGTACTTCCAGATTAACAAGCACACATGCAACATTAGAAAGTCATTAACAAACCTTGTCGATTTTTTCCTCTCTATTATCGCTGCTACTGGTTCACAAAGAACTTCCGACTTCCTGCGATGGGTATCGGATTCCCGGAAATGATTCACTAATCGAAACTGATTTCACTTCACTAACCGACAACTACGATAACTATTCTAGCTAGAAAAACGTTACGGCCCGAAATTAATCCGAGAAATCTAACTCCGCAATAACCTGACCGCTTTTCGGAATGCAAAAAGTCTCACAGTGACGCAAAGCGAACGGAAGCTGCTCTGCCTTGGTCGGTCGGGAATCGCCTCATAGAGTCCTGAGAGCTTTCACGAGTACTCCTGTATGTGTGTGTGTGTACGGGTACTACCCGTAATTGTTATAATAACATCGCGGCCGAAGCTCACCAGAAAAGAAAGCGAGAGCGGAAATCCATGCGTTACTGGAACCGGAGTGTGCGCAATACAGCACGGAATGTCCTTTTTGTGACTGTTTACTTACAGCTGGGAAAGCCAGACTTCTGTCTGACATAAACACGGAAAAGGCCTTTCTGTGCAAAGTTTGCGTTCTTGCTTGAAAAGCCATGCTGAAAGCTTTGGTATTTTGGGGAAAAGCGATTCAAGTCGTTAAAAGGTGTGCTTTACAGCAGCAATGGAGTCGCATTGTAGTTCAAAAAGAGTACTTTGATATATGGTACGGAGGAAGATAATGATTATAATAAATGAGAGGCAATCAATTCTGTTAGATTGTTTTTGGTTGGTCTCCTCTTCATGAGAAAAAGTTTTAATTTGCCAAAAAGCTTTTTTTCCATTTTAACTTTCGAGTTTCTGTGCGACTGCAGAGTTTTATCCGTAGAGAAAATAGGTCATGAACGAAAAGTATACACATTTCCGTTTCGGTAACAGTGCATGAGATCATTTTCCGCAGTGTGTTGTCTAACTGTCTGTATACGCTATATGTACGCATAAACACCAGCCAGCATGAGGAAATTTTGTCGACGCTAGGACTTCATCACTTGCAAGCGAATTGGAGTGTACCTACTACCTTGAATAAGGTCAGTTGAAATGATGTCACATTGTATTTCACCACCGTAAGAAGCCCTGCGGTTGTTTATGTTGTGAGTTCCCCTGCATGACACGCCGTTGTGTGAATGGAAAAATTCTTTTTTTAACTGAAAACAAACTTTTATAGTTTGTATAGGGCGCTTTAGTTTGAAAGAGTGCTCTCTAGTATAGTTATTGGTACAGTTATCGGAATTTAAATATAACATTTCATGATTTGAATTCATTGAATTGAACTGAATACTGACATTTGCCAAAGCCTAGGTATAGTAAACGATTTATCAATGTTAACAGTGTAAAAACTAAAACCCTTCTAAAATGAGACAAAATCGAAAGAATATTCTTTAGCGGTTTTCGATCATCGCATTATTGTCACGTTTATCATTAATTTTGAATGTTATTTTTATACAAGTTTTTGCACCATTTTTATACCATTGTGTAGTAATTATTATCATCTGTGTCATTTTTGCGTAGTTCTTTTATTATATTTGCGTCATGACGTCATGCGTCATTTTTGTAGATTTTTTCGTTATTTTTGTGAGCTTCTGATATTATTTTTGTATTGGGTCATTCCACTTCAAGTGACCGAGAAAAAGTACAAGCTTGTAATCCACCTTCTCGGATTTGTACCAAATTTTGTCAGATTTTTCGTTTCAGGTCAGCAAGAAAAAACCCTAAGTTTGGTACCGGTTGGACGTCCCCCCGATTAATGGGAATACTTCCATTTTTTATGAAAAGACACGTTTTTGTTAAATCCTCCAATTTTCTTTTGCTTATATCTCTATTAAAAAAATATATATATTATAAATTATTCCTAACGTCCCTGTGACTGTCGTCCGAATGCCTAATGTCGATCAGTAGGGTACCCAAGTAACAATTCCAAAGTTACTTGGTTTTATTTAAATTTTGTAAAGGTTTTATTGCGGTATTAATCATTACCCCTGATTTTATCATGGTCATGCACAATACCAAGATGATACAAGTCAAAAGCTACATGTTCTACTTGTATAAAACTACGTTAAAACGGTTAATAAAGCAAATTAATTGTGGTTGCTTACATTACCACGATAAAACTAGTTGGCTGCGCCATATCTTTCCTAAATTTACCATACGCGGATCGTAGCAATACATTATAACGCCCCAATCAGAAATGATCTTATTAAGATTGCTTGCCCAATCGCAATAAATCTGTTAGTTTTAACGGTTACACCGTGACCAACCAGATTTATTGTTGTTAGGATTACCTACGAATGGCTGAAACACAAATGGCCGAATCACGAATGGCCGAAACACAAATGGCCGAAATAACAAATGGCATAATATATCTAATGGCCGAATCACAAGTGGCCGAATCACAAAAGGCCGAAACACGAATGGCCGAAGGTTAAACGTTAAAATATTCACAGCCGCCAACCTGCACAATCCTTGGGTACATGCTGTCCTTACTCGCTACCGCTCGTTCGGACTTAACTAAGGGATAATCCCTACTAGTCAGTAAACCTAGGAAAATGCATGCCCCTAAATAGAAGTGGTTTCTGCAGGGGGCTGCCACCCCGCAGTGGCCAGCACTTCCGACGGCGGGTCACCCTGAATCATCTAGGAAACATTTGCTACTAACACGGTAAATAAGTCTTGCACCTTATAATGATCGTAAATCATTTGCGCTTAGGGGAAGAAAGAACATACCCTATAGTAAATAGTTGTGTTGCTCATTGTGGTTTTTGTTTGATTAAAGTTATTTGTTAACTGCTTGCCAATTTATGTTTATTATTGAATAGTTATTTAGGAATTCCGAAAAAAATTCGGCCTTTCGTGATTCGTGATTCGGCCTTTTGTGACTCGGCCTTTCGCGATTCGGCGTTCTGTGACTGTTGTTAAAATTTGGTCATTTGGAATTCGGCCATTCGTAATTCAGCCATTTGTGTTTCGGCCATTCGGTACCATTTTTTAGTTTTGTTTCAGCTCGCAAACAAAAATTCATCTAAGCAAAGTCTGTTGCAAGATGAAAGTTATTAACAATCGGTTTTCATGTCTTAGGAACCAACAGTTTCCCAAAGTTTTGATAAACGCTATAAACCAAATCGATCAGGATGATCTGGCTGTAACACTTTAACTTTTCTGCTGAAGGATATATTTTTTCATGTTAATAAAGCTGGCTGAATGATTCAGTTTTTTCCCAGAGCAAGGTTTATGGTTTATAGCTTTGCAGAACAGAAAAACTTCTATGCATTATGGCTGTAGCTGTTAACCAGCGAAAGGCAAAACCGATTTTCGTTGTTTGCGGCAGAGCGTAATAAAACTATTTGAGCCTTACTTCTGAACAAGGTATAAGTGGGAGTGGGCGATTTGGCAGTATAACGGTTTTATAGCTGCTATCAAAAGATTGTGGAGATCTCTCAGTTTTATAAACTTGGTGTTGAAATCCATCAGAAGAGTATAATAAAACTTAAATTGCAACTTGGGTTGGGTTATGCCTAACGTCCGTATATCTAAAGTGCGTAATCCTAATATCCTAATATTTCCCGAAAAAAAACAAAATATTTTAGAATTGAAATGTGCAAAAAATATAGAAATATCCCGGAAAAAAAACCATAACACGTAGATAAAAATTATGGTAACATGGTATGGATACAAAATACAGTAAAAAAAATAAAATTTATCATCAGAAAAGATAACCAAACTATCAAACTTTTTGTTGTCACATGGTTATGGTAACTTATTGTTTTTAGAGATTCCACCATAAAAATGACGGGTTGTTAAGTATCTAGTATTGGTGTTGCAGTTAAAAACCGTAATAATCGACGTGCGACATTCGGTTTTATTCTTGTTCTGTGTATCGCAACTACGGTTTTCAACTGCAACAGCAATATCTAGTAACAATAAAAAATCTAGTTTTCGCGAACAAAAAATTTCATTTACAGTAAAAGTTATCGTCCTTTTATGGTAATTTTTTTTTTGTGAAAAAACAAAATTTAATTAAAAAAAACAGTTAATTTATGATGAAATATGGCAAATTTTATAGCATAAAATAAGAAATATAAATATAATTTGAATTTCAGGCACTTTTAAAATAAATTTGCCATAAGTTTCAATGTTCACAATAAAAACTGCAATTAAAACTGTTGTAGATGCATAGTTTCGACTGCAAAATTTAATGTATTTTTTTCCAGGATGTGACGTAGCTTCCCGAAAATAATAACCATAGCAGAAAAACAAAAAAAATCTAACAGTAGGATACAAAATACAGTGAAAACAATCAAACTTATCGTCAGAAAAGATAAGCAAACCATCAAACTTATTGTTGTCCCACTTTTATAACTCCCATACAAATGAAACACAAATCTCTGCATAACTTGAGAACTAATTAAACAAATGGACAACAAATGGCATGTGGGGGTTTTGAGAGGCAGGTTTATTTTCTTTGGTATCTGGTATCTGGTCTATCTCCAGGACTAAAATTATTTGCATTTAGGTAGACAAACTTTCTAACTAAAAGATGCAAGTAATTTTTTTTTACATAAAAGCGCTGCCGGTCAGCGGGCGATGGATTCCCGAGTAAATGATTATAACAGAAAGATAGCAAAAAAATATCTCAATTAGATAGAAATAACAGAATTTGTTATATTTTTGATCAGACAAAATAATGAGACAATCATAATTATTACAAGTTTTGTTATTATATCAAAATTAGTTATTATATTGTTATAGAGCAATTCCAGCTCAACTAATAAAACGGTTTGTCTCGTCTATTTTTAATTTCGAAATTTTGCTAATACATTAAACCACGCACGGATTCATTTTCCATGAAACATATTTTTTTGTCAAGAGTAGCTTTTAAAAAGGGCATATTTAGAAATAAGATTTTTTTTTGAAAAATGCTATCTCGAAAACTACTTATTTTATGAAAATGACGTCAAAGGAAAAGTTGTAGTAAATTTTATGTATTTTCAGAAAAAAATACACTGAAAGAAAAAGCTTTGTAAATAGGGTGCTGGATGACTTCATCTACTTTTCCGACATAGACGCGAAAAACAAGCAATATAACTAACTTTGAGGTGAATTACATTCAAACTAATATGTACTTTGCATCAATATTTATACATGGTCCCTTAATAATCGACAAAAGATAATGAAAAAAAAACCACTATTTTCACCATTTTTTTCAAAAATAAAAGTCCTCTTGGTTTTACTATCCGCTTTGAATATGACGAAGAGATTACTCGGAGTAAAAACATCGATATATAGAGCTTGCTAAGTCCAGTGCAAAAGGCTACAAAAACTTATCGTTTATCACTCAAACGTATGTTTTTTACCGGGGTATAACTGGGGGAAAACAAAAACAAACGTGTAAAATCAATGTAAAATCTAACAACAGCAACAACAAATCGCGCGTCGATGTGTGCGTACGATAAACGTCAGCAAGCTCAATAAGCTCTGATCCAAACTACTTGCATTGTTTTGGTGCCAGTTGAATAGCTCATGCACACGGCATAACGAATACATGCATAAATTTTTGTAAACAATTGTGTTTGTCCATGGTGGACGAAAGCATAACTTCGTCATGACGCAGTTTCCGTATGACGAATTGCCGCTGAACAAGAACATCTGTGTCTGTAAAAAAATGTAAATTTTGAAATATTGTATCTGTCTAAATGGGTGTACATGCAAGAAGTGAGAGATATCTCGTGCCAAAAACTTGAGTAGGGGGACCCGGGGCAAGATGAGCACCCGGGGCAAGATGGGCACCCCTTCTTTCCACAGCTACAAAACAGCTTTTGGTTATAAAACTCCCATAAACTATTAAATTGTGTCGAAACGAAGTAATGTTTTAGCGTTGAACATAAAATATCACGCGCTTGTTGGAAAAATGCCATGCAATAAAATATCGTTCTGACAGCCTTGATTTCTTATAACATTTTGCCATCAGAAAATTAGCATTTTAAATAAATAAAAGATGCTTATTTATAAATTACAGCCCTTTTACGATTGAACAACATGTACTTTCCCAATTGAATCGTTTAAAAATATTTTCTAGTGATTCTTTTATATTTTGTAACAGTTTAAAAATAAGTCGTTTTGCTGGGGTAAAATGAGCACCATTTTCCGGGGCAAGATGGGCACCCTTAAACTTTACAACATAGCTTGCAAAAATAAAAATTGGGGCCAAGCTCAATTATTTTCATTGTTATAAATGTTTTTGGGACGAAATCGGTTAACGAATAACGTTCTTCGAGCTGTCATTGACGCGTTGAATCATTAGAATCATTAGCGTCATTAGAAGATACGGAAGAAACGCAAAAAAACTATGGCATGCCGATGTAAATTCTTGAATGATATCCCAAAATGCTTGAGCAGATAACGAATACCAATGAAATGCGGCCATTTAAAATCATATTCAGCAAGAAACGAGAGCAAGCGATAATCCATCACATCCTTGAAATTAAAAATGCTAGTATGGAGTGATCCCTTGGAGCTTTGGCATTCAAACTAGCAAAACAAAACAAAAATTCTCATTCATTCGATAAAAATGCAATGGTTTTTCATAAACAGCCATGCTAATTTATAAATTTCAAAAACAGTTACGCAACTTTAGCCTCAAATCCCTTAACAATCTTCAGTCCCTAAAGCTCGAAACTTAAAAGTGACTATTGGTAAACTAATCCAGTTGCTTAAAAATGTTACCCCACCACCGGCTTTTTCATCTAATACGACGCTTTTGGAACTAATGTTTAGTAATAAAATCTCTACTAAAAACTAGGAACGTAACTTTAAGCAAAAAATTCATTTATTAAACAGGTGCCCATCTTGCCCCGTGGGGGTGCTCGTCTTGCCCCGGTATGCTTCAGGCTGGTGAAAAAACAACTATTTTCTAATTACATTTTTTTTTTCAATATAGTTTCAAATATTTTAAATCAAAATTGTATAGGAAAGTTAGATGGATAATAGAACAACTGTTTAGCAACGGTTAACTGAAGAAAAATCGTGCTTTTTATAACCAAAACTGAAGCTGAGCTTAGGGTGCTCATCTTGCCCCGGGTCCCCCTACTTGTGGATATAATTCTTTTAAAAACTCGAAATAAAGTGTAAATCATCATTACGTATAACGAGGTGGAACCACACCCCAACGCTGCTTTTTTGTAAAAATAAAATAAAATTCTTCGCGTAATTTTACGCAAATTCTACGCATAATTTTGAACAAATTATGTTACATAAACTTTTTTCTTATGTCGTTCTCAAATTATTGCAAATGTAAAATCTAAATAGTACGTATTAGAGTAACTCTGCGCGAAGTATCCGAGATGTATCGATCTTCACGGATTTGGACCAAATTTGGCAGATTTTTCATTTCAAGTCAAAATGTAAAAAATCTAAATTTGGTGCCGGTTGGTCCTTCCCACGTCTAATGTAAGCAACAACTAGCAACAATGATTATATGTTTAACGTGCAACTTAAACAGCATGCAGTAACGCGCCGCTGCTGTCAAGTCACGTTTTGGGAACCTCATGAACTTTATTATCAAAAATTACAGAACGTATTGACAGAAGTCTTTGTTTAAATAACCTAAAGAGTTATTTTCGAACGTCATTGTAGAATTTCATATATGAGAGAACCAGTTTTTTTAGTCAATGCTACAACTATGGCATGTATTTTATGGAGAATCGCTCGTTTACTCAAACTTTTATTTTGTTGCTAGATGCTTGGAACTGAAATCTAAAATGGAATCTTATCTCTTATATTCTCGGTTTATGTTTTGTTTGCAAAGTTACATAGTGACAACGTCATAGTTCAAAGTCAAGTTCATAGTCATAGTCAAAGTATAACCGTTTCTGTGTTTTTAATCGTTTCTGTGAGCAGAAAAGTCTATAGACACGAAAGCTGAAATATACGCGTAAGACTCATTGCAAAAAAAATCTTGACGGCCTTATTTTCTTATGTATTTGATGGCACATCGTGCAACATTCTTTAAAAGGTGCAACACGGATTGATGGGGCATAGTACCTTTTGCACCATATATTTTGCCTCATTTCATTTTTTTTCTCGATAACGCGCTAGACGATTCGATTCGAGTTTTTTTTGCATTATAAACATTGCACTTTAGACAATTATTAACAATTTTTATATGGAAACCTCTTCCTCCCTCCCCTACGGCTCTTGAAAAACGTCATTCAGAAAAAACATGAATTGCGGTACCATGGATTGGCGCTCGAAGGATTATCCGAAATGAAAAATTCCAAAACAACATGAAAGTGTATTAAATTATCTCGTGTTTGACCCATCCTTTTTTTAAATTCGAACGCATAACAAAATGACAGACATTCAAACATAAAAGTCAGGTTTTTAGTCGAAAAAATTGACTTTAAACATTTTTAAAATATACATAAATTGCAATATCGTAAAGAGGATAGGTCAAACACTAGATAATTTTGTTAGCTTTGAAACAAAAAAAGAAGCAACAGAATTGCTCGAGCCGTTCTTGAGATATTTATGGTATCGACTTTGAAAACCAGGTTTCGAGAAAAACGGCATTGAAGTTTTTATTCGCTGTGCAATCGTTCAAGACATGCACAGTACAAATAACTTTGTCAATTTTCGAAATTCATCCAAACGACTTCAACCACATATGCTCACAATGTTAATCCTTCGAATTAATTAATAAAAAAAATTCAATTTTTCGGAATTGAAAAAGTACTATGGCCCCTTAACGGGAAACTAGCAGTCATTGACTTTTCGTCGGAAAGCCCAATTTCGGAAGCAGTTTTTCGGCCCAAAAGCGGGATTCTGTTTATAAAAATGTATATACTGCATTCTTCTTGCCAATCTGAACACAGCGAATATATTTTCATAAACCGAATTTTTGTTTCAAACAAAAAAACTGCTTTTGAAATTGGCCGAATCGATGATGACTAATTTCACCTTAAACGGATTCGATTTCTTCTTCTTGATCACGGCTTTGGACCGAACACCGAACGCTTTTTATCTATTTATAGCCAGCTTGAATCAAAAACTGACAACCCCGAATAAGCTATCGGCCAAATCATATAAGCATTTAATCTTCCTTCATTCAAGAGTAGTTCTGATACAGGGGATAAGACGTTTGCGTTCTATGCGATTGGTTATGAGTTCAATGCCGGTTGAAACAGGAGCAATTTTTGAAAATGTATGAAAGTTCTTTCCTGTGCTATTTGTGAATGTTCTCGAAAGTAGTTGTCTATTTTTGACAATTTCGTCGAAATAAAATGTCGATATAGCAGATAAAGGCAAAGAAGTTTTTGTTATATTTTAACAAAATTATAACAAAACCTGTTAGATATATTACAACAAATTTTGATATAATTTTGTTCTAAACACGTCAAATTTTGTTATGTTTTGCTACAACTGCATATAAGTTCTGATAGAATTTTTGATATTTTAACTACTAACGAGACCAAAATTATTACAAATCATGTTAGAAAAACCGTCGTAACAGAATATCATGATTTGTTATAATTTTGTTACGTTTGTCTGATCGGGTTGTATCACACACCCACACACAGGTTTATTTTCTTTGGTATTTCGAGACCCCTCGCCCCTCTGGAAGGAGGGGCTCCGATACAAATGAAACACGAAAATGCTACAAAGCGTTTATTGTAAAGATCGGGCCACATGTGTAGTCTTGGTTTAGCCACCATAATTTCAAGCGCAGAAGCACAATACTCAGTAAAGTACGTCTGTCACGTGAAATGTGATGAAATAAAGCAAAATTAATACGACAAAAAGCTGGATTGTTCTTAATTTTTCATTGTAGTAGTACACATCGGAAAAGGCGATCGTAGTAATAGTGATTTTACAGGATCGATAAAATTTCGCAAAAATGTTATTAGAAATAGGGTGATTGTAGTTATATGGACACTTTTTAACGGAATTTGATTCTTTTCATGTCTCTATATAGAATTTCAATACGTATGTATTTCTTGAATTTTCAGCGGCAGCCCAACCTGTACAACATGACCCTATCAAAGTCGGGGGTTTTACTTCACGAAAATCCCTATAACTTTATTAATTTTCGAGCAATCAATACGACATTTTCCTGAATTATGCTTAACTCATAGTTCTTTGCAACGATGTATTTAGATTTCCGAAGTTTCTTTTGCAACAGAAGTTATGGAGAAATGCTAAAAGATGGCCCCATTCAAAATTTATCACAGTGAACATAGTGGCCAGCGGAAAACCTATGTTCTACCTCATAAAAGAAATTTAAAACATTTTTTCTCATTCCGGGATTTTAAAACTTATGGCTGCAAAAAATTGCAATTAACAACAGCATATGATCGACTTTACTGATACACAAATATTGTTTTACCTGCACGCATAAAATGGCATATATTTACAAAAAAAAGTCTAGATAAAACCATGACAAGCTGTTGAGAAATGTATTGAAAATTAAAAAATAGATTTGTGGAAATGAAATATACGAACGGGGATGTACCAAGTACCACAAAAAGCTTAACATAGAACTGCAACATTATTGTAAACATTGTTACATAATCGACTAGATTCTTCAAGCATCACTATCATTACTAACAAAGTTTTCCTTCAGCACAAGTAACCATCCCATTTACAAAAAGAAACATGAAGGCAAATGTTTTCCACTACTACCGAAGCACCGACGAGACTGTTCCGCATTTCTGTACTGAGGAATTAAATCCGTGCTCCGGAACATTTGTTATGTAGATTAACCATGTGTTCATTTCGTTCAAGCATTCCGTCGTCGGTTTAAAGAAGCGGAACTGCAAACTGCACCCAGCCATACCACCAGCGCCAGGGGTAGGGCAAGGAGCATTGTCATCACCGTAGCCCCTGGCGTGTCTAGTGTAAGACATACACTAATAAAACTTGTAGTTTAAATATTTAACAAGCAGCACAGAATTGTGGTTTGTGTTCCACATTTTCCAGAGCCTGGATGGGGTTCAGAACGCAGATTGAAATGTATCTCGTTTGGATAAATAGTACGAAAAATGTAACCTCATTCCTGGGTGTACCACTTCTTGATAAAGGGAACCATTAATCCACCCACAATTCGCTTAATTGTTCAGTGCAATTCAGAAAAATAAACCAATAAATTCTTTGTCCATGTCGAAAATCATAATTACAAAATTCAAAGTACACTCTTAGCGCTCCTACGGCATTAGGCCTTCTAATTTTTATTCGACAAACTTCGTAGCCAACTGTTACTGTACAGGACAATTGCGGGACTAGTTCTACGATCCTAGTGGTTCTAACATTCTCCCCCAATTGAAATTCGAACATACGACGGCTGGCTTGTTAGACCGCTGTCGTATCTCGTGGCCAACTGGGAGGCATAATTACAAAAATTAGTGCAACATTTTTATCCGAAATAAAGTTATGAAGCTTTTTAGTTTAACCTTTGCTCTCTCTCTCTCTCTTGTGTGTGTGAGCAAATTAAATCACATCACTAAAGCGTGCTCGAGTGCGGAGGCGACGTCGTCGGTTTGAATCAATTAAATTTTATAATCCACTTTACGCCCATTAATAGCAAGTCTCCGCCGGGCATTCTACAGCACATCCGGTAATATGCAGAAAACATCAGAAGAAGGAAGTGATCGCAAAAGTTAATTTGCATGCAAACATACACAATGTTTACGGAGAATTTCAACCAACTAACCAGTGCAGTGCAGTGCATTCATTGCCACAAAAGCAATTGCGGTTCTGGTTTTTTTTGCATCCTCTGGCTGATCCTGTCGAGATGCAAACACGGCGACAACTGCAAACCATTAGACCTTACACAAACAGATTAGAACTCAAACTTCGTCCACAAGACAATCTTGCAAGTTTTTACCTATGCAGCCTACGAAACAACAGTTTTGCTGATTCTAATTAAAAGGCTTACCTCAACGCATTTGAAACATTTGCTGCAAGAACACATTATTAGGTAAAACTGCGATTAAAATTCGTCAGAGTTGTCATTTTTCACCTTTCGGCAGCTACCGTCTACACCAGCAAGACTCCAACTTACGAAAAACTAATCGAATTAGCATTTTCCGGACGTCGCTGGAGCATTAGAAACTTTGCCTTCACTTTTATCTATCATGGCGGAAACATGGTGGCAGCACACAGTGGGTGTGTAACCAAGCAATGGAAACAGGAAACACTCGACACGATTTGCACCCACTTTGGAAGTTCGTTTTTCGTTTCCCCTCAGCAGTTGACTGCTGCTGTGACTGCGAATATTCGCAGACTAATGCTATTCGGTCTACATGGCCGTCGCTGCTACTGCTGCTGGTTTGTTGCCGAACTTCATACATAGTAGACAAGTTTGGATCATACAAAGCAGCGGTAATAATTGGTTGGATTAAACTGTCATAATAGCGTCGAGAGTATACTATTTAATATGCTTCCCCAGGAGAGGAATTAAGATTCAAACTTGTTCACATGCAACTGATGATTGTGAAGGATCCGGCTGCTAACACGAGCAACGGATGGCATCCGAAGATAGTGGGAGGAGGGAAAATAGTTTCTGAAGTACTGAAACGACAGAGTAAGCTAATTGTACGAGCTTACTCATTGACATATTAATCATCAGTCTGTCGTTGCATATTGTGGCAAGTTAGATTGTTTTGAACAGCAATAACCAGAGGCGACAACAAAACCGCACAGCATTGACAATCGGAATCAGTCGTATAATGACCGTTTCTAGGGGCAAATTATAGAACCGCAAATAAATCAAATGTACCTACAGCATATTCCGTTTGTTACTATGAAAGGTTTAACTGTGAGAAACAACACACAAATGAATTTTATGGTGTGCTAATGAAACGTTTGCCGCACTGTGGGTAGTTCATCTTCTTCGTATTTTAAAAATAGATATTGGATTCTATGATGGTTGCAAATAGATAACCATGCGACCTCATTGGTTCACATTTACCCTTAATATTTTACATTCATATGCACAGATTGAAGTTTTTTTTGTCGGAAGATTTGACCACTGCGACCATTATTTTGATCTATTGTGGTATCAGGTATCAGCATCTTTGGCTCGAGCAGCACGTTCCTCACAATTATGTGGAAGATTTGTGCCTTGCCCATCTTGCCCGTGTCATCATTTACCTGATGAGGACGGGAAGGAAAACAGGAGGAATAGGAAGGGGTGGATGAGGAATTTGGACAAACACAAACATATATATACCGAGAGATTTTTGTACCCCCGAGGGGATACTGCAATCCTTGGTAGTTAACTTATCAAAAGTACACCCCCTGGGGGGTATACTCATGATAAATAAGAGCTTATAGCTCAATACCGCTTTCGGTAAGGAACATCAAAATGTCTCGTAATTTTAGTTTCCTAAAATCCGATTCATTTAAGACGTAGGATCCAAAGATCCTATGACGCAATTGTGCTACTGCAGGACAGTTGCAAATTACGTGATATGGTGTACCGTAGTCGGATTCACATAAATTACAATGAAACGATTCAGCTCGCTGAATCGTAGCCATATGATAATTTAGCCTGCAGTGACCAGTCAGTGATCTGACAAGAATACTGCAATTTACCTTTGAGTGTTGCAAAAGAAATTTCGCAACCTTCTCACAAGGCTTAACAATGAAACTTTTCGTTTGACGACAAGTTTCAAGATTTTCCCAATAACGTACATGTTCAGATGAAAACCAAGATCGAATCTTTTGTTTTATCCAACATGCCGCAATTGGTAAAGCAGGTTCCGGTCCGAAAACCGACTTTTCTGCTCCAGATCTTGCTAGTTCATCAGCCCATTCATTTCCGGTTATACCAGAATGGCCAGGAACCCAAACCAGATGAACGGCATTTAGAATGCTTAGTTCTTCTAATTGGGTGTGGCAGGCGATGACTGTTTTAGATTTAGAATTAGCCGCACAAAGGGCTTTTATAGCGGCTTGACTGTCAGAACAGAAGTAGATAATCTTGCCTATCAGTTCTTTCTGAAGTGCAAACTGAGCTCCGCACATAATTGCAAAGATTTCAGCTTGAAAAACGGTGCAGTAACTACCCAACGAATAGGATTCCTCCAATTCCAGCTCACGGCAGTAAACACCAGCACCCGCGCGACCTTCGTACAAGGAACCATCGGTATAACAGACCACATAGTCGGAAATTTTCCTTTCCATGTAGCCTGACATCCAATCCTCTCTAGGAGGAAAGTCACTTGAGAAAGTCCTATACGGGAAAGTACGCATGAGCGTTACATCGCTAGGAGCAAGGGCAAACTTGTCCTCAGCAACAATTTGCGACCACAATCGAGTATGACCAGTGGAACCGTCCACAGACTGCCAAAGGCCAATCGCGTGTAGTCGATAAGCACATATTAGTGCCTCTTGCTTCAGGTGGAAGTGTAGAGGTTTAATATTGAAAATAGCTTCTAGGGCGGCAGTAGGAGTTGTAGTAAATGCACCAGACATTGCCATTAAACACATCCTTTGAAGATGGTTTAGCTTTGTCTGGACAGTCACAACTTCCCCTCTCTGCCACCATACAAGACAACCATACGCCAGTATTGGTCTGACAACGACCGTGTATAACCAGTGTATGTATTTGGGTTTAAGCCCCCAAGAGTTGCCAATTGCTCGTCTACATTGCCCAAAGGCCATGCACGCTTTTTTAATTCGGAAATCAATATTTGTGGACCAGTCAAGCTTGGAGTTGAGAATCAACCCCACGTACTTCACTTCGTTCACAACATCAACATCCGAATCGTAAAAGCGCAGAGCGCGAGCTCCATTGGTATTTCTACGTCTTGAAAATAAGACGATAGATGTTTTGCTCGGATTTACCGAAAGTGCAGTTTCTCGGCACCACGTTTCTACGACACGTAGTGCCTGCTGCATTAAGTCAAATAATGTGCTTATGCACTTTCCAACTACTAGGATGAGATAGTCATCCGCAAAACCATATGACGGATAGCCTAGACCGTTGAGTTTCCTCAATAGGCCGTCCGCCACAAGGTTCCATAAAAGAGGCGAGAGAACGCCACCTTGTGGACATCCACAAACACTTTGCTTCCAAATGCTTGCTTGCCGTAAGGACGAAAAAAGCAATCGGTTACTAAGCATTTGTTCTATCCACTTTATGATTATTGAAGGCACATTATGATAACGAGCAGCCTCCAAAATGGAAGCGAAAGATACGTTATCAAACGCGCCTTCAATATCCAAAAAAGTTCCTAAGCAAGATTCCTTTTGTGAAAAAGCAACCTCAATTTTATCTACCACATCATGTAATAAAGTGGTTGTAGACTTGCCACTTTGATAAGCATGCTGTGCTGAATGAAGAGGAACTTCTAGTAAGCTTGTTTCGCGGATGTGGTGATCAACAATCCGCTCAAGTGATTTAAGCAAGAAAGACGTTAGACTGATTGGTCTAAAACTTTTGGCTTGCTCGTATGTCGCGCGTCCACCTTTAGGAATAAACTTAATGGTTATTTCACGCCATTGAGTTGGGATGTACCCAATAGCAATACTACACACAAACATCCTTCTCAGAATGTGTTTGAAGTACTTGAATCCTTTTTGCAGTAGAATAGGGTATATTCCATCTGTTCCAGGAGATTTGTATGGAGAGAAGCTGTTCACGGCCCACTCAATCGCTTCAGTTGTGACAAGTCTCCGAGCAAAAGCCCATGAGTCTAAGCCACCTAAAACGATTTCTGGATCGTTTCGAACTTCAGGTTCCACACAGCCCGGAAAGTGACTATAAAAGAGACATTCCAGGATTTCATTGTCATTCGAACAGTATTCACCGTTCGAACTTCGAATGTTATTAACCTGATAATCTTTCGATTTTGACAGTATTTTATTAAGTCGACTTGCCTCGCCGAAACTGGAAACGTTGCTACAGAACCTGTGCCAGCTCGTGCGTGCTGAAGATCGTAAAGCCTTTGCATAGGCTTTCCGGGCCTGCTTGAAAGGCTCCACGCCATCCCTCCGACGTCTATTCCAGGCTCTCCTGCATCGTTTCTTTAGTTCCGCGAGATGAGAGTTCCACCATGGTGTTCCTCTAGTCGTTTTAATAGTTTTTAGCGGGCAAGCTACTTCAAAAGCTTCCGCAATAAAAGATGTTGTGACATCTACAGCCACATCCAAGTCGATCGATGACTCAATCGTCGGTTCGAATCCTTGAAATTTCGTCGCCAGTTCCTCCTCAAAGAGTTCCCAGTCAGAAAATCTCGGATTGCGAAATGTTGCAGCGTTCAAGGAGACACCCAAATGATCAAAATATATAAAGCAATGATCAGATATTGGTGTCTCATTTGAAACATGCCATTGTGCCAACTCATGACTGATCCTGTTAGAGCAGAGTGTTATATCTAACACTTCCTCTCTACCAGCTCGTATGAAAGTTGGACAATTGCCAATGTTGAGTATTCCAAGGTTGGTACTACTCAAATATTCCATCAAATCAGAGCCTCTCAGATTGATATCCGAGCTGCCCCAAATGATGTGATGGGCATTGGCATCACTGCCTACAATGAGCGGAAGCCCATTAGATTGGCAGTATCTCACCACATTTCTGAAGTCGTCGCTGGGAGACGGTTCATCGTGTGGTAAGTATGCAGAACAGTAGACATAGCGCCTATGGACATCATCCACGACGAGTTCTACTGTGACTGCACAAATATCTCGAGTAGTCAACTCAGAGATAAGGCATGCACTTATTGACCTATGCAACAATATGCATGCCCTGGGCATCAAACGAGGATTTGTCATACCAGTTTTGCTGAAAACAGCAAAGTTCTGGTTTCCAATATCCGTCGAATGAAAGTACCCCTTGCGAAAATATGGCTCCTGAACCAATGCGATGGTGACAGAGCCATTAAAAAGTTTTTCGCATAAATACAAATTTGCTGCCCGTTTGTGTTGAAGATTTATTTGTGCGACTCTAACTATTTGACTAGCGGAGTATATGCACAAACAATCTCCAACACAGATCAGACAGCAAATTGTAAGCGAAGCCAATTAAGTTGGCCAGAACGCACTTGGCGTAAAACCCATAAGGGAAATTGGGCAGGACTACTATGCTGTTCCCACGAAACGCAAGGGACAACAAAAATCGACCGTACCAGAGCCCCGCATGGCACAGTAGGGGCAAGATGCCCAAAGCACTCCGTTCGCGACTGGCATGTTTTCACCCCTCCAGCCATTCAGTCATCGGCACGGAGGTAGACCTTGACTTAGGGGCACCTGATTTGCCGACTCCCGGCAGGATCAGGTCCCGTGGCTCAATTTTTGCCCAAACGTACAATTCGGCCCCAACCGCCAAAGGGCGTAAGTGCAGATTGTGTAAAACAGACCGATTAAGAGTCTCTCTCTCTCTGTGCTAAGCCAGCTGAGAAAATAACTCTCTCCCGGTGTGCTCACATCCCGCAGCCGCGCCCTCCGAAAATCCTGCGCCGAACTGCATGATTAGGTAGCCGGAAACCACACGGCGAGTGTTCCACCTTCTCTGTCTGCATACGACAACCAAAGTTGCATACCACCAGGTGCGCAACTTTGGCTACCGTACCCCAGCCGGCACCTCGTGGAGGTAGAGATAGGAGTTAGAAAAACAGAGGTGATATATTTGCACATGTTCACTCATTTGCCAGCCTCCATTTGCCAAATGTACCTACAGCATATTCCGTTTGTTACTATGAAAGGTTTAACTGTGAGAAACAACACACAAATGAATTTTATGGTGTGCTAATAAAACGTTTGCCGCACTGTGGGTAGTTCATCTTCTTCGTATTTTAAAAATAGATATTGGATTCTATGATGGTTGCAAATAGATAACCATGCGACCTCATTGGTTCACATTTACCCTTAATATTTTACATTCATATGCACAGATTGAAGTTTTTTTTGTCGGAAGATTTGACCACTGCGACCATTATTTTGATCTATTGTGGTAACAGATTGAAGTTGACTGGTTCTAGTAATTATAATTATAAAGGTACAAGGAAGATGTCTTGACATAATTATTAGTTTCAATGGCAATTATGATATTGGAACTTTATTCTAAATTACACTTACCGCTATTAACATTTAATGGTGTTGTTATGGTCAGTTCAACTCACCTGAAATTATAAGAATCAGTGCAAAAAAACATTATTTTGCTGTTAATAAAACCAAACAAATTCGTACAAATTGAAATGCAGAATATATGTACTTAGGGCCTGTTTCAAAACCTTCATCATGCGAATGCAAATAATGAACGCCGAGTGCTAATGCATCCCTTAACCAGTTTGAAGCACACATTGTAAGAATATAGTAGTCTAATAGTCTAAGTATAAATCGCGTGATACCATGAGATCCTGATTTCAATTTGTTGAACATTATAATTGTGATGATCTACGATCTAGTATAATGAATGCTATTTATTCTCGACATAGTACCAGTTTTCTGCAATGTAATTATCCAGCTGGACTTAGGAGTGTCATATGTACCGCAATTCCACAGCTAATAAAGCTTCCAATAGTATGTAGAAAAATCTGTGCGCATCTATTTAGAAACCTATTATTGCTAAGAATTGTTTAAATTTTCTCATAACTATAGTCATTTCGAGCATATTATTTCAACAACAGTGAAACATTTCATTTTAGGAAATTAAATTCAACTGGTAGCTACGACTTAAAAAATTGTTTCTAATATACATTTTTCATCTAATTTTCATTTTACCTATAAATTCGGTGAACTGTTGCACTACTATAAACATCTAATCGATTTTTCCCTCGATCAGCGAACAGGAATGGATGGATGGGCCATCCTGAGTGCTGTGCTAAGATGTTCCTGTACATGTATTGCCTTTGATTATGATGAGCGATTCGATTTGCATTTTAAACGAACCATTGGCATTACCGTCACTCGGACAAGTGCCACTTGACGCCTGACGAAACAACTGGAACACGACACGACACGCACCGGCGCGGCCTCCGCATTTGGCTGCCCAACACCACGCCTAACTAAAGGATGATTTCATGATGATGACGACGACGACGACGATTCGCTTGCGTGCGTGTCAATGGAAGCGAGCCGCACTAGGAGGATGATGCAGCGAACCTGGTGTTGTTACTGGCATGGCATGCGAGACTCGATGCGGTTCTGTAGGGAGCCACTTTACCGGCGTATTTCGTAAACAATTAGCTATCCGTCGTAACCGTGGCCACTCGGTCGCGCGGTGACACATATGGAATGGTGTATCCTTCGGCAGGACGTCAGCAATTCACGTTGTTGGTAGCTCTATATTCAGAACAGTTTAGTGACTGAGCCTTTGAAAGCACTTTGCTTGTTTGAATTAGTCATTCAATTTTATGCGTGAGAACTTCGCTTTGCATGTTGGATTTTTTTTGATTTGGCTTACGGCGTATCATAAGCGTTTGGAATACATAACGGGAAAATGACTAACTACGAGTTCATGCGTGATCACAATTTCGCAGTAGAGTTATTCATTGAAAATACAATAGGGGAATGTCGTCGTGGTTGGGCCGTCTTTTGGTCCATGAGTTCCATTTTAAAAGAAGTTTTGAAAATTTAACAAAGGTTTAAATACGAACTATTAATAAGACCTTTGTTAAATTTCTAAGGTTTCTTTTGGAATGAGATTTGTGGACCAAAAGATGGCCCAACCACGACGACATTCCCCTACAATTTTGAGAACTAGCTTGTAGTTTTTATGAGTTCCATCTTGACTACTCGTGTTTTGAAGGCTAACGAAACCTTCGGGGTGTAACGAATTTATTTAATTGCGTGCATAATTTTCGTAAAATTTATCTCGTCGTAATAAGCGATGAAGACGTTTGGTGTTTAGTTTCAACTGCATGGAAAAGTGATATTTTCGACAAAAACGAACCAGAAATATTTGTTTCATTTCAAAAATTTCTATTTTCTGGCAGGTAAAAACAAAATATCATGCGTCTGTATTGCATAGGTTGGTGAACGGCTGGATACTGAGTCACATAGACCCCATAGTGGTCCTTGGCCGTTTGTCCAGCAACTCGTATCTCTATCTTCTCGGGATATCAGTCGAAATACGAGCAACTTTAGTGGAGATCGGGTAACTAACCCCGATGGAAAATAATGTTGCATACCGACAAGAAAAGAGGCACTCACGTGCGTGGTTGTACTCCTGGTTAGGAGCAGCTCATGGTAGCGTCTGATCCGGAGCAGGAGAATGAATTACGAAATGTGTTGTCTCGGCACGACTCCTAAGTTGGTGTAAGTAAAAAGCAGCAAAATAAGGACATGGAATGAATGCTTAGTACCTGGAACAGCAAATAGTTTGATTTCGTGGGTGGCGATGGCGATAGAGTGCTGTTCGATCAGTTAGAACCCCGCAGGTTTGGCATCGTGGCACTGCAGGAGATCTATCGCAAAGGCTAGAAGGTGTGTAAGATCCGTAATGGCAAGGCTCAATTTTACCAAAGCGGTCAACACACGAAGGTAGACCCGACGACGAAAAGCAAGCCTTCTATGCGCGTATTCGTTAAAGCTCTATCATCCTCTGTGGAGCTAGGTGCTTGGATCTTCGAAGACGGATGGAGTAGGATACGCTCGATCGTTAATGAGGCCGCAACCGCGGCACTAGGTGAAAAAACCTCGAGTGATAGCTTGGAAAAAACTATCTAAGCATTACCACGAGGGAGAATTTAGCCAAGTATCGAAAAGCGCGGAATGAGTTGACTACGATTCTAAGGAGGAAAAATCGTCAGCTAAAAGCTAAAACAACTATTCCGGGTAAATATGGCGCTCAAGTGCTCTGAACATGTGAACCAATCTCGTAAACGATATACATCGAAGCCTGATATGCGTAGGAACGAGGAGGGAAACGCAGTTCTTCGAAGGACATTTCAATGGCAATATAACTGAAGGATACGCAATGGAAATCGCGTCAGGAGTGCCTACAAACGATAACAGCGTGCCGGCCCTCGATCTTGAAGATATCCGGTAAAAAACTGATCAGCTAAAGAATGTTAGAGTTGCCGAAAAGGACCGACTTCCAGCAGAACTCTACAAAAATCCCAGCAAACCACAAATCGTATATCAATATATGAAAATCATCTTAAATGTCTCTAAGCAAAATCGAAATCGTACATAAAACTTATTAAATCGCACCCTAGTTTATATTCATTCGTACAAAATGATGACGACTGGAGAGAACTGGCAGCACGGTCAACGGCAGATGCCCGGTTTGTGTGTGCTGCAGTATTTTTATAATTTCGAGTGGTTTGTCGCAGAATATGGCAGTGCAGTTTGTAGGAATGTGATACGCGGGTGGATAACATGGATTAAACACCCATAAAGTGCTTCTTGTCATGATAATTGAAAGTGAAAGTTTGCAAGATCCAGACGCTATTTCCGTATCAATGCGAGGCGATACGTTGTGGGTGTGAGCAAGATAGGACATACGTTACTGCTATCTGTGGGAACTACCAGCTCATTTGTTTCTCTCCTGATATAACCAAAACAAGGATAAGAAGGAGAAGAGAAAGCAACGAAAATTCATCTTTCTTTGGTCATCTATTGCGAGATAAGTTATACATTTTTAATAAAAAATACATTTTGTTCCAGCTGGTAGGGGAGGGAAACATGCTATTAATCGACTCAGGTCGTCTTTTATATAACGCATTATGGCATGCTTTCGGTTATTGGGAATTCCATCTAACATAACATAATCTCAAAGTGATACCAATTACCGACTATATATTGTCAATTGCAAGAAAAATTGTGCCGTCCAAGGTGCGATGTCGCTCATAAAAGTGCTATTTTAGCTTAAATCGTTTCGGTCTCTTCGGCGCACTTATTGCTTGGAAGATAACGAAAAAGTGCGCCGAAGATACCGAAACGGTTTAATGCAGAATAGCACTTTTATGAGCGATGTCGCACTTTGGATGGTGCAGTTTTCCTTGCAATTAACAATAATTTATCAAAATTACCAATAGCGCTAATATAACAATTTAATGATTCAAATTCGATCAAATCTGTTATTCGCAAAAAGTGGCATCACGGTTTCTGATATGATTTGCGATGCGCACTCTGCGCACTGTACGAGAAAATTCGCGATGGATTAGTACCAGCAAAAATGCTTCCCTCTTCTTTTTTCTCACATAGAAACCAAACAAATATTAGCAACTTCGCAGTCGCGAATCTAGGTACAAACTTTAAAAGTGGCAACAGAGCAACATCGTAATCCTGGCAAAGCGAGCTTTTGCAAAATGTTTCTCTTTTTTTTTTAAGTGGGTCTATAAGGGCTCTGTCAGGTATGTTTTTTACAAGACAGGACAGGTAATGGTTTTTTAGTCTCGCTGTTGCGTTATTCGTTTTCAGGAGATGTTTGCATTTTGGACTCGCCTCTGTATTGGTGGTGGGTTGCCAGTAGCCACTAGGACGTATCGGAATTGGAATTCAGGTTTTCTTTACTATTTGCATTAGATCATTGCATTTAATGATCCATACCAGAGGGAGTGTACAGTGAGCCTGTTGTTTACCCGTTGATTTTGTATGATAATGACAATTTGACGTGTTGGCGATGGTATTTTCAAAATTACGGTGGTTTTTGGTTTATGAAGACAGATACCTTTTTGTTTATGATTATCTGATTGTGGGGATGTGAGACACGTCTGAAGCAATTCGGATTGCATCGGGATACTCCATTTCGATTTTCCCAAATAAAGAATCTTTTGTTATCATACGCATTAATACTTGATTGACGCAGAATGGAATATAATCATCCAACATATTCATTATTTAATGGTTTAGGAGTATGATTGCGATACATGAATATACGCAGCGGTTGAGCTAGACATAGTGATGCTCAATTTTCAAGTTGATCAATTGATAGGTTGACCGACTTGACCAGTCATTTAGTATACTCATTTATTCGCAAAGTATTTGGAGTGAACTGATTAGCAAATAATCGATAACCAACATTCTTTTTCTTTTGTGGTGCTTCAAGTTTAAGATACCCGATCGTCAATCTTTTTCATACATATTGACAATATACGTTTAAAAGACGCGGATCAGTACTCAAAAAAATTTCTATTTACAGAAACATCATAATCTCGGATACCTATAGCAAAACTCCCTACGACCGCCGGTTTGAGTTTAGTTTGCTGCCAATAATGATAACACATTTTACTCGTTACCTTGATCCAACAATTATCCGCCTGTTGTTTACACTATTTCCAGGCAAAGCTAAAAAAATGTTCTCTGGTATAAATCTGTTCGTAAAACTAAAACAAAAACTAAAATATCTTAAACAGGCTTATCTTGACTGTCGACTTGAAAATATTTAAATATGTAATAATTCTCCTAACCACTTAAAAAAATAAATAAATTTAAAGAATAACGATCATATCACTTATCAAGGTGAATCCCGATCCAACGAAACCTGCCTTACTAACAAATCACAACTCCTTCCTGTAATCTTTGCAGGGATGCAGAGGTTAACACGGTCCCAAAAACAGCAAATATTACACTAACACTCCTTCCCCAATCCCATCTGATTGCAAGGACGTGGCCGGCGCAGTTATTGACCCTATATATATCGAGTCACTGAATTTTGCACAGTGAGGATGATCGGTCACTCCCAACCTCATTCACTTGATTCATTGTGCAATTTCACTGGTTCGGGTCAATCACTGAGTGCAACCATTGATATGTGCAATCAGTCTAAGCTAAGCTAAGCTAATTCGTACAAAATGATGACGACTGATTTACATACGATTTTCGTCACAGAATTGTGTAGCATTATGGAACTAATCATGTTGAGCCAGATCTCATCGTATACAAATATTTATGAATGTGAATTGTTCACGAACAATCTGCAGTACGTATATCGCCTCCAAAATAGTACGCATATGCTAGTTTCGTGCGTCTATTGGGATTTTTCAAGATATATATCGGTACATATTTTTCATTTTTCACTTTGCTATACGTACGAAAATGTTGGCTGGGATGGCAAAGAACCATTGGCAGCGACACTTCACTGGGTAATTTCATTAATTCGGGAGGATGAGAAGCTACCGGAGAAATGGATGGAAGGTGTGGTTTGTCGCATCTATCAAAAGGGACATCGGCTTGATTGCTGTAATTACCACGGGATTACGCTGATCAACGCTTTTTTTTCTTTTTTTGGGTACATTTTCCACTGCGACCACTGATCAACGCTTACAAGGTGCTCTCCCAGATTTTGCTACGTCGTATATCCCCTAAATCAAGCTTTATTTACGATTCCGAATTCGTTAAGCGATATTTACGATCATTTTCGTACAATGATATTCGAGTTGATGCTGGCTGGAAGACTTCCGAGTAACAATTTGGGTTTTATTACACTCTTATGATGGTATTTAAGACCAAAATTGGTCTTGACGACCACCATAAGGGTACAATAAAAGTCACATTGTTGCTTGGGCTACCAAGTGGAAGAATGGAAGCGGCAGGAAACTCGAAACCTCAGATCCAAAAAAGATAGGATGGTAGTTAACCTTTTCAAGCGTCAACCAAAAATTGCGATTCGGGATGTAGCAAAAAAGGCGAAAGCTCTACAATGTCCCGAAGACACCGAACCGGAGTGACAAACAAAACACGGTGACCAAAATTCACGCAAGGAAATTGCACATGAAACGGTTCACAAGACCGTTATGAATTGTGATGGATTATGAAACTTAGATCAAATTAGACCCCAGATAAATGGTAGGACAAGAATACCTGCTATGTTGCCACTTCTAAGTTTTCAATTCCCGAGAGTGTACGGAGGAAGAAGCTTTCGAAATTCGCTAAAACATTTCTTATCTGGCAAGCAATCTACGGATGTGGCAAAATGAGTCAGCCGTTCATCACATCATGGCATGGATCGTTATAGGACAAATTTACAAGGACGAATGCCTCCTAAAGCGAATTTGCTCTTCTTGATATCCCACAAAGGCCTGGCAATGTTTTGCCTGTTGAGACATTAAAAATAAATACTGAAAATAACTTTTAGTTTCACGAAATTGGTCTTAAAAATCGGTCATTTGTTTACGGGCGGACCTAATTTTTACTCTCCGACAGACCTTGCAAAACTGTCCGGAGTACAACATGCCCACGCATCACATTTTTATATACTTCAAAGCAACGTACGATACAATCGATCGAGACCAGCTATGGCGGATAATGCACGAACAAGGTTTTCCGGACAAACTGGCCCGTGTGATCAGAGCTACAATGGACTGAGTGATGCGTTTTGGCCACATCTAGCGGACGTTCCTGAGTCCCTTTGAAAAGCGGCGAGGGTTGAGATAAGGTGACGACTTATCATGCATGCTTTTCAACATCGCTCTTAAGGATAGGACCCGAAAAGCGGCGGGCATCGAAACAGGAGGAACGATTTTTAGGAAAAGTGAAAGTAAAAGGTTCAAAAGAAACAAACGCGTGCCTCCAATAGAAGGTAACCGTTGACGACGACGAATCCCAACATACACCAACTCGTATATCAGTGTAGGAAAATTATCGTTATTGTCTTCTAATAAATTCAGTATCGTAAATATAGCGTAATGAAATGCACACAAGTTTATAGTCTGTCGTATTTGACGATAGCAAATGATTGACCTACGACTTCCAGTACAGAGTTGTATAGCATTATAAAACTAATCGCTTTAAGTCGGATCTTATCGCATACAAAGACTTATAAAGAAAAATGATTTATGGATATTTTGTAGTGCGTATATGGCTTCCAAATTAGTACGCGTATGCTAGTTTTGTGCATCAGATACGATTTTTCAGGGTATATATATTAACTCATTTGTTACTCTGATATGCATATGAAACAAAAGGTATTAAGGAGATCCAACGGCCTATTCATGCGAGAAAACGCAGCGATCAAGAAATATATGCTGCCGTGCGAAGCTGATAATGTACAAAACCTTTATTAGACCAGCAGTTCTTTAAGGACATCAAGCCGTGACCCTGATCATCGAGGACATAAATACACGCCCTTGCCGTGTTCGAGCGGAAGTTGCTGAGAACGATATTTGGCGAAGTACAATCACGAGCTACAGCTACTACTTGGAGAGATTCTCATTGAACATCTGGTGAAAATCGGTAGGCTACGGTGGGCCGGACACGTCGTAAGCAGTGATGCCAGATCTACGAATTTATCCGTAGTTCTACGGATTTAGGAATTTTCTACGGACCTACGGATCAAGTGCTCAAATCTACGGATTTTCATAAACATTGTATAAAAGATTGAAAGTTTCATTTTGTGGCAAAAAATACGAGTACGCTACATGCCATAAACAATATCTCGAAAAGCATAACTTTATTCTTTCTGAGAAAAAGAAGCGAATAGAATACTTTTCTTTAATGAGAAGTGTATTAAAATGGAAGATTTGCTTTATTGCTTTGATGGCAGATATTTATAGTAATACTGATATTTTCCTGGTTGGAGTTCGGCAAAATGGCTAAATATTTTCATTTCTACTTTTTCCCGCATTTTGGTAGTTCTGTAATATGATATCTATAGTGGGATAGAACTTCAAAATCAAGCGAATAAGATTGTTCCGAGGTTGTTCTTTATAATCAAGTAGATGAAATCCCTGTTCTATTTATGCATTAATGTTCAATATGCTCTTTTTACGCGACAAATCCAAGAGTTTGGACATTTAATCCTTCAAAAAGCGATGAAAAGATGACTAAAACAAATAGAAAAGACAACGAAGACAGCGGAATGTTGGTGGAAATGTGAATAGAAGTCAATGGAACTGTGATGAAAAGATGACAAAAATACGATAAAACGACGACAAAAAATTGCAACAAAAAACACGACAAAAAATGGGGAAGAGACATTTGAAAACTGTCAAACAGGCGATAAAACATGCAAAAAAGACTACGAAATGATGGCGAATATGCGTCATCAAAAAGATGGCGAAAGAACAACGAAAAGACAAGAAAAATAAAACAATTTTGTTGTCTTGGCAGAAAAAACAGGACGAAAGATGGTAAAAAATGACAATAAAAACAAAAAAAGGCGGCAAAATGTCATAAAAGCAAAACACGATGGACAGATGGCAAAAAGACAACGAAAAGACAATACAAATATACCAGAGAAATGACAATGAGACGGCGAATACGGAGAAAAGGCAGCAAAGAGATTACAAAATGACGACTAAATGGTTCCGAAAAAGCAATGACAATATGACGAACAGATAATGCAAGGTGACAAAAAGACGATGAAAGAATGATGAAACGACAGCAAATAATTGACGAACAGGCAATGAAATGCCTGCGAAAAGATATGACGATGAAGTGAAGACAAGTAGATGAAAAGTTTCGACTTTTCAGACGACAAAAATACGGTTAAAAGATGTCAAAAAATTTTACAAACAGCGACAAAAATGCCAAAAAAGCCATACAAAACGCCGAAAAGACTATAAATAGATGTAGGCTAAAGTTATTGGAGGAATAATTAAAAGTCAGCAAAACAGTGACAGGCTATGTCTTTTTGGCACTAATGACGATGCCAAAAACGTCAGAAAATGCAATAAAAAATAATAAACAAATCACTGAAAAGAGATAAAAAGACGATGACAGAATACCAGATGTTTTAAATAACGAAAAACGACCAACAAACATTAAAAGACAACCAAAAACGAGGGGTCAACACGGTGTAGTGGTTTGCATTCACATCTCTCACGCCGAGGACTCGGGTTCAAATTCCAGTCCCGCAGAAATCACGAATGACCCAAGCTGTTAAAGTGACTATAATCAAATTAAAACAAACTAAAAACGACAAGAAGACAGGAACGGCAGAAAAGTTCACGGAGTATACTTTGTAAAACAAAACAAAAAAGAAAAATTAAAGGCAAAATATAAAATAACTAAACGACAAAAATGAAAGAATTTGGGAAAATAAAGACATAAAGCGAATGAGGAAAGTCAAGATTATGCATTCTAAAGGAAATATGAAATGTATCATGAACTTATTCGATTTAAAAAAGTATTAGGTAATTTGTTTCAAATGCAGTCAAGAATACCAATGCGATAAAAAGTGTCACTTTTTAGCAAAACTTAGAAATCTATACCTATAAAGAAGGATTTCTGTCTGTCTGTATGTTCCTTATAGAATCGAAAACTACTGAACCAATCGGCATGAAAGTATGCATCTAGAGGTTTTTTGGGGCCAGGAAAGGTTTTAGTGATGGTTAGAAACCCCTCCCCCCACTAAGAGGGGGGGGCTCCCATACAAATGTAACACACATTTCTGTATAACTCGACAACTAATCAAGCAAATGGAACAAAATTTGGCATGTGGGTGTTTTCGGTGACAAAAATTTATTCTATGGTAAATTGAGACCCCTCCCCTCTTTATAAGGGGAATTATAACTCCTCTCCTCTCTAAAAGGGGGGGGGCTTCCATACAAATTTCCTCATAACTCGAGAACTAATCAAGCAAATGAAACCAAATTTGACAGGTGAAAGTTTTCTAGGGCAAGAATATTTTCTATAGTACATTAGGACCCCTCCTCACTTTAAGAGGGGGGGCTCCTGTACCAAAGAAACACAATTTTCCTCATAACTCGAGAAGTAATTAAGCAAATGGAACCAAATTTGGCATGTGGGTGTTTTTGGAGACAAAAATTTTTTCTATGATGAATTGGGACCCCTCCCCGTTTTAGGAGGGGGGGATCCTATACAAATGAAATACAAATTTCCTCATAACTGAAGAACTAATCAAGCAAATGGAACAAAATTTGGCATGTGAAAGTTTTTGAGGGCAAGAATATTTTCTATGGTGAATAAGGACCCCTCCTCACTTTAAGAGGGGGGGTTCCTATACAAACGAAATACAAATTTCCTCATAACTCGAGAACTAATCAAGCAAATGGAACAAAATTTGGCACGTGGGTGTTTTTGGAGATAAAATTTTTTTCTATGGTGAATTGGGACCCCTCCCCACTTTAGGAAGGGGGGATCCTATACAAATGAAATACAAATTTCCTCATAACTGAAGAACTAATCAAGCAAATGGAACAAAATTTGGCATGTGAAAGTTTTTGAGGGCAAGAATATTTTCTATGGTGAATAAGGACCCCTCCCCACTTTAAGAGGGGGGGCTCTCATACAAACGAAATACAAATTTCCTCATAACTCTAGAACTAATCAAGCAAATGGAACCAAGTTTATCATGTGGGTGTTTTTGTAGGCAAGAATATTTTCTATGGTATATTTTCTATGGATTTCCCCACTTTAAGAGGGGGGGGGGGGGCTCCTATACAAATGAAAAACAAATTTCCTCATAACTCGAGAGCTAATCGAGCAAATGGAACCAAATTTGACATGTAAGTGGTTGTGGACGCAAGATTTTTTTCTATGGTGAATTGAGACCCCTCTCTTCTTTAGAAAGCGAGTTATGGCCCATCTCCTCTTTAAGAGGGTTGGCTTCCATACAAATGAAATGCAAATTTCTTCTTATCTCGAGAACTAATCAATCAAATGGAACCAAATTTGGCATGTGGGAGATTTTAGAGTCTTGAATTTATTTTACGATAGTTAGAGACCTCTCACCCCTGTGGTAGGGGGATATGGACTCTCATACAAATAAAACAGAAATTTTTGCGAAACTCAAAAACTAATCGAACTCGAGAAATTCGAGACTCTTCCATAAAACATTAGTCAATACAAGACCACAAAAACTATCTATAGTAACACTAGATCATTCAGGACGAGACGGTCGCGAGTGTTGCCGGTGACTCGCCGTCGGAAGCGCCTTCCACTGGGGGGCTTGCAAAACTCGAGATTGTGACAAAGATCATCCGAGATTCATGATTCATGTACAACACAGGTTAATTTGTGGCAATACAAAGTTTGTCGGGTCAGCTAGTACTTTATAAGAAGAACAAATGTCGGTCAAACTTCCATTTAAATCAAAACTTTGATTTAAAATTTGATTGAATTTTGTAATTTATGACCCTTTCCTCTGTGATTTAAACACAGATGGTAAAGCCGCCGACGAAGTGAAACTACGGATTTTTCTTCAGCAAAATCTGGCATCAATGGACTCGTAAGTATGCCCTACGACAGTGCGACGACAACAGTCTTCTTCAACAACCCAACCGGGACCAAGAACAGAGGGGCTCAATGTGCTAGACGGCTAGACTAGATCGAAAGTGATTTACGAGTTCTGGGGCGACTGGAACATTGTTTGACGAGTGGCCCAAGATCGAGTTGAATGGAGACAACACAAGTCACCCGGCTCGATGCTGCTTACGACGACAACGGCGATTAAATTCGACAAAAAAAACGAAATTGAATGATTATGAATAAAAAGCTTTTTTCCTGCTATGAAGTGGCCTACAATTTTTCCATTTCGCAGTATTGATTTCCAAATGTGACTTTAATGGGTCCGCTCATTAGAGTCGCAAAAGCACGTCCAGTAATAACAGCAACAGCCTAAAAGAGCTAAATTAACCAATTCCAAAACATGTGACAATCGTTATGACGCACTTTACGTGGTCGCCGACGATTGATTCTATTGTACATAACTACGTGAGACTTTTTTGTCATTAAGCTGTGTCCATTAGCGCCAGCTTTCCAAAAATTCATACTAGACAGACAACGCAAAACTTGTCTCACTGTTACCATTAAAGTAAAATTACGTCAATCAATCGAATATCACTTTGTATTACGTTTCAGAACATTTTGCATGTGCAGTCTTTAACTTAATAAAGAATAGCTCACTATGAAACACATAACCTACGAATAGACACTTAAGCACCACATGCAGCTAGATTCATGACACATAGCTTATTGAACAATGACTGATAGCGTTTGCATACTAATAAGTTGGCTCGTTACCGGTAATAATAAATCGAAACACGAATCCAGTAATTAACATTTCTCATGCTGGCAAACTCAGTACATTTACTATACAATACGTCAAGGACTCGTTTGGATCAAATAGAATGAAAACGAAGTTTTATGCATGTAAAACAGTAAATCCCAAAAAAAATCCCTAAAATTTGGAAGATTTGCTGAAGACGAACTAAAAAATTGAATTAATTTAAAACGACGACGTTTAGTATCGATAAAACGTTCTAAATTTCAGAATATTCTCTCAAAACAAACAAGCGCGGGGTTTTAGCAAATTAAAAGAGAATCACACGAAAATTAGATTTTCCCTCCAATAGTCCGATAAACTGTGAACGCAATTTTGTCAATTATCTACTCGAACGTATTGATCCATGTGCGGACTACTGGCTGCCTAATTGTATTACCAAACTAATCAATGAAACATGAACCAATCTGGAACGCTAATATCGTCCTACGCGTGCAACACCTGAATGCATGCATGCCTGCGATGTCGTGACCTGCGAACGTTGAGTTTCTCTCGAGCATACGATGATAAATTGTGTAAATCGTCATGTCGAAAATTTGCACAAATTTGCTGTTTGCTATCAGCACGCAAGCAATGCCATCGATTTAATGCAGGAGGGGTACACGCTTAATTCCATCTACATACTCAAAAGCGAACAGATATCCGGACCACATTTGTCATCGTTCAAAGCATGTTAGTTTGATGAAATTCCACTAATTGCAAAATAAAATAGTGAATACTATTTGTAAATATTATAAAAAGTTTTTTGCCCGAAGAGGGGATCTCAAATCAGAGTGTACTGCCTACCGACTTTAGCAATCCTTTATCGTGTCAAAAAAGAATACTATGTCATGTATCAACGCGCCCGGATACATACAAACAGGTAATCCAAACAGAACCAACAAGAACCAATTGTTGCGCCTTATATCACCCTGCTTCTGTCTGTGGTGTGCACGTGACAGAGTAAAACAAATTGAAAGATGACTTAATAATGTGTCCTTTTTTGGGGGGAAACCGATTCCGTCCGTTGCCGGGTACATACTATCACCACGCAAAAACACGTATTATAATCATAAATTTCGAACCAAACGGATATCGGTTGCAACCCTGAAATGAGTGCTGCTGCTGGCCTGATTGGAAGAGCTGCACGACGGATCCAATACTGACAGAATAATTTGATAGCTTTAGCTTGATCGCTCTTGGGTGCCTGACCAGCAGCTTTGTTATTAGTTTGAAATATTTGTACATAAACATGTCCACTTAAAGCCTAGTATTCAGCTGAAAAGAAAACAGCTCAAGAAAAAATCCTGCTATTTACCGAAAAATTTTTGACAATTTTGACAGTTTTTTGTGGTATGTGGTATATCTGACGCATATATTATTCCGTACGAAAAAGTGACGTTTCAATTCACTTGCCAACTGCGCTATCTGAAGGTGAAATAATATTGCTTGTGAGGTGCATGATACTATGATAAAGAAATCGCAAGCGCAAAATCTTTTCTTTAGCATTTCTTGGCCTATCTTTTTGTCCATTTCTTTTCAGGTCGATACTAGTGTTAAGCTCGTGACCCAAATACCAAAACCGGCAAACAAGTTGCTATAACTTCTTCGTCTCAACTGTGTTAGTAGAGGGCCCTGTTATCACCAGACAACTTACAGATTTGTTCAAAAATTATTTATAGTCAATTCGAGCACAACAGGAATAATGTTTTTCATATTATTCTGTTTATTTCAATTTAAACAATTACTGATAACAAATGTTGCTTTCCATGCAATAAAACTGTTTCTCTGTGCTACCCACCTGTTGTTGATCGTTATTCATAGAGAATGCTCTGGAGTATAACTCACGTGCACAAAACAGATAAACTGACGTAAATGCTACGACTTCGTTATATCAAACACACGCCAAATGAATCTGTCGAAATGATATAGAAACGAATTAAACCAAAATCAAGATCTAAACCACTCGTACAACTAATTAACTCTTTCAACGCACTCGGTCGGGGTGTCGGTTCCTGTGCAACAACTCAATCAACACCTCAATAAGGAACGATCGATTCCAGATTGGGAAAATTGTCGGAAAATTCACACCACACACACGCAGAACGCGATAGTCACGCCGTTACCGAATTTAGCTTAAGATTCAACAACAGCAACGGCACTGTTCGACAAAACTAGCCGGATATCAACCTGCAGCAGCAAATGAAACGAAACAGAACCAACCGCAAACTGAAACTGCTTGAATGCGTTTTCCTCCCATCATGCTTGCTGTCGAAACAGAGCGTTTCCCTGCAGGCAAACCCACACACCAACATTATGATTGGAATACCTTAGCTAACCTGTTCTACAATCAATTCCACTGAAATTGATCGCCGTCATCAGAGCAACGAAGGGTTGCTGCAGTATTACCTTTGTGACTTCAACCTCAAACGGAAACTGCTATTGCAATCGGGGTGCATCTCAATAGAATTTATATGTGTGGTTGAGGGAATTTAAGTGCAGCTCTACGACTGGTGATTTGACGTTTTTTCACAAAATCAGTAATTCCCGATCAGTAACCGGGAAGATTTAGTATTGAAATAGCTGATAAATGTTAGAGCTTTTCAATGCTTACAGTTAATGATTCTCGAGACAAAGACAATTGCTAACTTAGCAGGTATATGAAAGCATGCGATTATCTTCGGAACAAAAAGGATTAGATACGATATTGATACACTAATTACAACAGAACTGCTAACTGTGATCTTTAGATTTCAGTGCACCTGCATTTCTCATATGGAAAAGAACAGAAATCATACAAAACAATCAACTTTTCGTGATTGAAAAGTTAAGACCTTCGAGTAAACTTCGAAGTATGATGCTGGTCTAACAAGCTAGTCGTCGTATGCTCTAATTTTGTCTTGTCTCTAATTGTCCTGTACTCTAATAACCTGCTGCGAAGTCTGTTGGTAAAGAAGGGATAATTCTTGAAGACTTCTAATGGCTTTTTAGTAGAAAAGTCGCCATCTTCTGGTATCAGGTATGTAATCATTTTGAAGCAGCGATTTTGAAAGGAATCATTTTGTATCTAGATACACAGGTTGTGTCGATATGATCTGTCTTATCTATCGATCTGTTTTGTCTAACGATCTGTCTTGTCCATCAATTTTTCATGCCCATCGGTTTGCACCTCAGTCTATCTCGTTCATCGTTCTGCCTTATCCGTCAATCTATATTGTTCAACGCTCTGACCTGTTTATCGGTTTGGCTTGTCCATTGGTCTGTCTCGTCCAACAATGTGTCTTGTCCAATGCTCAATCAGTTGTCAGCAGCATCAGCATGTTTATCAATCAGTTTTGTCCATCAATCTATCTTGTTCAACCGTCTGTCTTGTCCATTAAGCTGTTCTGTCCAACGATCTGCCTTGTCCATCAGTCTATATTGTTGATCGTTCTGGTTTGTCTTGTCCATTGAGCTGTTTTGTCCATGGATCTATTTTTCCCTAATGTCGGTCTTGGTTACTGCTCGGTCTTATCCATCGATATGTTTTGTCCAACGGTCTGTTTTATCCATCAATCTGCCTTGTTCATCAATCTGTCTTGTCCATCAGTCTGTCTGGTTTACCAATCCGGCTAGTCCACCGGTCTGTTTTGTCCATTGGCCTGTCCAGTACATCAGTCTGTCTTGTCTGTGTTGAAGTCTTGTCCCATCGGTCTGTCCGATCTTTAGTCTGTCTTGTCTATCGGTCTGTCTTTTATTTATTCGTCTTATCCATCGATCTGCTTTGTTTGTGTTTTTATCCAACGTTCGGTCTTGGCCATTGGTCTATTTCGTCGATCAATCTGTCTTGTCCATTAGTTGGTTTTGTTCAACGTTCTGTTTTGTCCATCAGACTATCTTGTTAATGAGTTTGTCTTGTCCATCAGTCTGCTTTTCCATCGGTTAGCGCATCCATTGGTCTGTCTTGTTTAATAGTAGTCGTCCATCAGTCTATCTTGTTCTATGGTCTGCCGTGTCCATCGGTATTACTTGTTCTTCCATTTGCCTTATCTGCAGAGATGGCATAAACCGCAGCGCAGACCAAAAGACACACATTCTTAAACAACACAACACTCGCCATGCGGTGTGTGTTCGCCCAAAAATTCCCCTCAGTGTCTCTTTTGCTAAACACGCTCTTTCGTGTTTTACGCGCACCAAGAAAAGGCAGTCGCAAACGCAGTGTGATAAATTTGCTGCGTGCTTTACCACACCAAGAGCCGCACTCTGCGCGGTTGGATTGTACACCCTACGCTGGGTCAGTTGAAGTGGTGTGATTGAAAAAAACATTTTTACTGTTGCGTCGCCTGATCCGTACTAACTTAACATAGACCATATTAGTTGTTCAGTGCAGCGTGTATTTTCACTCTTAAAAGGGCAGAAAATTTGTAAATACAAAACAATTTTTTTGCGTTAATTCCGCACGGAGTGTGGCAAATGGCAGCACCAAGTGCTGTTTGGATGATCACTCACTGGGCGATTTTCACCGAGTGCTGTCGTTCGCTCCCACTCCGCTTTCGCTCTTACGCTGTGTGCATATCAGCTGTAGAGATGTGTTGCCGAATCGCTCTGTGCGACAAGGCATAATATTGGAACATTGGGCGCATAGTGTGAGCGAATGACAGCCCTGCTTATCTATCAATCTATTTTTTTGTGCCTCGGTCTATCTTTTCTTTTTCCATGAGCGGGTTCATGATCACGACCAGTACAGAGTGAGTAGTAATAACTGTCTGTAAAGTAAATGGTCATAAAAATACAGCGCTTGCATGTATTTAGTTTTTTTATATTTCGCGTAAAGTAAATCCATAATATTAGTCTTAAATTACTCCAATTCAAATATTTCTCCTTTCGCTGGTGTTACCAGTCGCAATCGTTGTTGAAATGCGTAACAGCTGGCAGGGCACGCGATATCTTGAGTCATTTCATCCCAAATCTTCTCCAAACATTGCTTGAAAGTATCCACAGTCAATCCTTTGGTGCTCCCTAGTTGGCCTAGCATCTAACACCAAGCATAGAGAGAATTTAAATTAAATTGTCCTCTCACCAAGCCTGTGTAGCTTTCGCCTGATGAGACAATGCAGAATCTTGTTGGAAGCAATATGGTGAATTCTAGTAGTTTTTTGACGATGGCACGCAAATGATTCTTCAAAACATTATCGATGTAATATTTAGTGTTGAATGTACAGCAAAAAAAGTCGTGGGTTTAAACCGTCATTAGACATTACCCTTCTTTATCGACAGACTTCGCAGCCGGCTGTTTAGAGTACAGGAAAATTACGGGGCCAGTGTAACGATCCTACTGACTCTATCAAGCAAGCACCGCCTAGCCGAGATTCGAACGTGCGACGACTGGCTTGTTAGACCAGCATCGTACCTCGAAGCTAAGTGGGCGGTTCGAATGTACAGCAATGGAGGCTTGAATTTTTTGGAGAAATATCCCCATACCATCACACTGGAAAAATTCTGGGACCTTTGAACAGCCAGTTTGTCCCGAGGAATATCAGGAACATGTGCTGCATATATCCAATCGTTTTTGGTGATTGTGGTAATTCTGTAACGAACATTTTTTCGTCAGAAAATAGAATTTCACAATCACATCTTTCGACTCTTGCAAATTTCTGCTTTTCAATCAAACTGTGCACCCGTTATTTTTTGTATGGAATAAATCGAAGATCACCTTCCAAAATGTTGTTCATGGTTCACTGCGAAATTCCCGGCTCCTTGACCGTCTTCCTTCTAGACTGATCTTCCGTTTCTATCAAATTAAATTCACTCTCTTACTCGTTTGATGGTTTTCGTCGTCCTTACAGTGCGTTTACGGCTATGTTTGGGGAGTATTTTCCAAGAACCATTTTTCTTGTATCGTTTGATGGTACGAAAGATGAATCTTTTGTGTATTTCGAGTGGCTGCAGCTTCTTTAAAATATCACATAGTCAAAATTTTTTTACGGTCATAAACTCACTTATCTCAAGTTCCCTTTTTGCGTCCATGATTATTACTCTCTAAACAAATGAAAAATCAAAACAAACTTGCCAGCTGTGTTGACATTTGAATACACTCTAAATGAATAATATACAGACACATCTGTGAATGACCCATTTTTAATTAAACACGTTTAAAATCACGGACAGTTATTACTACTCAGCCTGTATAGCCTGTGTTTACTATATAACCTGCACTGCATTTCTTTTTGCTATAATCGCTGTTGAGTGAGCAATGTGCTTACTATTAATTTTATATATGCTTGTGTGTAATGAGGTTTTCCCTTCCTTCAAAGCTTATTCTACTTTACCCACTCGATTCTCACTGCCAGTACCATTCCCAGTTATAGCCGTCCGTGGCGAGGACTCAGGAGGAAATATAGAGTACAGCACGAAGTGACCAGATAATAAACCCATGCTAGCCATTCGTTTCTACCAGGATTCAAACCCACGACTACTCGCAAACTCGGTGATCTCGCTGCTACGAAGCCCCTCTTTGGTCTATCTTGTTTTGAAATTACAAAATTACAATGTGTGTGTTATCGTAAGAAGATTTTGGAATAGCACAACTCAATCCGCAAGTTCCAATCGAGCTGAGGCGGAGATCAAACCGCGCATAAAACGTATAAGAGAGCAGTAAAAATCATTGAAAGAAGAAAAGTTGGGTTCTAATCCGGTTATATTTGGTTCCCATTATAGCTTGATTCAATCCGCGTATCTCGTAGTTTGGTAAAAAGTAACGAGCTCGGAAACTAGGAAGCGCTGCTTCAATGGACCCTCTCTTTATCTAACTTCCGCTTTTGTTCTTTCATGTTTTGTCCCATCCTAGGATTACTATGAAACACCAATGTTTCATTTTTTTCTTCTAACATTCTAACTGTCAAACATCAGCTTTCGATCAAGAATAATGCCAAGATCGTTAACGTATCAATACCATACACGAAGAAAATTGCCGGTTGAGTTTGGTGAAAAGTAATCACACCAAACAAATCATGCTGATCGGAGACTAGGTGGTTCTTAGTTCTATATTGTGTTGCCGTGAGATGTGATGGTCACAGCGAATAATAAAGCCAAAGTTATGTTTCATAGAGTAATATCAGGCCGCATATAAATTAACTCCAAAATTATCTGTGTAGTTTATCTGGACTTTTCAATATTTACACTTCTTGTAATCTTTGCTGGTTTTGATATTCGAATGGATGAAAGCACCTTATTCAACTCTTTTGCAGTCATAAGTTGAACGATTGCTTGTAAGTTACGAATTCACTGACTTATCGGTCATTAAACTTGATAATGACTCATGTTATCACTGCAATATCACAGAGCAGATAAACAAAGCAACTACATCAATTTCAACGGAAAATGGGCGCCGCCATTAGCGTTTAAAATAGTCTTCGTTAAAAACTGCATAAAATTAAGGATCCAATGAGTGTCGAAAACGACTAAATGTTCTATCGCCGACTAAATGTAAATCTCAAAGTGCTTAAAGAACCGTTCGAAAGTACTGCTAGGTGAGTTGCTCCTATCCCGGGGAGCAAATTATTCGCTTCAAGATACAGATCTCAGCTCACGCGTACTCAATAATCGCGCGTGAACAAAACCTCCTGACTGGCGAGATAACTGCAGCCCATGGGAGAGTAGGCCGGTATAACCTATGAACAAGCAATAAAAATTTATGTTTATTAGATGTGCAATAATAGTAAACATTTATACGTTCGTTCGTGTGATCCCGTATATATATTCAAGCAATTAAACCGGTGCAAATGAAATGCGCCCAGCCTAGCGCCTGTTAGGTTGACGTTGTGTCTGGTAGGTAGTATTATAACGAGTAGTTATTATATTTATAGTTTCTGCTGGAGAATTTACAATCGCTCCATAATGGGACTGGTCGCGGGTATGGAGAAGTGGAATGATGCAACTTTTTCTGCATCCATCAATCATTCGGTTTGCAGATCTGCAGCAACATTATTTGACAAATGCTGTATTCTGCATTGAATCGCATGACTGGTGTCCTGTACTGATGCGTCCAAACTCCTCAACATAACTGCGGTGGATGGGATGTAAATTGTGACTGATGGGTGTTAGCTAGTTGTCGTCATCGGGAGCCGGCGTTGGGAAGAGCATCTTCTAGCATAGTAATCCCTATGTGGTACCACTGTCAGCAGCTTGCGCTGGATTGGTATTTATGATCGACCTTTTCGTGCAACCGATAACCTATCGTTGTAAATGCTAATTGATTAATTGCAGCTTTCAACAATAACGCGACCCCTCGCTATTGCAAGTGATGAACAGTTTGCATCGCTTAAAATTAGTGCTGAAAACGGAGAATAGCTTTGGCATTGGATTAGTGGGGTAAATGTTTCCGTTAATTGAAAACAAATCTGACTGTTTATAAAACGTGAGTTAGCAATTTGGATGATACTGCTCATTACGAAGGCTGATTTTGCATGACTTAGAACTAAGATTAACTACTATCACAGAACCAAGAAATGAAATTCGCATTTGACTCACCACACAATATTGGAAATAAAATTCCCGAAATTAACGAGTTTATGAATAAAATCCCCATTTAATTCCACTACTTATAGTAGAATTACTGACGACGACTAAAACACCTCAATGAAGGGAGAGTCTCTTTAGAGCTAACAGAAAGACTTTATCGTCTTTTAAGAGCCCCGGCCGGTGGGCTGGGATCGTGTTCTACAGAGGGGGAAGGTTCAGCTTCACTAGGCATCATTAAATGAGAAACATGAGAGTAAAAAGAGATGTAAATATTGTTAAGACATAAATTAATGACGACAATTTATTCCGTTTTAATGGATAATAGCGATAGATTTATCATCGCTATTCAACTCTTTAGCAATGTTCACAATAATTTTGCCGATTGACAATCGAACAATACCTTATTCTTTGCTTTTTCATTGTTACATCAGTGTAGTTACACTTTTGCGAAGCATTTGAATCAGCAAGCATATGTGCTAGCTACTTTGTATAAAGCTTGTAACATACACTCAAGTCGCTTTTTACGCGAAGGATACGTCCCGCGTAAATCAAAACCGCGTAAATTCCGAAATTCGTGTAAAAATAAACCGCGTAAAACCCGAAATTCGCGTAAAAAGACCGCGTAAATTCCAAAATTCGCGTAAAAAAAACCAAAATTTCGCGTAAAAAAAACTGTGGATTTCAACACTACGCGAAAAAATAGACGTTTTGAGCACATCCGCGTAAATTCCGAAAATTGCGTAAAAAACCGCGTAAATTCCGAAAATCGCGTAAAAAACCGCGAAAGTTCCGAAATTCGCGTAAAACCGCGTAAATTCCGAAATTCGCGTAAAAAAAACTGCGTAAATTCCGAAATTCGTGTAAAAAACAAACCGCGTAAAAAGCGACTTCAGTGTATTAGCATAAATAAAGTGTGATTTATAAAACAGTACATCACTGTTTCGGGCAGTAAATCCCGGAAAAAGACGTCATTAAATACTGAGCGGAGGTGCTGGTGGCCGGCGAGCCATTCGATATCGTCGCGCCACACGTTTTCGTCGAAGGAACGTCCATTTCTGAGGACAGAACTTGGGGAGCACTGGTTGAGTCTAGCCCCTGCTCTACATGGTTTGATCCGATGAGTTCCCTCTTCGTCTGCGAGCACGGTGGACAGAGCGAACGTTAAACTGGAAGAGCTCTGGTCATCCTTGTGAACCCGCAACAGGTATGATTCGCACTCTCCCTCCCTCGCATGCCCATACCTGTCATCAGTTCCTGACGGCCGCAACGAGTTTCACCGTTTATCTAAAATATAAGTATAAAAATAAACTCTTGCATTGTATGATTCTTGCTATCTACTGAGCCTTGTCTATCTTGTCTTGCATGTGCATCAAATCTATGAGTTGTCGATTGCGCCATCCAATATTAAACTACCGCAGATCCTCATAAAATACCGTGAATTCAGAATTCCGACGCACCATTTGTTCGTTGACTTCAAAGCTGCATATGATATCATCGACCGTAAAGAGCTATGGGAAATCATGGACGAGAGCGGCTTCCCCGAGCAGGAGCGAAGAGCAAAATAATATAAAAATATTATCAAACTGTGTTATAATGCTATATTTTGTTATTTAATAGATATAGAGATACATTGATAACACATTTTGTTATTGAGTAGATATTTTAAACAGTGGTTGTAAGATGAGTTGAATAGCTGATTTTGTTATCATATCTTATTTTGACCTTAAAATGACCTTCGATATATCTCATAAAAAAAATTTTTATTGATTAAAGAGATTTTAGATTATAAATCTATACCTATAAAGAAGGATTTCTGTCTGTCTGTCTGTCTGTCTGTCTGTCTGTCTGTCTGTCTGTCTGTCTGTCTGTCTGTCTGTCTGTCTGTCTGTCTGTCTGTCTGTCTGTCTGTCTGTCTGTCTGTCTGTCTGTCTGTCTGTCTGTCTGTCTGTCTGTCTGTCTGTCTGTCTGTCTGTCTGTCTGTCTGTCTGTCTGTCTGTCTGTCTGTCTGTCTGTCTGTCTGTCTGTCTGTCTGTCTGTCTGTCTGTCTGTCTGTCTGTCTGTCTGTCTGTCTGTCTGTCTGTCTGTCTGTCTGTCTGTCTGTCTGTCTGTCTGTCTGTCTGTCTGTCTGTCTGTCTGTCTGTCTGTCTGTCTGTCTGTCTGTCTGTCTGTCTGTCTGTCTGTCTGTCTGTCTGTCTGTCTGTCTGTCTGTCTGTCTGTCTGTCTGTCTGTCTGTCTGTCTGTCTGTCTGTCTGTCTGTCTGTCTGTCTGTCTGTCTGTCTGTCTGTCTGTCTGTCTGTCTGTCTGTCTGTCTGTCTGTCTGTCTGTCTGTCTGTCTGTCTGTCTGTCTGTCTGTCTGTCTGTCTGTCTGTCTGTCTGTCTGTCTGTCTGTCTGTCTGTCTGTCTGTCTGTCTGTCTGTCTGTCTGTCTGTCTGTCTGTCTGTCTGTCTGTCTGTCTGTCTGTCTGTCTGTCTGTCTGTCTGTCTGTCTGTCTGTCTGTCTGTCTGTCTGTCTGTCTGTCTGTCTGTCTGTCTGTCTGTCTGTCTGTCTGTCTGTCTGTCTGTCTGTCTGTCTGTCTGTCTGTCTGTCTGTCTGTCTGTCTGTCTGTCTGTCTGTCTGTCTGTCTGTCTGTCTGTCTGTCTGTCTGTCTGTCTGTCTGTCTGTCTGTCTGTCTGTCTGTCTGTCTGTCTGTCTGTCTGTCTGTCTGTCTGTCTGTCTGTCTGTCTGTCTGTCTGTCTGTCTGTCTGTCTGTCTGTCTGTCTGTCTGTCTGTCTGTCTGTCTGTCTGTCTGTCTGTCTGTCTGTCTGTCTGTCTGTCTGTCTGTCTGTCTGTCTGTCTGTCTGTCTGTCTGTCTGTCTGTCTGTCTGTCTGTCTGTCTGTCTGTCTGTCTGTCTGTCTGTCTGTCTGTCTGTCTGTCTGTCTGTCTGTCTGTCTGTCTGTCTGTCTGTCTGTCTGTCTGTCTGTCTGTCTGTCTGTCTGTCTGTCTGTCTGTCTGTCTGTCTGTCTGTCTGTCTGTCTGTCTGTCTGTCTGTCTGTCTGTCTGTCTGTCTGTCTGTCTGTCTGTCTGTCTGTCTGTCTGTCTGTCTGTCTGTCTGTCTGTCTGTCTGTCTGTCTGTCTGTCTGTCTGTCTGTCTGTCTGTCTGTCTGTCTGTCTGTCTGTCTGTCTGTCTGTCTGTCTGTCTGTCTGTCTGTCTGTCTGTCTGTCTGTCTGTCTGTCTGTCTGTCTGTCTGTCTGTCTGTCTGTCTGTCTGTCTGTCTGTCTGTCTGTCTGTCTGTCTGTCTGTCTGTCTGTCTGTCTGTCTGTCTGTCTGTCTGTCTGTCTGTCTGTCTGTCTGTCTGTCTGTCTGTCTGTCTGTCTGTCTGTCTGTCTGTCTGTCTGTCTGTCTGTCTGTCTGTCTGTCTGTCTGTCTGTCTGTCTGTCTGTCTGTCTGTCTGTCTGTCTGTCTGTCTGTCTGTCTGTCTGTCTGTCTGTCTGTCTGTCTGTCTGTCTGTCTGTCTGTCTGTCTGTCTGTCTGTCTGTCTGTCTGTCTGTCTGTCTGTCTGTCTGTCTGTCTGTCTGTCTGTCTGTCTGTCTGTCTGTCTGTCTGTCTGTCTGTCTGTCTGTCTGTCTGTCTGTCTGTCTGTCTGTCCGTATGTTCCTTATAGAATCGAAAACTACTGAACCAATCGGCATGAAAATATGCATGTAGAGGTTTTTTGGGGCCAGGAAAGGTTTTAGTGATGGTTAGAAACCGCTCCCCCCACTAAGAGGGGGGGCTCCCATACAAATGAAACACAAATTTCTGCATAACTCGACAACTAATCAAGCAAATAGAACAAAATTTGGCATGTGGGTGTTTTCGGTGACAAGAATTTATTCTATGGTAAATTGAGACCCCTCCCCTCTTTATAAGGGGAATTATAACTCCTCTCCTCTTTAAAAGGGGGGGCTTCCATACAAATTTCCTCATAACTCGAGAACTAATCAAGATTGTGACAAAGATCATCCGAGATTCATGATTTATGTACAACACAGGTTATTTTGTGGCAATACGAAGTTTGTCGGGTCAGCTAGTATTTTATAAAATGAAAAAATAAAGTGCGATTCATTTCTAGGTAGGAGGAACTAGGCAAGCAACTTGACATAGAATCTAAACTGTATCTTATACTATAAGATATGTCCTTTATTTTTACTGTGCAAACACTACGCAAATAATACATACTTAAATTAAGAGAAAAATGTAATATTTAGATTAACCCTAATGTGGAAGACGGGGTACCCGTGAACCCATTTTGATATTCAAATATTAATAAAGTCATGTAGGTAATGTGTATCACTACGAAACTTTCTGACATCTTCTAAGCGGTTAAGATGAACAACTTGCACATTTTGAGAGATTTGCTTAAGATATGGAATAACCATGGATCAAATACAATTTATACCCTGTAGAAGGGCGACGGAGTACGCGTGTACCCATGCGATTTGCTATTATAGCTTAAACGACACTATATAATTAATCAATGTTCAGCAAAGTTGTAGCTTTGGACAAGTAATAAAAAATAGTGCGCATGAACTTCCAGATAGAGTCTCCGTTACGCCGGAAACAAGTTCTGATTTCCCAGCGAAGTGGCCAATCTTCGATTCCAACAAAAAGTAATCATGCTAGGGTATCCAACCTATTTTGGACTCCACCAGCAGCTGTACATAATTTGGCACTTCCATTTGATTTTGCTGTAAGTGTCCAAATTACGTACAGCTGCTGATGGAATCCAAAATACGTTGGTTACCCTACTCAACGTTTTTAGAATTTTATGAGCATGTTAATGGACTACAAATCAATTCGATAAAGTGATGATGTCCATACTATGGCCGTAGAACAGGTTCCGGAAAGGAAATAATTAAATAAGGGCACGGTAACTATAAACGGATAACAGACAACGGCAACAAGTGCATCTATATGGACGACGAAACTTACGTCAAACAGGATTCAAAAGCGCTTCCAGGGTCGAAATTCTACCCGAAATCGGCGGACGAGGTGGTGGACGATACCGACAGTACGATTTCGCTGGAAAAGTTTGGACAGAAGGTTTTAGTATGGTAAGCTATTTGTACTTGTGGTCTGCGATGCGTATTTTCTTCACAAAGTGTGCAATAAATGCTCAAATTTACAAAGATGAATAATTGTAAAAAATATTGTGACCCCTCTACAAACATTATCAGTCTCCCCCTCTCTTTTGGCCGAATTTGGTATCTGTATATTGCGCTAAGCCTGTACTACAGTCACAGAGAACAGACATCCATTCAGGAACAATTTTTTCAGGAATTCTTGGATAAAATTTCAAATTAAAATCACCTAATATGCTAGCGTCACCACCACTATAGTTTCCCAACGAAATGATTCTTTTGATTTGCACTCTGACAACCTTTGGCTCCTCTGGCGCTAGTATACATGGACTAAAAGCGTTATGCTAGCGCCAGAAGCTAGCTGTTGTGAGTTTAGTGTAGAATTTTTTGCGCCTTCAGCGACATCATCACTATAATTTCCCAACTAATTTGACATAAGTTTTATCCAAGTGGGGACCTTTCGCTTGGATGTCTGTTCTCTGTGCTACAGTGCCTTTCAGACAATATTGTCCAATTCGTCGAGAAAAACATCAATCCACCAAATTGTCCAGAGATCTGACTAATTGAACGTTACTGGTCGATTGTGAAGAGGATCTTCAGGAGGGAAGGAAAAGTTTCCCAAAGCCTGGAGGAATGCAAGAAAAATTGAACAGCAGCATCCAGGAAATGCACAAAAGCTAGTGTGCAGAATTTGCTGGGAGGAGTTTCATAAAAAGTGCGCTCATTCTTTAGAACCTAATATTTTGACTAATGTAAGCCATGTTATTGTTTCAAGTCGTACTGATCTTCAATAAACCGAAAAAATTGAAATAATAATCGTATTTCATTTTTATTCACGAATAGATGTTGCTAAAGACTTTTCGATACAGTTCTTAGTACTACGATGCTATAGACGCTTACAGCCTCTCCCGAGGCCAACTGAACAGCTAGACAAGTCAGAAGACTTTTAAAACATCGATTTTTTTACCATTGTTATAGTATATAACAAAGGTTTAGAAATTGGTCGAAAAACACGAAGTTGATACGAGGCCCGGAGGCCGAGTCACATATGCCAAACGAAAGAGCTCGAAGAACTGAGCAATGTGTGTGTGTGTGTGTGTGTGTGTATGTGTGTGGGGTTGTGTGTGTGTATGTGTGTGGGGTTGTGTGTGTGTATGTGTGTGGGGTTGTGTGTGTGTGTGGGGTTGTGTGTGTGTGTGTGTGTGTGTGTGTGTGTGTGTGTGTGTGTGTGTGTGTGTGTGTGTGTGTGTGTGTGTGTGTGTGTGTGTGTGTGTGTGTGTGTGTGTGTGTGTGTGTGTGTGTGTGTGTGTGTGTGTGTGTGTGTGTGTGTGTGTGTGTGTGTGTGTGTGTGTGTGTGTGTGTGTGTGTGTGTGTGTGTGTGTGTGTGTGTGTGTGTGTGTGTGTGTGTGTGTGTGTGTGTGTGTGTGTGTGTGTGTGTGTGTGTGTGTGTGTGTGTGTGTGTGTGTGTGTGTGTGTGTGTGTGTGTGTGTGTGTGTGTGTGTGTGTGTGTGTGTGTGTGTGTGTGTGTGTGTGTGTGTGTGGGTGTGTGTGTGTATTTCATTTTTTATCACCTGTATCTCGGATATGGCCGAACCGATTTATGCGCTGTTAGTCTCATTTGAAAGGTATGATCACCTAGTATATCACTATTGAATTGTTTTGTGCACCGATATTTCGTTTAAAAGTTATAAGCAAAAATTTGAAAATTACGTGACACGATTTTCTCCGGAACCACATAACCGATTTCAATGATCTTAGTACCAAATGAAAGCTCTTGCTATCTTGAAAATTCTCAGAGATAACCAAACCGATTTATGCGCTATTAATCTCATTTGAAAGGTAACATAGCCGGATAGATCACTATTGAATTGTTTTTTGATTGGACTTTTAGTTTGAAAGTCATGAGCAATTAAAGTTACACGTTAAAATTTGCAATAATTTATAGCGATTTTAACCAAAATGTTTTATCTAGTTTCAATTAGTCGCTTTTTATGTGGTTTTTTTATACGCGGTTTTTTTACGTGACTAGTTTTATGCGGTTTTCGAAATTTACACGGTTTTTTTACGCGGTTTTCGGAATTTACGCGGTTTTTTTTACGCGGTTTTCGGAATTTACGCGGATGTGCTCAAAACGTCTATTTTTTCGCGTAGTGTTGAAATCCACAAAGTTTTTTTTACGCGAAATTTTGGTTTTTTTACGCGGTTTTCGGAATTTACGCGGGTTTTTTACGCGGTTTTCGGAATTTACGCGGTTTTTTTTACGCGGTTTTGATTTACGCGGGACGTATCCTGCGTAAAAAGCGACTTGAGTGTATTTTAGTATTAAACGAGAGGTCTTAACACTGCAAATGTATCCAAATGCAGTGGCGACTCGTGGTGGTTTAGCTTACCTGTTCAACCAGCGAAAAATGCAAATTAATACGCAGCTTTTTTATTATCGAAATTCTATATTTTATTCATAAAAAAAACATTAGGGGTATTCACGTAGCGCTTGCTATGTTGCGTAAACGGTATATTGCGTGTATATGCTGTCGCAATTCGCATAGCAGTTCCGGTTTCTACGGAAGCGGCAGAGTAGCGGCAGTATAAATACGCAATACTCCATATACGCAACATAACAAGCGCTACGTGAATACCCCTATTATTTAAATAACAACAGAATACGGCGGTTTACTTTACCAGCAAACTCGTCTCTGAATTTTAACTACGAACCTAAGACTTTCCGTTCAATTTACCTATTGAACCAAATTCAAGAATAACCACCACACGCACCACAAGCAATATGCGTAAGTTGTTCAATGCTAAAGATGAACGAGTTAATGAGAAAATTTTGCGAATAATGCATGCCATCCCCTTCGTACCAATACATTGTTCCTGGTTCTAATCTCTAAAGCAACGTTCAAGCGTCGTATTGAACGTTTTGCTCATTAGCTTCGTGACTAGATAAAATGGAATCAAAGTGCAGGCCATAGGGATATGTGGTAGTAAGTTGTTCAATGCTGAAGATGAACGAGTAATGAGACAATAATGCGCCCGTGCTTTCGAGTAAAAGCTGTTTCACATTCTCTTTTTATCTCCTTCGTATCCAGAATCAACAACAGGAATAATGTGTTGGTATATGCTTGTGCATTGAGATCAAAGCAACGTTCAAACGTCGTGTTGAACGGTTTGCTCAGCAGCTTCGCAAACTAAACTAATAATTTACCGAATTATTAGTATTGCATATGCGTCGGTTCAAACGAAATCATGAACTAGTGATGGAAAAAAATTTTGTCGGGTTGAATTTTGTTGCCTGTCCTATGAACAGGTTGAACATGTGGACGAGTCGCCACTGTCCAAATGTATGTGCCAAATTTCATAAGGATTAGTTCTACTGGTCAAAATATATTTAAAAATGATTGATGAAATTTATTCAAGAAAACTTTAATGACCAAACCTTTAATGGGACCAAACCTCAAAAACAGAATAATATAGTAAACAGGTGTATTTTACAACGGGTGTTTCCTGGGAGCAGTTAATTAATAACATTAGCACATTTTCTTACACTTTTAGGGTGACCGTGAATCCCCCTAACAGGGTGTAAGGTTGCCAAGTGGCCGGTTTTTGGCCGGCCCGACCGGTTTTTCACTTGCAAAGCCGTTGGCCGGTCAATCCTGCAAAAAGGCCGGTTTTCCGACATATGAAGCCGGATTTGTACTTTTTGCCTGATTTGTCAAATTTTCTAATGAATTTATTAGCAATCCTGAGCAGTGGATCATTGAAAATAGCCAGTTTTGCAGTGACACTCTGAAACTAGTTATCTTCAATAATCCATTCAATGTTCGTTGTGGTTTTGACTGCGATGTTCTACCATTTGCTTCTCCACTACTGACTGATGATCCCATTTACGTGGGAAACTGTCAACTTTCCGACGGCTGACACAACCCCCCCCCCCCTCCCCCGTCATTTTTGAAGGCAGGACCGACCGGCCGGTTTATGTAATTTTCAGACTTGGCAACCCTAATAGGGTGACACAAACCAATTTTGAAGGGCGGGGGACAAAATCTTTAAAAATAATTTGCATGGCCTTATCTATAAGTAAAAAATAAAAAGGTTTGACAAAACGGGTCTTTCCTTTTAAAAAGGAGGTACTATCGCTAATCGTGGGGGGTATCAATCGGCACTAAATTTAAGATTTTTGCTTTCTGACCTAAAATGAACAATCTGACAAAATTTGGTTCAAATCCGTGAAGGTCGATTACACGGTTATCGGACACTTTGCATGTGTTGACTGTAATAGAAAATTTTTAGATTTCACATCTGAATAACTTGAGAACGATTGCGCCTAAGAAACAATTTTTATATAAAAATTTAGTTCAAAGTGATGCCTGTAGAATTTGACTCTGTCAGTTTTATAAAAATTACAAATTCAAATACAAATCAAAAATAATATTTGTGCTAGAAATGCCCATATCAAATGACATATAAGATTGTATAACAAAGGTTCCTACAATTAAATGGAAAAAGTTTCTTTTAGTTGTATTTGAGGATCTACTGAGACGCTTAACAATAACATTTGATTATTTGCAAGCGGTTTCATCTGAAACGTTCAACTTGTATGCGTTAAGTTGGGGTTATCAGCTAATAAATTCGTAATTCGTTCAACTAAATTTGTAAAATCACAAAAATAAGACAGTATCTCCGTCAACGAACACAAACTCGAGGAGATCGACGCTATTTTTGTCATGAAACTGTATTAAGCCGGAATGAGGTAAATGAATTTGAAGCAAAATGCATAAAAAAAATTGCATTACCCTATTCACATGACATCGCTTTCTTAGAGAGAATACTTTTCCTTCAATATGATTATCGAGGATGCATTCGTTTGCAGGCATCAGCTAGTCGTTTTCCCATGCTTCTATCTTACGAAAGATAGAGTGCACTCTATTGTACTAAAAATATATCACGTACAACACAGATAGGTACTGTGAGAAAAATGTTCCAGAGGTAATAGTGGCTAATTGTACCACACTATGAGCGATGAGTAATTATTGAGAGGCAAAAATGTACAGTGAGCAGATCTTGGGTGCACCTACAGAGTTTACATAAAATAATTTCGATTATTTGTTTGAATAATGAAAATCATTGGTAATCATTGCTTTCAAAGTATTAAAAATGAAAATCGTTAAAATTATGCAAGAATTTACCTACATGATTGCGTATCGCACAATAAGCACACTAACCTGAAATAGACAAGAAAAAAAAGAGAATATTACAACAAAGTTCGGTTTTAAAAGTTCGCGGAATCCCCTTTAGCGATAACCAGCCAGCCGACGTTCTTTGAAAGTAATAGAAGCCCCGCTGAAGCAGTTTCAAGGCAGCGGGAAATTTATACAGAACAAAGTTAAATTAATCAGAACCGATCTTGGAGTGGTTCCGTGCTCCGAAGCGGCGCACATACACACCCAACCAACACACACCAAATCTCACGATTGTATATGTGCTTCCTCGAGCGAAACAAAACCTCCAAAAGAGCAGAAAATTTGCCACGAATTTGCTTTCAACTGGAAGCCAGAAAATAGAAAGACGTGGTAGAAAGTTTTGCCACATTCCACAAACGTAAGTACATACTGACGGAAGTTTTTACGAGCACACACTCTAGTGCAGTAGGGCGACACAGGTTTTACATGAAAACTTTTTTGCCGGATAATAGAAAAAAATAGTTGAAAATTTAAGCGATATGTTATCAAATTTTTTGAATAAGTTTTTCAAGATTTTATGAATCCTAACATTTCATTTTTAGTAGCATGTTCATGTGAAATTGTAAACTAGTACCACCCTTGATTCCTTGAATGTAACCGAGCACCCCTTGATTGATTGCCCTTTGGCATGCCTGAGAAATATACTAGTCCTTTAGCTGAGGAGCCACCAAAACGAGCAAGTTCTTACATTGTTCCACAGGTTTATAATGGTAAGTCCACATGCTCCAATAATAATTGGATAATTGAACTTAATGTTCTAGAATAATGCTCTAGATATGCATCAAAGAATTAAATTATTCAAAACACCAAATACTATATTACCTAACACTGAAGCACTGGCATAGTAAATCGTTCCTCTTTTTTATCACTCATTCCTATTTAGGGTTTTCATTTTTTATCTACAATTAATCTCTCTCATTTTACTGTCCTGTTCCTTTTCCTAGCTCAGTTTTCTTTTCTATTTTCCGCAATTTTTCAATTTTATCAATTTCATTCCAATATTTCTTCAATATTCCTATCGAATTTATTCTTCCATAATGTTCTTCGCAGCGTCAACTTTATGTATCATTCTCGCTCTTGTGGACGACAGCCAAACGGCTATAGAAAACTTCGGTTGTTAATACTTCATTAAAATTTTACGTTATTATTTTAATATCCCAGTTTGGATTCAATTTTTATTGTTATTTTACGGGCAATAAATACCAAATATCGATATGTACATTCATTTTCAGATGAAGTTCCAACGTTTCAATTCTATCGTACAGTTTATTGCATCTCAATTTCGCCTTGCAAAACAATTTAGTTATATTGGAAATAAGCATTTACCGATATTCAGCGCTGACACAGCAGTATAAAATGTTCATTTCCTAGAACAAATGTCCACCGTACTACTAAATCCTGCAAACTTGCTAGCAAGACATAAATTAGCAAATCGCTTTGTTCCGTTCTAGCCAGTAAAAACAGTCACAGCAGCGACCCGAGCAAGAATGCAGTACGAAAGACAGATTATCCCATAAACTGCCTCGTCAGACTGTCTGGTGCAACAAACGGATACGGAAAATCGTTTCATCCTCGTTTTACGCCATTCTGCTGAAGCTGCGCTGCCGCCGCTTGCTTGCTGTAATTCTCCAAAAATCACGACCCGCTTTTTTGTGGCCATGGAACTCGACGAAAGGTCGCAAGCAGCAGTGAGCGTCCTTCGGAGGTACACTGCTACAGATTGTAATTCATTTTTGTTAGTCATTGTCGGTTTATTTTTCGCGAAAATAGCAATCAATCGATGTGCAATGATAAAGTCATTCACAGACCGATTTTGGCTCTAGTTCGAGAACAATTTCAAGTTTAGTCCACGAGGATGAAGAGGTGAATGAGGTTTAATATAGATAAAAAACTTGTTCTCCAAAAAAATTTAAAGTAGCTTGCTGATTTTCATTTTCGTTATCAAATGGATTCAATTTACATAAAATCTAACAATGTACGGATTCCAACTGTGCTCAGTCCTTTCGTCATTAGGACGAAGGCAAGTCACATAACACAAAACGAAAGAAATAGTTCGCAACAGAATAGTTTATTTTTATCGTTTATAATATGATGGCGATGGCGCGAAGACGGTGAAATCGCATCAACTTTTCTTCAACAAGTCACGCGCTCACCTTCACGAACTTCATTTAAACTTTCCGATGACTTTTCTCCTGCTGAATATATAGTTTGCTACCGGTATGGCACTCAGAATAGCGACATCTGTCAACACCTAGTGAACGCAGACATTACCCTTCTACAATTTCTCTGTCTTCACGTACGCACGCACGCAAGACATCATCATACAGTAAGAAAAAAAACCAGCCAGACAGCGAGTCGTCGATTTCCCGTCTCACACGCAAGCGGAACGAGAATAAATTCGATTTCAAGTTTAACGCTTAACCGAACGACTAGCGTACTTCTTGGCAAATCATCAATTCAGACAATGACGACGACAGCGATTATCTTCTGACTAGAGCAGGGTGCAATTCGAGGATCAATAACTGCTGCTGGCCAACGAAGGTTATTCGGATTGGCCCAAAGTTTTGGCGTTTATAAGTACTGTTTAACAGGCAATTTGCATTTCGATATATTGTTGTCAACGGTGGGAAATTCAACCCTGTTTTAGCTCGTAACCAAATCTGACTCATGCAATTAAAAGTAGAACCCTTGTTTTCCTGTGCAATTCCCCATGTAGAGCTAAAGACAAAGATCGATATGTAGATAAAATGTACGAACTATTATTTACCTTGTTGATGGAGACTTGCCAAAACAATTCGGATTCAGTTTGATTGCGAATACTCGTCATTGTCATTAGGCAAATTACTGCTTTCGTTTATGTCGGGGTAAGGTTTAACTATCTAGCACGAATGGTATGTATTTGGATTGCCGAAGTAGGAAATTGCAATCGAAACCACTTGCCGAACAAAAGAAAGGCACAAAATTTGACATCGAATCATCAGTCAATTTCACCTGCCGAATTCTTTGTTTTGCCGCTTCCTGTCGGATCATGATTCTTGAATCGGCACAGTGGTATTTTAAGCGGATATCTTTATTTACTACTTTATTTGTATGTTTCTTCGAGCTCACTGAGGTTTGAGTAGCACTTTCCTGTTAAAGTCAGCTACAAAACACAAAACAGTTAAGTGCCAGTTTCATTTCAACCAGCCCCAATATCTTTAGTCCTAATTTCACACCACCGATTCCTTGGAGCATTTCTAATCTTAAACTGTGTACCTACATAGATACATTTTCTGTCTACAACCTTGTGCTAATTCAAATACGGAACGTGGCACCACGAGACGATGCCTCTAGGTAGAGTTGCCAAGCGTTTTGGTCAGAATTCTAGATGCAAAACGAATAGAAAATCAGGAAAAATCAGGATTGTCTTCTTCTAAAACCAAGATGTTTTGTACGAGTGGCATATTTATAAATAAGAGTCTTCAATATTGCTTGATATATGATCGAATTTGCTATGAATATTTAATGGATCTGGTTTTTCTTTATTTAAAACAACTTTATTTTTAGTCGTTAGGTCTTTCATAATGTCGGTTCCGATCTATTTCTATTTTTAGTTTAAATTGAGATGAGAAAACAATCTTCCCAAAACTATTGAAGAATGTCATAACAACAGCCGTTGTTGTCGTTTCTGGCTCCGTCTTCGCCAGTCACGCTTTGGTCGATTTCAAGAATTAAACCAATCAAATTTGAAAATAGCAAAGCAGTGAGCGATCGAGAAAAAACAAAAGAAAAAAGTTGTGCTCCAGACACAACCGCGTAACTGGCGTAGAACTACGTTAGGCGGATTTTTGCGAAGAAACCTTGATTATTAAAGAAAACTTTTCACACCTATGCTGCCTATAATCGCATATCAGTCCCATCTGCAATATCATCGAGTTGAAAAACCAGCGTTTGAAGGTATTTTTCTTGGTTTGGTTATTTTACCTGTTGAGCGCAGTTTATTCCTATTTTTTCAACATAATATAATGAAATAGACCCTTAATATAACTTCTTTATCAAAACATTGCATTTTTTGTGAAAATTGCAATGAAAAATAATGTGGAGACTGATATGCGATTGCTTAATCGCATATCAGTCTCAGCTCTTCTCAGTCGCAACCGTTCTGTGATAGAAGTAGCTATGCTACGAATAGCATTTTTTCTCAGCTTTTCAATGGTGGTCTTAAAATGAAAATCGGTTGAGGTGCTCTTGGTGAAAACGGCGATTTTTTTCATAAAATCCAATAAAGTGAGCAAATACAAGATGGCCACCAAAAAATATAATTTTTACTTCAGGAATTTCAACCTATTCTTTTTCTTTACAGGACTATTCCATTTATTAGTTGTATCATTGCAAATTTAGGAAATATTTCATGATATATATTTCAATATTTTGCTAAAAATTTAACTTTTTTTTTAAACCATCGAGCCCCTTTGCGAACGAGGGGTCCACTGTTTCGAGGTATTAAGATGTCTCATATTTTAAACATTTCCAACCAATCAAGTTCCAATCAAGTATAAGAGTTCCAATATTTGAAGAGCTTACGTGTCATTAGTGGCCCCGTTTCAACGAAAATTACTCAATTAACTTTCATATGGAATTTCTTTGAAACAACCCTGTATTTATTAATTAACTGATGATTTTTAATAATTAAAAAGTGAAAAAACAACAACAAATTTTGTTTATATGGATTGAAGTAAAATATATGGCCATACCAAGGAAAAACATTTGGTGGGACTGATATGCGATTATTTTTAAGATGGGACAATTTGTCTTCATATTTTTTTCAGACTTTTTGGAATAAAAACAGCTTTTTTGTATTCTTAATGGATAGTAAAGCAAGAAAAAGAGAGAATCTGATATTTAACTCAAAAACGATGAAAATTCATATGGGACTGATATGCGATTATAGGCAGTATGTGTGGTGAAAGATAACGTAGAATAAATAATAGTGCTAAATAATTGTATCGTTTTTTGATATGTATTTTGTGTATATTTTTACCAGTGCCAAAATCGGAGTACAGCCAGCTGTCGTTAATTGGGTCACGACCGCAGCTGATTCGCTAAATGAGCCGACTGACAGTTGTTAAAAAGTTCAAAACTCAAAAGTTCGTAGAATTTAGACTTTCAAGTTGGAGCATGGCCCAACTTACGGACACCCAATTAACGAACCCTCAATTAGCGTACCATTGCTATATTTTAGAATAGAAACCTCCCTCAAGCATCCAGCTATTAATAAAATTTAAGAAAAAAAAAATCTTCAAAATAATATATTATTGGCATTATTAGGAGCTGGTTTTGATCTGACTTCTCGAAAATTCTAATAATACTATATTTAGCGTACCTTTGTCCGCGCTGTCAATTATCAAAAAGCAAGCTTGTCGTGCAGATGCCGTTTAATTCCATTCTTTGCCATCTGAACATATTCGCTCTTGTCTGCTCTCTCATTCCGCGGTTGCAACCGTCAAGGCACGAAAATTGATTTACATTAGCCTGTCCATGACTGCAAACGTCGCCTGTTTGCAGCGTTAGATAGCTAGCAAAAAGTGTCATTTCAATAGTCTTTACATGTCAAGAAGGCAGGATTATGCAACCGCCGCAAGTTTATTCTGCTTCCCGATCTTGGAGGAGCAGCAGCAGTAGCAACAACCACAAGCTTGAATGTAATCGTCGTCCGTCGACACTAAAAATGTATGGGAAAAGTTTAACTTGAAAGTTCCCGTTGATGTTCACTATGTAGCGATTAGAAAATAATCTTTTCAAGAAAGCCGTACAATTGCTGTATCTTTTATGAATCGAATGGTACGTGAACCATCAAAATCCGTTCTAAATTGGAAGAGCGTTCAAAATCTTTCATTCTTTCGTAACGCTGCTCAGTGGGGAGACTCCATACAAATGCTGGCCAAGCAAAAAAATCTCTTTAAATCAAAGATAATATGTGTTTCTTAAGTAATTTTGGGGTGAGGAGATCTCAAAGCATCTCAAAAAAATGCTAAAATATGCTGAGATAGCATACTTTCAAGATTCATAGAAAATTCAAATTTTGTCATATTGATCTAAAATTTAGATCTAGATATGTTCGCAGACTACAAAATTCAATGATAAAATATAAAAAATATAACTTTCCCAATTGGTATGTTTAGAATTATACTTGTAAGAAAAACACCGATATTAGATACTACTTCATCAATCATGATCCCCAATACACAAAGTCGATCAGCACCGTTCAATATATGATTCCCGCGCTAAATACGTTGTGCCGGGTTTAATTTAACATAACTTTCCCATATAATAAAATAATATCTAAACATTAAAGAACATAATAGTTCAGAAAATTATGCCATTTTTTCGTTTCACGCCGGTGGTTTTACTGTGCCTCAGGTCAGCGCTGCTGCACGCTCTTTACAGGTTAGGGGTAGTCCGGGTAAAACCGACACTGCAGGTGTGGGCCCTACGATTTTGTGAGTTATAGTTTTTTGTAAATTTTCCAAAGTATCTGGTTTAGCACTGGTTAGTGCCAACGTTTCAAGTCATTCTACAAGTGCCGTAGCGATCAAAACAAAAAACAAAACAAAATCGATCAACATTGAAGAAACAGTCCTTGAAAAATTTCGCAAGAGGAATTTAAGCGTTTTACTCGGAAAAAATTGTAAAATTCGATTCTTTTTTCACACCCTGTCAGGGTTTCACTAGTTTTTCGTTTCACATTCTCTATTTTATATCAAAACATAAAAATAGATGCATAAAGCTTAAAAGAGATACTACCTAAAAGGATAATGTTATTTTGTCAAAGTAGGTTAAAAATAATCTGTGATAAATCAACCATGATCCTTTTATCCTTTTAGGTAGTATCTCTTTTAAGCTTTATGCATCTATTTTTATGTTTTGATATAAAATAGAGAATGTGAACCGAAAAACTAGTGAAACCCTGACAGGGTGTCGATTTTATCCGCACTACTGCTTGTTACGCCTGACGAAACATCTTTTAAATCAAATCAATAAATCAAAAATATTCAAAATATGTATCTCTCAGACCTGGTGGAACGAAGAATCAAGAGTCGAACTAAGATTATGTGTGGGTTGTTAGTCGATAATTGACATACAGGTATGGGATATCTGTAAAAATGGTTAGGGTGACAGTTTTACCCACAGTTCCCCTGTATACGTTTCGCTTGATTCCCTACACTTGAGGTCCCGGCGCGATGTTTGGAGGTTAAAACACCAACCGCGGCGTGCCACTTCACTAGGGCCGGTATGTATATGCTGCCGTGCCCGGTTACAAGCAGCGAAAGCGCACGAAGCTCGCAGAAAGCCTGGAGAATGTATGTGTGCGTTTTTATCTCATTTCCTTTTGGTGGCACTGGTAGAACGGTAGAAGCAAATTTCCGATTTCCACTGGCCCAAAAAAGCCAGCAGGGACGGCGGTATCGAAAAACAGCTTTCCGTTGTACTGCTGACACATTGAAAATAACAGTATCGGGCTCAAGATACAGTTGCTTACACACTTAAAAAAAGTACCGAGTTCGGTAAATTACCGTAAATTTTACCGAAATCTGAGCAGCAGAACGTTCGGTAAAAATTTTTTATGATGCCAAACATTACTAATGATCCGTAAACGTCGATTGGCACCATCGAATTTTACCGAACGTTCGGCTGCTCAGAGTTCGGAAAAAAACATTTAAGAGTGTACGTTTAATAACAAACGGTGAAACCAGTGAAACTATTTGAAAAATAACCATAGAATGTAGTGTATTGGTTTTTACACAAACAATTGAGAAAAGATTACTAAGAGAATGACTTTTCTAAAAAATTCTATGTGAATATTACGCAAATCAGCATACTTTATACTAACTTATACTAATATATTGATTGGAAAACGATAATGTTTGTTTATAACACTACCTTTTAACTATTATTTTGATAAGCACACAATGTTTCGTAAAAGGTTATTTTTATTATATCATTAGTTGGTTCGCAATTATGTTTAAATATTGTATCAACAATTTGTAGAAGTCATCTACCTACTAATAATAGAATAAATACACACTATAAATAATAAATTTTCAGCAATTTCCGTAATTGTTCAGCAAATGGGCATCAAATTTTATCGTGCATATTGGTATGATAGGTTGATAAAATCAACGCGCTATCGAAATTTTGTCAATATTGAAAACTAGTTGTTTTAACAACATAGGGTATATTGCTGCTTAGTCGTAATTGCCTATTCCCGTCCTATCTAACACAAATTATTAAAAATATCAGCATTTTTATGACACACAATGCAAAACTAGTTATCTCCTAATATTTTAGTTTGTTGTCTATCATAAGCGATCAATCAAAGTGAACTGAGATCTATTTAAATGCTTTTTATCAATAAAGAAGTCCTACCAGCAGTATGGTGAATGACCAAGTGGTCGAAACCACATTAAACAACAATAAAAAAAAGTCCTACCAGCCAAATTTCCAACGTTTTTTCGTGCGACGAAGAAGAAAATGTCGACTAATCGTTTTAATTTCCGTTATTCATAAATAAAAATAACTCATGCAAGGCATTGTCGTTATTCTACAGCCAGGAAAACTTGCCTGGCCTGCAGAAATTTTGCAGAATAACATTTGTCAAGCCGTCCTACACAAATACATGCGCGTTAGCTTCGTAAACATTGTTGTGATTTTTACTTCGGACGATGAAAAATTTTGATGGACGGATTTTAAAACGGTACGACGTATTTAAGAAATAAAGTCAACTGCATAATTTCAATAATATGCTTTAATAATCGCTTTTCAGTGATTTCAAAGTTCACGGATCGGAAGGTAAGTGTGTTTTAGTCAAATCAGCACAAGTACTTTTGAAGTAACCATTAAATCCATTCAGCAAATGATGAAAATTAGAATGGCGTTACTTACTACGACGGGAATTACAAATAAACCCTATATATTTTCAATTTCTATTAGAATCATTTTAGTTGTTTCCTGTGACATGCAAACCGATTGATAATAACTTTCTTTCTGCAATTCACACTTTGCTTTTTGTTTGAGGCTATAAAAACTAGAATATGACCTCGCATAAAAAATGTTTTTGAAGTTTGACAAGTGACCGCAATAATATCAATCTTATGTTGGTACATTATATTGTATTGCTACGTTTCACTTGTAGTAAGTTTATAAGAGACTAGAGGACCCGGCGCGCGTTGATACGCCATTCTAAAAGGAGATAGATGCATAATGCTTAAGATTTGCTTAATTGTAGTCTTGCAACCAAGAGCTTTCTTTTTGACAAGCCAAGATATTCCAAATCATACCGCAAATTTCTAATCCCACTTAACAATTTGGGTTTTATTACTAACCCATAAAATGGTAATGTTGACAAAATCGCAATAAAATATCAGTGCAGCAGTTCGTTTGAAATCAGATGAAAACTGATCAGAAACCATAGATATGTATTTGTCTTGAATTTTGTTTTAAAAAAAAGTATTATATTTAGGGGGGCTCCGTAGCCGCATGGTTATCGAGTCTGCATTAACAAGCGAGTGGTCGTGGGTTCGAATCTTAGTAGAATCAAGCCATTCGATGTCAAGTGACTTTAGCATGGGTTTTTTCTCAGGCCCCCACCATTTACCTTTCCTGCATGCTGAATTCTATATTTACCCACTGAAGCCTAGGTCAATAGATCAATTATCTGGCACTGGTGATGAATCCACACATGGAAAAAAAAGTATTATATTTTCATACTTTTATGTAATTTGGCTCATTATCAAGGCTTCACCGATTTATTATTTACAATTTTGTTCCAAATTTGTTCTATATTTTATTATGGATGGCAACACAAAAAATTCTACCTCCAAAAACCTTGACATGCCAAATTTGGTTCCATTTGCTTGATTAGTTCCCGAATTATGCAGAAATTTGTATTTCATTTGTATGGCAGCCATGATAACAACATACCTCACATCATACGCAATGTGTATGCCAAGTTTCATCAAAATCCGTCGAACGGTTTGCGAGTCTATACCGGACACACGAACAGCATTTCATTTTTATATATATAGATAGATAGAAGAAGAAGATGTGGCACAGCCAGCTAGTTTTATCGTGATAATATATTTGTTTTATTTGAATAAAATGGTTTTATAGTTATCTATAAATACGTTTGGACTCGAATGATCATTGTATTACGTAATACCATAATAAAACCAGAGGTAATGATTAATACAGCAAAAAAAAACTATAAAATTCAAATAAAACCAAGCGGCTTTAAAATTATTCCTTGGGTGATCAAGACTACGACTAAGACCAAACCAAGGGGTTCAAACCCTAGCCTAAGATTAAGAGTTCGGGACAAGTAACAACACCATGATCAAAGCTTCAACCAAGGCCAACTGCAAAATCAAGATGATGAATCCAAGATCAAGACTAGGAGCAGGAATTTAAGACTAAGACGACCAAAACCAAGAGCAAGACTAAGACCACGATCAAGACTACGTCCAAGAACAAAATTAAAGAGCGTGATCAAGACTGCTACAAAGACCAAGACTGGCATCAAGACTACGACAAAAAGCAAAACCAACGATCTACCAGAAGAATTTCTTAATTTCTTGACCGAAAAGGCGGGTCGAATCGTGACCGCACTGTCGTTCAGTATTAATCATCTGATCGAAAGTATGCTGGTAGTCCGCATCGCATCGGCTATCTCGTCGCTCGAGTGGACCGTATCTATTCCGCAGAAGAACAGAGATCGTAACAAGGGCAGCCGTTGCTCTCCGTTTCATCTAAGATTTCTGATCCCGAGAGGGAATCTTACAAATGTCTTTTGGATCCCTTCAGTACGCTGAATGTACGTTATATATTGCGGACGCCAAATAACGTTAACGAACTCGTGTTTACTTCTGACGATGCTTTTTGACGTAGGACTACGTCTTACGGCAAGTTTTGAGATAGGGTGTCATTCCAAAAAATCGAAAAATGCGAGCGTCACGAAAAATGAAAGGTTTTGAGCGCTAATAGCTCAGCGGTTTTCGAATCGATTTTCAATATTGTTACACCAATCTATCGGAAAATCTTCTAAGAATTGACTCAAATGAAGAAAAGTATGGATTCTTGATGGTGAACTAGTGAAAAATTGAAAATAATGAACCTATGTTTTACCAGAGTTCTCGCTTCGTGATTGGTTGGAAGATTCTATACGATGATCTAAACCTATACCAATTTGATATCTGTGCTTGGGAAGTAAGCCAAAACAAGTGACAAAGCTTCCTCATTTCAACAAGATTTCTTAACACCGCGGTTCAACCTAGACCATTTTGATGTCCTTGCTTGGGAAGTACGCCAGAGAGAGTGACAAAGCCCCCTCGTGCCAACAGATTTCTTACGAACGCGATTAAACCTAGTCCAATTTGATGTCTGTGTTAGGGAAGTGAGCCAGAAAAAATGACACAAGCTCGTTGTCCCAATAGATCGCAAATTCATTACTGCGAGACGATTAAACCTAGGCGATTTTGAAATCTGTGTTGGAAAAATGTGCTGCAGCTGTAGTGTTCGGTTACAATATGACTCTGTATGAATATGCATGCTTGCCGTTTCATTAGAAGTGTAGTGAAAAGATGTGCTGTTGATAAAATAGGATTGAATTTGTAAAATCCCTTCAACGTGGGAAGCCATGGATAATAAAAACAATCTTTAATTTCAGTAAGGTAGCAGGAAAGCAATAGTTTGTGTTTTTGATTTTGTTAAATTGTTTCCAAATGCACAATCTTTTGAGAATTGAACGTATGCAATGTTACTACTTTGATAAATGTTACATACAACGCATGTAGCATGTATATATGTTACATATAGCATGTATACGTGAAGAATCGAATGATTACAAGCATGAATACATGCTACTATCACTATACAAAGAGACTTACGTAGTCCTGCGTCACCTATATATGCGGTCGTGTCTTGTACACAACCCCTTTGATTTTTTTAGATCGCCAGTACTATCGAGACACGATCACATCTGCTAACATTGTGCATATCATAGACAAAATTTCGACACTCACCACGTAATCAATGTGCCTATTTAAGAAAAACATGCGATTGAATGTTATCCCTACGTAAGCAAAAATCAATGGATTGGTTTTTAAGATGAAAGTCGTAACTGAGAACTTATTCGTATTTACTTTCAATCCACGGTTTCCAACATATCCAACTTTCCAATATGTTGTAAATCAAGCCGCAATTTCAGACAATCATTCGTAGATTTATAATGTAGGAAGAGAGATTTTCACATAATATGCGTAAATATGTATAATTGTATGGGAGATAGTATCAGGAAATTTATTCATCAGATGCATATACAGCAATGATTTCAAGTGACTGCCTTGCGGCACACCTGAGGTCACAGTAAAAGAACAGGATTTGTTTCCACGTATTTTTACAAATTGTACTCTATTCTTGATATATGATTTTAATCAGTTGTACAGCGAGCCTGAGATGCCAAAATCTTCAACCGCCTCCTTGTTTGAAAGCTTTGTACTGCTCCCTTGTACGTCCTCTACTTGAAAAAGCATGCGTCGTTTGGACTTCGCACCAGCTTGCAGAAGAAACCCGCGAATCGAGCGTGTGCAGAGAAGATTTCTACGTCTAGCTTTAAGAGATCTACCCTGGCGAGATCCCAACAACCTTCCGCCTTATCCGGATCGCTGCCGTCTGCTTGGACTGGACACGCTTGAACGGCGTCGCAAAATACAACAGGTATGACTTGTGGCCAAAGTGCTGAATGGCAACATTGACTCGCCGAAGCTCCTGTCCATGATGATGAACTTCCGTGCATCGCAACGTGTATTGAGACCGTTTTCCATGCTGGTAAGCGATTTTCACCGTACAAACTTCAGCTATTTCGAACCCCTGGCGTTCAGTGTGAGGTTACAGTATTAAGCATCTGTTTGAATTTGGCAAACCTTCGCGCTTGTTTAAAAGTAAAGTTACCAGATTTAGTTCATTTTGATTTTTATGTTAGTTCATTAAGATAAATTTTGTCAGATGATAAAATATATAAAGAATAAAGAATAAAGTTACTATTAACCCCTACATAATAACTTTTAGCACCGCAAAATTAACTAAAATAACTTTTTTATCTTTCAATGTTTTTTCACCAAATTCCGGAATTTTCCCGAAACTCTTAATTATTTTCATAATACCTACAGATCTCGGCTATGGATCACGTGGATCCGGAATTATTCCGGCGTTTCTTGAGGGATCGCGACATGCCTTTTTAGGATAATGATGCCAAATATTTGAAATTCGTTTGGAACATGTTGATTTTTTTAACAAATAATCTACTGTGGCCCTATCAGTCACTTTGTTGCGGTTACGGGCCATGGTGCGCGCCATCCGAATCTGGGGAGACACTATGAGTCCGAGACCGGTTCTTATAGCGGGACATTTCAGCATCAGTAAAATGTCGTTGCGCATATTAAAAAACATCTGCACTTGATAAAATAGGCGATTGGCGATCATCTCATGTCTCTCAGAGGTCGTATGGTCGGAAGGGCTAAGAGAATAGGGTCCGGGAACTGTAAGGTGAAGTGATGCTGACTATAAGAATAAGGCCCGTAAGTGAAGTGAAGCGACTGTGAGAATTATGGCCATAAGATGTTTGTTGAACGAAGCTTCATTGAAAGAATCATATCATACATAAAGCACAAATATAAGAAAGAAAACTAGAGGACATAACCAGAAACAACTCATAAAATAATACGTAACCATTAAAGAACAAAGAACAAGTCCTTTCAGGAATCCCCTTTTCCATACAGTAGAAATCATTCTTTATCATTGATTTTTATGATTCATCGTTAACACAAGGAAGAATTGTGGCAGTGAGATTTATAAACGCACACAGACACACGACATACTGCAACAGAAACCGGGTACAATAAAACAGATCAACAACTCAACTTCCCAATCAACATTCGAGCACTGCATGAAGAGACACAGTGGATTTTGGTGCAGCTTCTGTTCCGTATATTCCGTACACAGACATCCCCGTTTGTGTACCACAAAACCAGCGTTCGCTTCGATGCTGTCAACCAAAAATTCATCACAACTCTGTCTGTGCATCGACAGTCGAATGATGAGTTGGATTTCATCGTACTCCGCTGCAATAAATCTCCTATCTTAGTTCAGAAATTGGGAAATAAAAGCAGCAACGGTACCCTGGGGACACAAATTTTGTGCCATGTAAGGAGCAAATAAAGATGTGATACCATGGCATGTATTTTACAAGTACACACATTTGATGAGATTTCTTGTTCAATTATGGCTGTAATTGTGATTGATCAAGGAACATATCATACCATGCGGAATATTTTCCAGTTGACAACATTTGTTGAAAAGTTAGACTCCATGAAGGCTCACAATGCACGTGTAAAATGCATATCACTGCATGCACCCATTTCGGTATGCACAACAAATCTACTACTGCATCATGCTGCCTGACTGCCCAACCAGGTCCAACCAGCGGTGAAGAGCAAACCAAAAAGCACTAAACATTCCCTTTCTATCAATGCGCACTCGTTGATAGATAGATCCAATCAAAGTACAGAGATCGTGTATTGTTACAACTCACAATAATCAATCGCAAGTGACAGACACTACCTATTTCGCAAAAAAGCCAATTCAGTAACACAAAAATAAATTTATTGCACAAGGCGAGCGAGTAGATTAATTCAAGGATCTATATAGGGAGGGCAGCTTTTTGCATACACTAGATCAGTTCTATTTATCATTCCGTAAGTAAGGCAGCAAAAACCCGAAAACCACTACACAGTTAACTACTTCCAAATCGCGATAACGAACACGCAATTTCGCTCCGGTGCCTTTGTTCGGCTCGAACCATTAAGGATCATCTAGCTAGGCAAAAGCTAAGCGTTCGTGACAGCCAGTCTAAACTACGCTCCCACTATCGCATCGGAAATCTTTACCGAAGTTGAAACTACGCAACCTGAAAGGAAGAATATTCAAGACTGACTCAATCTAAATGGCCCGGTGTTTTGCCATACAAAAAGATAATGGAAACGCAGGGTGCTTTTTTCTTTTGATTTAAAGAAATCGAAAAATTTCCAATTTGCCCTAAAAATTACGTTCTGAACTTTCTTAACATTTTCTTTGGAAATATTCATGTAGCTACTATAACCATTTAAAGGCATGTATATCTCTGGGCGTGCAGCTTTATGCGCAACTTGCAGCGATAAAACCACAAAAAGCCCGATATGCCACGCAAACAATGTGATTTACACGAGTGTACTTCACTCTCTCGTGTGTTTATGGTATTGGTCGTCCGTCTGGGTTTTAGTCCTACGAGAAACATACATCAAATGACATTATCTTCTCTCTCGCCCCTTGCAGGGCGGTTGCAGCGGTTTCGGACTTAGCATTACGGAGAGGAAAAAAGGAAACCGTTCAGTTATGGCCTTTCACCACCGCCATCAACCAAGAATGACGATGATGATGATGGGTAACAACCACCGGGTTTTTGATAGTCGCTTTTGGCCATTTGTTCTTTCTAGCACAGTAAACGAAATTATGACGACGCTTATCCCTCATTCGTTCGGTGACCTTCGAGAAACTGTGGGTGATTTTGGCTGCCGCCAAGAATCGACGATCTATTCTACTCTGTTTGTCGGGATAGTCGAACGCAAAACAACAGCATATGACCCAAACACACCGGAACGGAATTATCCAATCTGTGGAAGCCTAATCGACCAACATCCGAGCAGGGTTCAACACGTGCCCGCTTCGGTTCACTGCACCGCCGATAAACGTAATGTCAATAATGGTGTGAGAGGGATAGGGAAATAGATGAGATTTATTGAATTGTTAGGTTATTCGAACCAAAACAATAATGACCGGTTATAGAGCGGAAATTCAATTTTCTTAGAAGGTTTGAAACTCAATATTCGATACATTTAAGTTATTTTAGGTAAATCTAAAATTCGGTCCTAAAGTTGGTTGCGTGGCCAAATTCATCGTTTATTTAATTGTTGGTTGAAAAGTATTACGAAACTCGGCAATTCCCCTGTCCGGTTTAATTACCAACTTGCCCACAACTTTAATATTTCGATTGATAATGAAATTCAAAAAATAAGAAAAACACATCTATTTCAATATTGATGAAAACGGTATATTTTAGGATAACAAAATATTGAAACAAATGTTCTTGTTGACACTTTCTCCCATTTACTAACAGATTACGCAAGCGCTGCGATGCAATAATCTCCAGTATAATTCGATAAAAGGACGGATGCGCGAATATAAACACGAGATACTGAAAGCTTTGACACTTTTATAGAACACAAACAGCGCGAGAAGTGCTGCTGCAGTCCGGTGACTGGTTCGATGCGGAGTGCCAACCTTACCCTACCTCACCTTACGAAAATCCTCGACAAATTCTGGAAATTCAACAGACTCACCACTTGTTTTTACACCACAAGGCGGCGTACGATTCGGTTAAACGAAATTGAGCTGTGGTAAATTATGCTAGAACATCGCTTTCTAACAAAACTGATTAGGCTGATACGTGCAACTCTTGATGGTCTAAAATCAAGCGTCAGAATAGCGAGTGACACATCGGACCCGTGAGTGAGTCGTGAAGTAAAAAAGCAGACAGCGGCTACCAACAGGGCCTTCTACGGATTACGTAACCATCTGAGGTCCCATAGCTGGTAAATGGTTGGATAATGCGCAAAACAGACCCCATAGTAATCCTTAGTCTCTTATCCAACAACTTATATCCCTACCTCCACGTGGTACGAGCAACCTTAGCGGAGATCGGGTAACCAACCCCGGTGGCAACTAAGGTCGTATACCAACAGGGAAGGAGGCACAGAGTTGTCTCGACACTATAAGATGGCAGACCCATAACGAGGCGCGGTGGCGTAGGCCCTAGTACCGCTACCTATCTAAATCCAACACACACACACTAAAAAGAGTCAAGAAAATTTTATTCGGAACATTCGGCATGGACAAAGGCGACGAAATAAGGACATGGAATGGAAACTTGGTACCTGGAACTGCAGATTACTAAATTTCGTTGGTGGCGACAGAGTGCTGCTCGATCGGTTAGAACACCGAAAGCTCGGAATCGTGGCACTACAGAAGATCTGTCGCAAAGGCGAGAAGGTGTGGAGGATCCATTGCGGCAAAAATACCAATTTTACCAGAGCAGTGGAGCGACCATCGAGCTGGGAATGGGCTTCGTAGCGATGAATAAAATGGCGGATCGCGTAACGAACTGGAAAGTGATCAACAAGAGGATGTGAATGTTGTGGATAAAAGGCCATTTCTTCAACTATACCATCATAAACGTGCATTGTCCACACGAAGGTAGACCTGACGACGACAAGGAAGCGTTCCATGCGCAGCTGGAGGCAACGTGCGCAAATATACCCACAAGGCCACCTGGAGATCACCTGACCAACGAACCTTGAATCAAATCGACCTTATTCTCATCGAGGACCGGTTTTTCTCGAACATCTCCAAAGTGCACTCCCTAAGGAGGTTAGGAGGAAAGGGTTACAAATCAATGCGTCGAAAACCAAATATATGGTAGGAAGACGCTCCAGAGAAAGCAACGTTTGCCTCCCACAGACAGTGACTATTGACGGCGATGAACTGGAAGTAATTGATGAAGTCGTATATATGGGATCTCTGGTCACCGCCGTCAATAATACGAGTGAGGAGATTCAATGACGTATTCTAGCTGGAAATCTAGTCTACTTTTCTGTCCGCAAGACACGCACAAAGCTGACGATGTACAAACGCTGATCGGACCGATAGTCCTTTACGGACTTGAGACAGCAACTTTGCTTACGGAAGGCATACGTGCACTTGCCATATTTGAACGAAAGGTGTTGCGGACTGTTTTTGGCGGAGTACAAACGGATAGCGGAGAGTGGCGTAGGCGTATTAAACCACGAGTTGCAGGCATTAGTTAGAGAGATTCCTAGTTGGAAGACTACGATGGGCCGGCCACGTCGCAAGGATGCCGGACGACTAGGGCTGTCGGTATTGGGCGCTTTTGGCGAAAACCGGTATTTCGGTATTGCCGTAGAAAATACCGGTAATATCAGTGAAATACCGGTATTGGCAGATAATTCGAAATCAACAAATATGTTGTTTTTCAATAAATGTCTTTATTTTTAAACTTTTGCTTCAGCATTGTTGCTAAGCAAAGTAGTATTAAGGCAGAAATAATACGCTTAGCGATTTATTTTCATTGGTAGAATGGATTTTGTTTCCAACGTTTCTAACAATTGTAAAAACTTCCGCTTTCATCGAAGTCTTACAAACGGCTTTATGCGCACCAGGAATTTGTTAAATTATACGAAATATTACTCAAATTCAATTCAATTCAATTCCATTCAAAGTTGTTGGCTTTCTAGTGAATATTTGATAGAAAACACAAATTAAACTTTCAAACCGGTCGTCATGGTGAAGTGAAAATTGTTTCTTTGACGCTGATTGAAGGCAGTTTCGAAACGACTCGGTGCTGCTTCAGTTGAAACTGAAGCTTCATTACTTCATTGTTGAGTGACGATTTACTAAGTGACAATGCCGGGCCCAGATCTTGTGTCCTAAGTTCATTATTTGAAAACTTCGAATAATTTAATGATTTTTAAATATCAAGTTGTTTAAAACTAAATTGAAACGCGGCGCCTGGCTTCTATAATGAAACATTTGTATGAAACATACAACAAAGATGCTCATGCTCTACTGTGCCTTAAACGGGTTCAAGAGCTATAATTTATTTGACCCAAAGTCCATCTTCATTGCTAGTAGTCAAAAAATCTCATCAGAATTAACACGAAGTTTTCTATGAGTTTTACAATCTTCTATCAATCTTCTTCTTTTTCTAATAAGGAGTTTAAAAAACTCTAGGATATTAGAAAATACCGGAAATACCGGTTTTTTCCTTTCCAAAATCGGTATTTCGGTATCCAAAAATTGTTCGGTATTACCGGTTTCGGTACTACCGGTTAGACAGCCCTACGGACGACTATGTGATAAAATCCGTTCTCTTCAAGAACCCTACCGGCATCAGGAATAAAGGGGCCCAACGTGATAGACCAGGTTGAAACCGGCTTGCGAGTATAATGGAGAGGAATTCTTGATACGGTAAGAGCCACGCCGGCTCTCGGCTGGTAAAAGTAAGTAAGTAAGGCTGCCAACAGGACCTACGGATTACGTAGTCAGCTGACGTCCCGTAGTCTGCGACTCCGTACGAAACTCGTGCTCTATAAGATGTGAATTCTCTCAATGTTACCTACGACAACGAAGCGTACACGTTGAAAGAAAGCGACCGACGATCTCGCGGCGTTTTTGAGCGTAGGCGCTTGAATCACGAAATTTACAAAATATACAAACATATTTACAAAATTACACATATATTTACAAAATAATATAGCATTGTGAAGCTAATAAAACTCGGCAGGTCACATTGGGCATGCCGGCTGAGAGACCAGCGGAAACAATATTCAATGAAGAACTCAACAGAGACCGTCGAATTCAAGGCAGACCCCGTACCCGTTGGAGAAGCGCTGTTGACATGGAATGGATACTACAACAGCGGGTGTTACGGGTGACTGGAGAGTGGAAGCCCAAGACCGAGAACCGTAGACACGACTCCGAAACTCGACCTAGATTCGATACGCGGAAGTAAAGTATTGGAAAGTTCAGTGCAGCCCCGCCTACGAACACAAACGGTTAACAGACCGAATAGCATATCGTCCACGTTTCAATTGATGAAAGATATTTCTCGGGTTGGTAAATGGTTGGACAACGCGTAAAACAGACCCCATTGTGGTCCCTAGCCTCTTATCTAACAACTCCTACCCCTACCTCCACGTGGTACCAGCTGGAATACGAGCAACCTTAGCGGAGATCGGGTAACCCGGTGGAAACTAAGGTCCTATACCAACAGGGGAGGAGGCACAGTGCATCTCGACACTGCAAGATGGCAGCCCCATCACGAGACTCGGTAGCGTAAGCCCTAGTACGGCTACCTATCTAAACCAAAAAAAAACTTACAACAAGAGTCAAGAAATATCTTCTCGGAATATTCGGCATGGACCAAGGCGACGAAATAAAGACATAGAATGGAGACTTGGTACCTGGAACTGCAGATCGCAAAATTTCGTTGGTGTCGACAGGGTGCTGCTCGATCAGCTAGAACCCCGAAAGTTTGGCATCGTGGCACTGCAGGAGATCTGTCGCAAAGGCGAGAAGGTGTGGAGGAGCCGTGGCGGCAGAGCCCGATTTTTCCAGAGTGGTGGAGCAACCAACGAGCTGGGAACGGGCTTCATAGTGTTGGGCAAAATGCAGGATCGCGTAATGGACTGGAAAGCGATCAACGAGAGGATGTGCGTGTTGAGGATAAAAGGCCGTTTCTTCAACTACACCATCATAAACGTGCATTGTCCACACGAAGGTAGACCCGACGACGAGAAGGAAGTATTCTATGCGCAGCTGGAGGCAACGTACGACAGCTGCTCACCACGGGACATCAAGATCGTCATCGGAGATATGAACGCCCAAATCGGCAGGGAAGCAATGTATAGACCGGTGATCGGGCCCCATAGCCTGCACACCGACGCGAACGATAACGGCCAGCGATGCATCAATTTTGCGGCTTCCCGAGGCTTGGTGATCAAAAACACCTTCTTTCCTCACAAAGATATCCACAAGGCCACCTGGATATCACCTGACCAACGAACCTAGAACCAAATAGACCATATTCTCATCGAGGGCCGGTTTTTCTCTAACATCACCAACGTACGCTCCCTACGGAGTGCGGATATTGACTCGGACCACTACCTAGTAGCAGTACATGTGCCCTCAAAACTATCGACGGTTTATACCTCGCGAAAAAGTCGCCCTCCTCGGCTAAACATTCGGCAACTAGACAACCCGCGAACTGCCGAAAACTATGCGCGTACTGGATGAAGCTCTGCCTTCCTCTGTGGAGCTAGATGCTTCGAACCTCGTAAACGGATGGAGTAGGATACGCTCAGCCGTCATCGAGGCCGCAACCGCGGTGCTAGGTGTGAAAACCTCGAGTGCACGAAATGATTGGTTTGAAGGGGAATGCCAAGAAGCGATAGAGAGGAAAAAAGAGCTTGGGAAAACTATCTGAGCATATCCACGAGAGAGAATTTGGCCAAGTATCGACGAGCGAGGAATAAGTTGACCACGATCCTGAGAAGGAAAAAGCGCCAAAAGGAGGACAGAGATGCTACTACGGATCAAATTTTTACTCTCCGACAAATCCTTCAGAAATGTCGAGAGTACAACGTGCCCACGCATCATATTTTCGTGGATTTCAGAGCAGCATACGATACCGTTAAACGCGAACAGCTATGGCAGATAATGTACGAGTACGGTTTTCCGGACAAACTGATGCGCCTGATCAAAGCTACTCTGGAACGAGTGATGTGCTACGTGTGCGTTTCGGGGACACTCTCAAACCCTTTCGAATCGCGCAGAGGGTTACGACAAGGGGATGGACTGTCCTGTATGTTATTCAATATCGCTATTGAAGGTGTGATCCGGCGAGCGGCCATCGAAACGAGGGGAACGATCTTCAGCAAGAGTAGCCAACTCCTAGCCTTTGCTGACGACCTCGACATCATTACTAGAAACCGTGGAACGGCGGAGGTAATCTACGCCAGACTAAAAACGGAGGCTAGGAGGATAGGGTTACAAATTAATGCGTTGAAAACCAAATATATGGTATGAAGAGGCTCCCGAGAAGGTAACGTTTGCCTCCCACGGACAGTGACTATTGACGGCGATGAACTGGAAGTGGTTGATGACTTCGTATATTTGGGATCTCTGGTCACCGCCGATAATAATACGAGTAAGGAGATCCAACGACGCATTCAAGCTGGAAATCGGGCCTACTTTTCCCTTCGCAAGACGTTTCGGTCAAGGAGCATACGCCGCCGCACAAAGCTGACGATGTACAAAACGCTAATCAGACCGGTAGTCCTCTACGGACTTGAGACAGTAACTTTACTTACGCAAGACATACGTGCACTTGCCGTTTTTGAACGAAAGGTGTTGCGGACTATTTTTGGCGGAGTACAGACGGAAAGCGGAGAGTGGCGGAGACGTATGAATCACGATCTACAGGCACTGCTGAAATCCGTTCTCTTCAAGAACCCCACCGGCACCAGGAATAGAGGGGCTCAACGTGCTAGATGGCTCGACCAGGTTGAAGCCGACTTGCGTGTGTCGAGACGCGCAACGAATTGGCGTCGAGTAGCCCAGGACCGAGTACAATGGAGAGGAATTCTCGATACGGCAAGAGCCACCCCGGCTCGCGGCTGAATAAGTAAGTAAGTAAGTATCTCTAAAACCAAGTGCCTATTAGCAGGAGGAACCGCAATCGTGTAGTGTGGTAGTCGACGAAAACGAGTTTGAGGTGGTCGACGAATTGGTATACCTCGGGTCATTAATGACGACTTATTCTTGCTGGAAGTTGTGCTAACTACGGACTCCATAAGACCCTAAGGTCTGGTAAGCTTCGCTCCTGTACTAAACATATCATGTACAAGACGCTTATAAGACCGGTAGTCCTCTACGGGCAAGAAACGTGAACAATGCTCGACGGGGACTTGAAAGCACGGGCCGTTCTTGAACGTGCGTCGAATGTTTAGGACCATCTTTGGCGGGGTATGTGAGAACGGTATATGAAGGAGAAGGATGAACCACGAGCGGCCTCCGGCGAACCTAGTACCTAAAAGGTTACTAAACTGGAAGGCTACAATGCTAAAGCTGAAAACTTACAGCGGTGGTTACGTTTGTTAATACATATTGTAAGACACAGAATTGTTTATGGACAAAACCATCCGATGTACAAATGTTTTAGTCTATTAAATATTTTAGAAGTGTTCGATTTTCAGGTAAACAGACATCATTTTAAAACTAGCATAAGATACTTAATATAGAATCCAGTCTGTACAGTTTAAACTGAAGACGCAGTAAATAAATTAAAATGGTGTTCGCCTCGAATCCGGTTGTTACCAGACGCAGAGATGCGCAGCGTGCAAGATACATAGTTAGAACAAGTGGAGCAAGTCCTGGTAAGTGTGCGATACTCGAGATATTGAAGATAGACAGCCATTGACCGGCGGAACATTGTTATGCAAGTGAAATCCTAAGGGACATCGCACTAGGATAAGCAAGTAAGACGAAACACTTGAGGCTTATCTTGCACAATTCAGCATACTCCGATGTCTGCAGAAAGATTGTAGCAAGAAGCATGCAATTACGGTGAGTTTTATGAATTAGATACCTTCTTAAATTTAAGGCAGCGCACCAGCCGTGTAAGAATAATTCGCCAATCCACCTAAGAAAAGTTAATCTACACCCTAATTTTTCACTGTTACACTAGTGCTTTTAAAAGTTCAGATGATATCAACATTGATACAAAGGACACTCTGGCTTCGAATATATTTACTAGAAAATAATCATAAGATTTAATTTGAGCAATTGTGTCATACACGTTCGTCCCTGAACGAGCTATTCAATATGCTAGAAGCAGTCGGCAGCCAAAACAAACTCTTCAAGCCTGACTCAGTCACTGCTCTGTGTCTAACGCTAACTTGACACCAACATATAAATAGCATAACGCTATAGCCACTTAACGTGAAACCCGGCCAACCGTCGATTAAATCGTCACTATACGCTACACACCGTAACAGCGCGAACAGCCAAACAAAAGCGGATTAGAAGCAAAAACAAAGCGAAATTGCGCGCAGTCATGGAGCTTATTGGCCTTGTTTTTCACGGTGCTACTGCAGGCAACCGGCTTGGCTCCGCATAGTTGCTGTGACGTTGCCGAGGAGTAGTAGGGCCAAATCATGACTGCTGTGGTGCATAGTAGCATGTGTTATCTTTCGATCTGCTCGGAGAGTGGATTTAGAACATCATTATTTTCCATGTTGTCTCCCAAGGATAACAGGCAAACCAGCCGGTGACGGTCATCGACGGCGATGTTTTGTTTCGGTTTAATTTATTCGTTTGCGAGATTGTGGCATCTACCGATTTAATTTGAAAATTCGTTGACAGAATGCAAAGAATTGAAAAGCGAAAGAAAGTACATCAATCGATAAATCGACTAATTTGCCATAACGCTCAGTTGACATGAAATAAAATTGATAAAATGACATTTCTCTATCATGTATATAACCCTTAGATCGATACCTACCTTTATCTGTAGAACTGGACTGTCTGTACAAGCTCCAAGAATCCACGTTGGACAACTGCTGGCACACGGAAGAGAAGCTTCAGCATTCGGACGAAAATAACGATGGTTGCAGGACGAATAGTACTGTCAGCTGACTGATGGAAGAACTGTCGAATCGCGGTCGATTTCGGAAGTTTTAGCTTCCACTTTCACTTCGTATCAACTAATCTTATTTCTATTTTAGGACCTTTATCAGCAAGTGAATCGGATTCACACTTATCGTAATTTTAGCCCTATCACATACCTTACAGACAGAAAGATTCCATTAAGAATCAACTACGACACTGCATTGTTCCTCTACTTTGCTCTTCAATATTTACCGACAATTCAAAGAATTTTAGTAACACTGCCTACGGATCCAGATTCATATACATATACATTGTGTTCATATTTTGATTTCTACTTTTACCGTTCGTCAGGAGGGTTGGAAACTTTTTTTCTGGATGCAGCACGCCCGTCATGCGACCCGTTTTACCAAGGCAGAAGAATTTTAATTGATACATTCTGAGTGCTGTCGCAATCGAAGTATCGTGATTTGATGCATCCATGTGTGACGGTAGGTATATTTAATTCTGGTGGCCACTGTCATGCTTGGCAGCAGCGTCGACAGGAGGATCAACATGTAGGGGAAATCGAAGCCGATAACGAAACTAAAAATTCTGTTAGACGCTCAATATCTGTATAATGGTTTTCAGGTCACCTTAGATGTTAAGTATGCCATTAGCGTGCATCCCGTCAAACGGAACCCCAATTCTCCTAGCGAGAGAGAGATAGAGTAACTGTCTAGTTATAATGCGAACATCAAAACAACGGTCGTCACCCGGCCAGCAAAACGGCACGTCAGAAAGAACCAAGGCAACAAAATGCGACAATTTTCCCCACTGAACCCAATCCACTTAGCATTATTTCAATCGTTTTTCGCCGGCATTAAATTTATAATCTTCTCGCGAACTCCTCTTCGGCAGCGGCCACGAACGGAACCGGTTCGGTATTGTGCTGTGCGATCCGGCTCTGGTCGCGATGTGTAAGTATGTTCCGGTGTGAACAGGGAAGGTTGATCCCTACCTGGCCCAAGACCTGGCAGACTGGCAAAACGCCAATCGACACTGTCGTCCGTCGATGGTCGACAGGATAGGACGATGAGAGCGGAGCGATGAAAATTCGAGAAGTACACACTACCTGCATGTAGCAAGTAGACGATTTACGATCGAATCCGATAACCGGCGGAGGAAGTATAGATGGACCGCTCCCCTTTGAAGTGCCGGGTGAAAATTTGCTACTGTTAAGTCCGATGCGATGCAATAGTTAACCCCAGGCGAAATGTACCAGAGCTAGAGCAGTACAGCACGGCAAGGAAGAAACCGGCTACAAGCGGTACTTATTTTGATTTGTGATCGGTATTAGCATTACGTTAAGGTGGGAAAATGTTTTCGAATGCGACAACGGTGGGTGTTGAAAGCAGAGCGACCGATCCACGTGATGTGAAATAGCTGCTAGGTAATATAGCCATTGTCAAGTAGCAGTAAGCCGGTACAAATAAAGGAACTGTTAGACTGTTGTTGGATTCGTCGCTTCTAGTCGGCCAAATTCCTACAAGTCATATGACAAGTCTATGTGTCCACTCGTAATTGCACAATAAAATGGTATTAAACGTCTTTGAAAGGCATAAAAAATATTTTTACGATCGGCTAACCCTACTGAACAAGTCCCACGTCATGTCTAGCCGTATTATTAAAAGACATATCTACGACAAAAAAACTATTTAAATATTTTTAATCCGATTAACGAATGGTTTCATGAGCGCTTAAAATAAAATTATGAGATAGAAAAATCCCACACAAAAGTCTCCAAATGCGCATTCGTTGTTTTTCTCTACCACTAAATAAAATCAAAAAGGTTACGGTCCTTGGGCGACAGTTGGCTACGTAGTTAGTCGAAAATTATGAAAAGTGCAAAAACGCTGAGGCGCACCAAACCCAGACATCACAAAGATATGCCTATCTTCTTTTTGAACTGAATTGATTTCTTTGGATTTTAACTATTTCTGTTGTAAAGAAAAAGTAATGAAATTTATTTTTGATTTACCTTAATAATATTTATATTGAGATGTACTTTAGAAGTGAGAAAAATAAACATATAACGAACAGAGGTTGTGTTTTGCACTCAGCCATTTTTCAACGGATTTTAGCCATATTTGCAGCAATCGATCAGAAATTTTTCTATGCATTGACTGACATAGAGAATATAATAAAAATATAGCGAATCACCATTGAAACAACCATAAAATCAGGCACTGTCAAGAATGAACAAATCCGCCAATCACATGTAAGCGCATTTTTGCTTCCCAACCCCGCTACGACAATCTTAAAACCTGCAATTTCACTTGCTTCGATTCTAGAAAAAAAAAGTGACCGAATCTTTCCATTCTAACCGCTCAGCCTCTATTTATTTCGATAAAACCTTGGCCAAGCTGATGTCCTAAAAGTAAACCAATTCGTAAAAGTGCAAAGCTATCTCTGTCCTTCGATCAATTTTATCATTTGAGCGTTGAACCTAGACGAACTTGATGTCCTGAAAGTAAATTGGTAAAAAGGCCTCAACCATTCCTTATAATTAACCAATTATATCAAAAAGTGTAAGAATTAACTAGAAATTGAAGTCTTGTATGAAAACATGGTAGATGTATATTCGACCATGTGAGACGATGCAGATATTTTCAGGAATGAAGCACACTGCACTCAAAGACTAACGATAGAATTCGGTTGTATTTCCTGTAAATTTTAAAATTGACAAGAAAACTTTCGCGGCTCAGAGATCGATAAAAATTATTAATAATCTTTTTACTGGCACAATTTTTAACTGGTATTCCATATGTTAGTTGAAAGACAATCATACTTCAAACCAATGTCTCATAATAAACAGAAATTTCAATTATGTTGACAAGAGCGAAGCAATGTTGCAAATAAAAATCGAAAAGGATTTTGAAGACACGACCGTATAGGTGACGTAGGACTACGTGAGTCTCTTTGTAGTGATAGTAGCATATATCCACGCATGTAATAATACGATCCTTTATGTAAAATTCAGCGTATATACATGCTACATGCATTTGTTTTTGTTATTTATTTATTAAATTCATCCGACTGGAGTGTCTTAATGAATATAGCTGGGAAAAACCACCTTGAAAACTGTTTTTGCACGCGCTCAATGCGTTTTACCCAGTTGTCGTAGTACGGGTCTCACACAGCGCAAGCTGTCTCCAGAATTGAACGCACCAACGAGCAATAGAGGAAGCGCAGAGTCACAGGGTCCTCGAACTCCTTACCGACTCTCAGGATTAAACCAAGTTGTCGATTTGCTTTGTTTACGATCATTGAATAGTGTTGTCCAATAGTGTTAGTTGTGTGTCCAGCACAACTCCGAGATCAGAGATCACATCACAGCGTTGAACCACTATCCCATTAGTACGATAGTCAAACATTAAGGGCTGTTTTTTACGATGGAAGCTGATTGCAGTACACTTCGCAATACTTAAACCCATGTAGTTGCGGCAGCACCAGTCAGAAAACAAATTGATTAGTATTTGAAGTCTAGTGCAGTCGACATACGAAGTAATAAGCTGATAAATCTTGTTGACGTCCGCATATAATAGTCGAGTGCCGGGCGATAATAGTTTTGTAATATTGTTGATAAATAACGAAAACAGTGAGGATCCCAAAATACTGCCTTGAGGAACTCCGGTTTTTTTTATTGTTATTTAATGTTGTTTAAACCAATTGGTTCCAGAATTGTTAGTAAACCAACTAGACTAGGATAAGCCCAACTTTACAGCAATTTTCCGGTTGCGTAGATATGATTCTAACCAAGCTACCATTGCAAAAGAGACTCCTAGTTTATCAAATTTAGCACAAAGTATTCCATGATCCACACGGTCAAATGCAGCCTTCAGGTCGGTATAGATAGCGTCAACCTGAAGGCATCGGTCAATACCACGTAAGCAAAAAGAAGTGAATTCTAGTAAATTTGTAGTCTGTGGCTACTACTACCTTCCTGGGAAAACGCCATGCTGTGCAGTAGAGATGTAATTTTTTATGCCGAACATTAGACGATCGTAAACAATCGCTTCGAACACTTTCGAACAGGCGCACAAACAGGAGATCCCACGATAATGCTCTACATTAAGTTTATCGCCCTTCTTGAAAACTGGAAACATAAATGATTCTTTCCAGCTACAAGGTAACTGTTGGCATCGCAAGGAAAGATTGTAAATCATGACTAATGGTAATTTTAAAGCATCGCAGCCAGGGCCCGATGACGTCACCTTCAATTGCATAGCGTCACTCAGCAATGAAGTAGTGAAGCTTCGGTTTCAACAGAAGCAGCACCGCTTCAGTTTCAAACTGGCTTCAGTCAGCGTCAGCGAAACGGGATTCACTTCGTCATGACCATCGGTTTCAACTTTTCATTTGTACTTTTCTATCAAATATTCAGAAGGCCAGCAACTATGAATGCAAATGAATTAAATTTGAGTAACATTTCCTACAATGCAACGCATATTAAAGTTAACCTTGTAAATGTCGACAAATCGTGCCTGACTTTCTGCCGTCGTCAATTGAAACAGCCACCAACTTCAACTGAAGCTTGCTTGAAACGTTCTGTTCAATAAGTGAAGCAAGTCACTTCATGTATGAAGCGAAGGTTAGAGAAAGTCAGTTTCATTTATTTGTTTCGACGATGCCGGGCCCTGATCAAGGCATTCAGAAAAATAGCTGGAATCCCATCAGGGCCAGGACTATAGGACTGCTTCAAATTGCCAATTGTTGTTGCGACTTCCTCTTCCGTAATTGAAAACATTTCTGCGGTGAGCAGGTTATTAGGAACATGCGTAAGGGCTGTGGTAATGTCATCCGATGATGCACACTCACTGTTAAAAACGCTGAAAAGGTGTTCTGCAAACAAGTCGCATTTGCTGCCATCAGAGGAAGCTTCTCTGTGTCGCAGATACATGCTAGAGGGAAGCCCATACTTTTTTCGTTTCGAGTTGATGAACCGCCAAAAGCCTTGTATGTAACATTTATCAAAGTAGTAACATTGTTTAAGTTCATTTTTTTGGCCCGCCCAGCTAGCTCCGGGGTATCATGCTGGTCTAACAAGCCAGTCATCGTAGTTTCAAATCTCGACCGGGCAGTGCCGCTATTGGGTCAATAGGATCTTTACACTAGTACCGTAGTTTTCCTGTACTCTAATAACCGGCTGCGAAGTCTGTCGATAACGAAGGGTCAAGTTCTTAAGGACGTTTATACCCATGGCTTTACTTTTTGACGTAGGACTACATCTTTCAGGAAGGTAGCTGGTATGAGGGGTAATTCCAAAAAATCTTTCTCGAAAAGAGGTCAGGTTTTGAACGCTAATAGCTTAGTGGTTTCCTGAACGATTTTCAATATTCTTACACCAATCGATTGTAAAATCTTCTAAGAATTGGCTCAAATGAAAAAAAGTATGGATTGTTGATGTTGAACTATTGAAAAATTGAAAATAATGAACCTATGTTTTACCATAATTCTCGCTTCGTGATTGGTTGGAAGATTCTTTACGATGATCTAAACCTATACCAATTTGATATCTGTGCTTGGGAAGTAAGCCAAAACAAGTGATGAAGTTCCCTCATTTCAACAAGATTTCTTAACACCGCGATTAAAACTAGACCATTTTGATGTCCTTGCTTGGGAAGTACGCCAGAAAGAGTGACAAAGCCCCATCGTGCCAGCATATTTCTTACGAACGCGATTAAACCTAGTCCAATTTGATGTCTGTGTTAGGAAAGTGTGCCAGAAAAAATGATACAAGTACATTGTCCTAACAGATCGCAAATTCTTTACTGCGAGGTGATTAAACCTAGGCGAATTTGATATCTATGATGGAAAAATGTGCTACAGCTGTAGTGTTCGGTTATAATATGACTCTGTATGAATACGCATGCTTGCCGTTTCATTAGAAGTGTAGTGAAAAGATGTGCTGTTGATAAAATAGGATTGAATTGGTAAAATCCCTTCAACGTGGGGAACCATAGGTAATAACAACAATCTTTAATTTCTGCAAGGTAGCAGGAAAGCAATAGTTTGTGTTCTTGACTTTGTTAAATTGTTTCCAAATGCACATAGAAATAACTCTGAAATCTTTTGAGGATTGAACGTATGCAATGTTACTACTTTGATAAATGTTACATACAACGAATGTAGCATGTATATGTTGCATAAAGCATGTATACATGAAGAATCGAATGATTATAAGCATGGATAGATGCTAGTATCACTACAAAGAGACTTACGTCGTCCTGCGTCACCTATATATGCGGTCGTGTCTTGTACACAACCCCTCTGATTTTTTTGCTTTTCCTATGAGCAGGGATGGTTCGATCACCTTGACTCAATTTTGATTCATTTGAGAGTACCGTAGTTTGGAGAACCAGCTATTATCTACAGTACAATTTTGCTGAATAATGTTTTGCTGTATTCACTGCAGTGTATTGTCATAGTAGAACTAAGGGCAATTATTTTCTGCAAATAAACGAATTATTTTATTGACTGGAGTTTTATCATCAAACTATCCAGTATCCTGCCAGTTTGTACGTAATTTTCTCTTGCAAAACTTTCGATAATCTCCTTGTGCATAATGTAGCACTGAGAGTAGCTCAAGCATCCCCCTTTCTTGGCTAAAGAGGGGTTCAAACTTCTATCAGAACATGCTTCTTTCCCGAGAAATACACATTATGTGTTTTAGTTGCCTGGATAATTCACATGTTTGGTTGAAATTTGTATGAGAGCCCCTTCCTGAGGGTGGATGGATCTCGAACTACCATATAAACATTTCTTGCCTTAAAAACCCCCACATGCCAAATTTGGTTCCATTTGCTTGATTAGTTTTCCAGTTATGCCGAAATTTGTGTCTCTCCCTTTCGGAGAGGGAAGGGGTCTCGAACCATCATAAGAAGAACCTTCCTAGGCCCCAAAAACCCTGCATCCAAATTTTCACGCTGATAGGTTCAGTAGTTTCCCAGTCTATAGGGGTCATCCAGACAGACATACAGAATTCATTTTTATAAGTATAGATTTTGAGTTAGCCATTAACACTCAAAGAAATCAAACTAACTGTTTTTCGTGCCACCACCCGCTCTTCACAATGCAGAATTTAATTTTTGCCGCTTTTGTTCGTAACGTGCGGGTTAGCTGTACAATGAAATGAAACCAGTGGTGAGCGACTGTCGCTAGCAGGTTCTTTTCACGACACCAAAGCACAATGCCGAATGCAGAACGACGTGGTGCATCGTACAGAACACTAGTTGAAACGTTTATTTTGTATGGGTTAAAGAAAGACTTGAGAGGCGAAAGACGAAAGACGGAGTAAAATGAGCTTGCGAAACTCTACAATAAATAACATAAATTAGGGTCATTCATTATTGGGCCTAATCTTTTTTCGTGTTACCTGTGTTATCATCAAGAAACGGAAAGCACATCAAAATTTAGATGGTAAAATAAAAAAACACATTAACATTAACTTATCTGATTAATTTGAATTCAATTGCACAAACATTCGCATCGAAAGGTGCGAGATATCAACTCAGTTAAAGGCTATTATTGAAACAAGTGTTGGGAATTCCAAATGACATACGTAGCGATGCAAGAAAATTCCATTATTACAAAAATTATTAGAGGATCAAATATTTTGTTGCGAATTCCAGCAAGTATACTACGTTTGCTTGCAGGCTTCCGCAAGGAACAAATGCACAAAAGTCAATGCGTTTCATTTCAATAGTGATTGACAAATTTTCCAACCCAAGATTCTCAACGTGAACCGGGAAGTCGGATCCGGGGACCACAAAAGCCACAAAATCGGTAGAAATTATGATTCAACACATTAATTTACAAACCGAAACGATTCCCTGCCGAAGAAATACCATTTTTAATTAAATGATTAAGATTACAGCCATACCATCTGGTTTATGCTTGCTACTTAACCGGCAAATTGCCTCGCTCAAAAATTCGACGATGCTTATTCTATGCATGACACTACCGCCCGTCTTCTATGCTTTCGCCAGTTATTAACATTTATCTGCGAACTCTCTCCGACAACCCTGGCCCGACCAGGCCTCTCGCGTCTCCTCTATAGATACCTCCCAGAGTAACAACCATTATCGTGTCCTGTTTCCGCCGTTTCCTTTGGTTATGAGTCAACGGTGAAAAAAAATCCCGCCGGCAAACAATAAAGTAATCGCGGAGGAAAAATGTTGATTCTTTTGACTACGAGGTTTTCTGCATTTTTCTGGTTTAAAGCCGCTCGCTTTATTCGTATCCCAGCGCCAAAGTCTTTGACTCTGTGTTCAAATTTAAATATCGGCCGGAGTACTGTATGCACACAATTTCCACTGCTGTACATCACCTACGGCCAGCCACTCATCATCATTCTGAACTGAACCGTAGAGAGATGGTCGCGCTGAAAATCCGTAATGTGAAAAGGGTCGTCTGTCACGCGGGGGTTCAATTCAGAACCCGAGCTCTGTCACACCGCGCTGGGAGGGCAACAGGCAAGAAAAAAGCATCTACGCCAAAGAAACACGAATTTTTTGATAATTATAGAATTGAGCCAGCATTATACCATTTTCCACCGTTCATCCGCCCGGCACCGGCACTTGTCCCTTCCTGCTGCCACCGTCCACTGTTGGGCGTACTGGTGGCGGTGACATTTTGGTATTTTGGCAAGCTTACACATAACATAGGCGACCCGGTCGGTCCGCGTGATCCGTGCCATTAAGCGAGGTGGACCTTTTTTGCGGGGATACCATAAAACTGGCCGACGACAAACGTGGAAGTACCTAGTGAGAAAACATGTATTACCAAAACAAAACTCCGCTTGCCTGCTGGACGGTTCTGGTGAGAATTTTTTTTCTTTTATTTTTTCAACTGCCCTTCTAAGCTGGTTACAGATATCGGGCAAGCAAGCGTGTCAGCATTTTCGCGTCACTCTCGCGCTGCGACCGCCAATACGCTCTCCCCTAAATTGGGGACTAAAACACAAGGCTGTCTAGGTTGCATGCCTATAGCCCGCGTGGTCCTTGCATTGCCAGTACTGCCAGACGTTCGACGGAGAAATAGCGATCGAACCGCATGGTTTTAGCAATACAAAAAATAGAAAATGTAGTCTTTTGAATTAAAGCAAATCTGACAGGTACAACTGCCCTAAAAGATCATCAAAATGATCGATCTCTTTAACTTACACTGCTTCTCAGTCATCTACCGGCAGACGTGTTAATAAATAACGTAGATGACAGCTTCGAGAGCAGAACGACTCTAGACAGTTTCCGATTGGAATGCCCATAAATCTGTAATTTTCACGAATAAGAAGCATCAAAGCACCTCGCTTTATAGATTGAAATATTTTGGATCACTTCAAATGAAACCATTGTGTCCTAGTATATGACATTTAATAAGTGATTTCAATGCACACCGAGTCGTAATGGGTTAAGCAAATTGCAATCTTTACGACTTTTAACAAACCCCATGTACCCCATGTAACACCCATTGATGTATGTAACCCCATTGATTTTCCTCGTAAACATTTTTCTCTGTTTGATAAACAAACTGTAAATTTACGGTAAAACAAAAGTTAAATGGATATATGGTTCAATGGTAATGGTAATGGCTATCTTTTGGCATTCGCGCATAACTTCCGTATCAAAACGAAGTTCGAAAATGCAATTTACATCATTCCAAAGGTTCGACTAAGGTATATTAAAATCTCTAATCGATTGCTTGAAACAGAATAGAATTATAGACATTTACGTGAAGACAAAAAATATTGTCAAATCGGCGCCATATTGTAAATCGAAAAATTGAAATTCTATACATATAGAACATATTATTTTTAATTACATTTTTGTGAAATTTTGGTGATCTTGTAAAATCAATATTAGTATAATCGTCTTTTTCGTAGTATAGTACCACAATAGAAAAACGAAAAACTCGGTTTTTATCGTAGTAATTTCACTTTATTTCATCACAGTTCACGTGAATGACGTTCTCTGGCGAATTGCGCTAAAAATTATGATGACCCAAGCTTGACTACACAAATGTTTCGACCTTTATAAAAAGCACATTTGCAGCTTAGAATTTTTCTACGGCATTTGTATAAAGCACTTCAAAGATTTTCAATATTTATCTTGATAATTGCATTTTATGAATAATTTCTTGAAGAAAAGTTCATTTCGCTTGAGTGTTTAGAATTGAAAAAGTACTACGCCCCCTTAAGAGATGTGCTAAATTTACAAATTTTAACCAAGTAGGTAAAGACATTATCCAGATCAAAATGTATTGTCCATTTTCAAAAATTAGAGGGGTTGTGTACAAGACACGACCGCATATATAGGTGACGCAGGACTACGTAAGTCTCTTTGTAGTGATAGTAGCATGTATTCATGCTTGTAATCATCCGATTCTTCATGTATACATGCTATATGCAACATATATACATGCTACATGCGTTGTATGTAACATTTATCAAAGTAGTAACATTGCATACATTCAATTCTCAAAAGATTGTGCATTTAAAAACAATTTAACAAAATCAAGAACACAAACTATAAATCTGTTGGCACGAGGGGACTTTGTCACTCTTTCAGACGTACTTCCCAAGCAAGGACATCAAAATGGTCTAGGTTTAACCGCTGTGTTAAGAAAACTTGCTGAAATGAGGCAACTTTGTCACTTGTTTTGGCTTACTTTCCAAGCACAGATATCAAATTGGTATAGGTTTAGATCATCGTAAAGAATCTTCCAACTAATCACGAAGCGAGAATTCTGGTAAAACATAGGTTCATTATTTTCAATTTTTCAATAGTTTAACATCAAGAATTCATACTTTTCTTTATTTGCGTCAATTCTTAGAAGATTTTCCGATTGATTGGTGTAAGAATATTGAAAATCGATCGGAAAACCGCTGAGCTATTAGCGCTCAAAACCTATCATTTTTCGTGACGCTCGTATTTTTCGATTTTTTGGAATGACACCCTATCTCAAAACTTGCCGTAAGACGTAGTCCTACGTCAAAAACAATTCTATGCTTATACTTGTTCGTTTTCGATCAATTTTATCCCATGTTTTATTTGGATCTTTACTGTTCCCATCATTTTTACCAACTTTTACGTGGTTAAAAATTCATAACTCTTGAATCATTAAGCCAATTTTAATAATTTTGATACCAAATGAAAAATGTTCTAATGAGCTTTGCTTTAGATTTCAGTGATTTTTTTCCGAGTTCCTTACTTTCTAAGTATGCAGTAAAATTACCTAACTGGAGTAAATTTCTTTACCAGCTTTTATAATTGCAAAACCAAAGAAGATATTTCTCTTTTTACATGTTCTGGTTTGGAACATACGAGACGGTGACGGAGAATTGTAAGTGTGGGCAACGTGTATTTTCATTAACTGCCATAATTAAAATTAGGACAATTGTTAGTGAAGGTTTGAAAGCATCATCTATTGTCCCTATGTGGGAGCCCTTGGGAGGGCTCCTTTCAAAAGGAGAACAATTTGCTTATCTTCGTTAAAGTATCGTTAAATGTGACTGAAACTATTTCAGGATTTTGAGCTAATTTGAAGAGTAATAATGCCTATTCTGTCAAATGTCAAAGTTGCCATTGGCCATTGGATTCAGGGTGAAAGATACAAATTCCAAAAGATTTGAGGTAAAAATTTGGTTCTAGATTTGAAAATAGATTTTCATGTTTCCGGAAATTTTCCAGTTTCAGAGGCACACACTATTGTAATGTAATATTGTGAATTCTTTGGCCATGTTTTAGGGACTCTAGGTGTTATTCCGTCAAGTCCAAGTCGACGCATTTAGGTTTCTGAGTGCTTCGAATATATTATGTTCTGATAGTTGTAGTTAGAAGATTCAGGAATGAGAAATATTCCTGGTTTGGGTTTTCTTCGGAAAAAGTTGTATATACATATATTGTATGTTGTATATGGGGTCTCGGCTCAAGTTTTTTATCCAATCTCCCAATTGCCCATCTAAAGTTAAATAAACCAGCTGCAATCACGCATGGTTTGTTATTTTTACCGGTAATAGAGAATTTCGAAAGTTATTGTGTGCAAAAAAACTGGCTTACGACTGCATACCTTACGTACATTCTATGCTTCGTCACCTATGTTTTCCTACAAGACTTCAACTATTTTAAATAGATTCCAATAGCATATCATTCAAATGATCGAACGTAAGAAATAGTTGCGTACTTTAACGAACACAATTTACTTTAAGGGCATCAAATTGATTTAGGCATTAACAAGAAATTGCTGATCTTTTGGGTATAGACTGCCACTTCACTTCATTATAACATGGAGATGAATAAAGAAAAACGCGACGGCATACAGTGGTTTTCACGAGCCTAAGGTGTAAAAATGTGCTTACATGTGATTGTTTGATTCATCAATTCTGACAATGGTTTAATATAGTAAATTTCACTATATAATTCAATTTGAGGAAATTTTTAAATAAATTGTATAACTTTTAAAATTGTTGATAAATAATTATTAATGTTCGAAACCTGACCAGTATTTTTAGATTTTAATATTACACCCATATTTTCCCATAGGACATAGTCCTACGTCAAAATATTCATATCGAAATTTAATTCCACACTATCCAATTAGCATTTTTGCAAATCCACTTTCATAGTTAACTCAACTGGCATCCCTTCTCGCTGGAACACCTCACACAGTAGAGGCATCGGCCAGGCCACAACACAGCGATCGTCGTGTGCTCGTGGGTCTTCCAGCAGCGGCAACCAATTCACTCTTCCCCTCTCTTTCGCTCTGACACGCTCATTCATCTTGCGATTTTTTTTTCGCTGCATTAATCCATTTCGGGGCTCTAGCACGAATGAAAACTGCGATACCAAAAATCTTCCCGAGTTTCTGCTCTCTGTCACACCACCGCACTGGAGCCAGCGCACTTTATTATGCTCTGGCTGTCAACTGTTAGCTCTGATTAGAGGTCACTTTTGACCCAGCCAACCCGGACTGCCTCCGGCTGACTCAATGAAATGGGAAAAACACCCTGCCTGAATGCAGCTACCTTCCAACCAGTACACTCCGCTTCTCTACAAACCAGATAGAGGCTACAAACAGCACGACCCTACAGCCGAGATCCAATTGGAACTATTTCTGCTCTGTTTCACTTTCTTTTACACCCAAAACACCTCACACAGCGACTGGAATCTGTAAGGAACCCGTGAAAGGTGCCTGGCAAAAATGTTTTTGCAAATTTTTGCTAGCGCTCACTTCATTCACTTTGCGTCGTTTTCACTTTTTTGACTGAGTTGTGAAATGTTTGTTAGAAAAAACTTTTCACTTTACGATGGTCACGATGGTCAGCAACCAGCACAAGGATACGGATTATAAATCTTGCCTTTTTATCGAGGATACACTCACGCACTCGAAATTGACAACCAATAGACGCGAAACAAGAAGTTCGGAGCTAGACCACAGGTCAAACTAGTTCGCAATAATGTTTTCAATCGACTTTCCTATAGGAAACGCACGGTCTGCGGATTTCTCTTGAATCGGAACTGGTTTGTTGTAGGCGCAAAGAAAAACGGAGCCCTGCCAAAGAACACGCACGGTTGTGTGTGGAAAAACGCGACCACGACGACGACGAGAACGACGAGCTGCTGAAAAGTTATTTTTCCTTTTTGCCTTTATTCGGTCTGCTGCAAGCTCCGATGGGTGCACGCTGTCCCGTTTGTTCTAATTGGAATTTGTATACAACCGTGTCGATTTGCCGTGTGTTTTCCTCCTACACCATTCATGTGTTTTGATTGTCAACGAGAAGGATGACGACGTGCGCGGGCGAAGATTATTGTTATAGTGCTGTCGCGCTCACTCGCACGGCGAGAATGTCAAAAGTGTTGCTGAGGTTGTCGATGTTGTTGATGTTACTCAATGAGGTTTAAAAAGGTGCAGCCGATGAAGACATTTGATGATATGTCGACCAACATTTAAAAGGGGCGGATAAGCCAACTGTCAAACAGAACGAGTGAGAGTTAGTTTTTGCTGGAGCAGCATAGGAAAATGAACTCTCACTCGTTCTGTTTGACAGTTGGCTTATCCGCCCCTTTTAAACGTTAGTCGACATATAGTAGCGAAAAATCAGAAAACGTGATTGACTATATACAGAGTGGCGACAATGTCAAAATTGGAATGATAATTATCTGTCAGTGTCATTCCAATCGAGCAGACTAGAGTGACTATATACAGAGTGGCGACAAGCCATCCCAAATGTATGCAATGCCGTTTTTCCAAAGTTTTTCTTTCTCTTTCCTGCATACGCGTTGGATAGGTCGTCTGCTCGATTGGAATGACACTGACAGATAATTATCATTCCAATTTTGACATTGTCGCCACTCTGCATATAGTCACTCTAGAGCAGACGACCTATCAAACGCGTATGCAGGAAAGAGAAAGAAAAACCTTGGAAAAACCGCATTGCATACATTTGGGATGACTTGTCGCCACTCTGTATATAGTCACTTTAAGAAAACGACGTCAAACCACAGAGAACAGATATCCGTTCAGGAACTAATTTTTCGGGAATTCTTGGCTAAAATTTCAAATTAAAATCACCTAACCCAAGTAACAACGGTAGCTGAATTGCAAGAGCAATGGCTGTTTACGGGTTGATTTAAGGCGATCAAAGCTGCATAAAGTAAGCACTTAAATGGTGTTTAAATAAGCAATGTTTAAGCTACTTTAAGTTTTTCAAACCAGTTCTCTCCCAAAAGCTGATAAACAAGCTTAATAGCGGAGTTTTCTACTAAAAAATCTGCTTATAAACAGCCATAAACATCAAACCGTTTTACGGCTGCTTAAAGGTGTTAAAGTGGCCTCTACCAAGTTTTCTTTCGGCTCACAGCACACATATACTGTCAGATCATAGAATTTCGCAATTTGGCTGACAGCAAAAGTTTGTCAATTATCGACATTATCGACTGCTTCACGCTAAACGGGCTAGGTTTCAGGTGTAAAGATATTCTCACTGTCTCTTCTGCAGATATAAATGGGGCGGATCATACGATGAGTGCTTTTGGATCAAAAGCTGGCGGGTTCAATTCCCGGAAAAAATACACGCATATTTGATTAGCTAGCCTAATGATTCAAATTAAAGTTATTCGAAATTAAAAATATCGCGTTCGAAACATGATCACAGCAAAATAAAAAAGGCCGCGTTCTAGGCCGCGTTCCATTATTTTAAATTTAAAAATAGATTTTTTTTGGCTGCATGAAGGTTGACGAAGCGTTGATTAAGCGACTGGAAAAGCAGATTGCAAAACTATTTCTCGTTCTAAAAATAGAATTGACAGCATTGCGCAAATTGGCTATTTAAAAGCACAAAAAAGTTTCTATTAAGCTTCATTGCAGTTTCGAAAGCAGCTATTAATTAGCCCAAGAATTAGCCTGAAGCTTGATAAAATCACCAGATTTAGATGTTTAAGAGCTGAAAAAAGGTTTTCATTTCTAAACCTAAACCATACATCAGCCACAGGTTGAATAAAATCAGCTATAAAAGCGTTTGATCAGCCTGAAATTGTTACTTGGGAATATACTAGCGTCGCCACCACTATTGTTTCCCAACTAAATGATTGTTTTGATTTGCATACTGACAACCTTTGGCTCCTCTGGCGCTAATATATATGGACTATAAGCGTTATGCTAGCGGCAGAAGCTAGCTTTTGTGAGTTTAGTGTAGAATCTTATGCGCCTTTAGCGACATCATCACTATAGTTTCCCAACTAATTTGACCCACCGTAACCACCACCTGACATTGCATCGCTGCAAGCGCAGGTTGATTTCCAACTCAAGGGGACAGGGGAGTTGTTTTTCACTTTACTGTGAGGAAAAATTGCAAATTTGTATACTAAACTACCCATTCCTGGTAACTAATAAGCATTAACGTAAGCAACAAATCAGCATATCTGGCATTTTATACTGCACGTTGTTGTATTATAGCTTTTTGACTGCAGAGGTGTTGTAAATTGGCATCCAAATTTGTATCCAGCTTTTTATGCGCTATAATGGTGGCCGCTATAAATTGTGTTCATAATATGCGAACAATCTTTTTGACAACTCTGCATACATCAAAGCTGATACTCTTCTCTTGCAACACTACCGTGCTCTTTCTTTCGTTTACGTCAAAGAAGGAGAGCAAAAATGTGCGAAATGTAAACAAAACTATTGCCTTCCTTCTTTCGCGTAAACGAAAGAAAGAGCAACACTGCCGTACAGGAGAAGAGTGCCCAGTTTTGATGTATGCAGAGTTGTCAAAAAGATTGATCACATATTACGAACACAATTTATAGCGTCCGCCATTATAGCGCGTAAAAAGCTGGATTCAAATTCTTCGTGTGGGTAATTAGCTGTAAATTAGCATTGTCAGCACTATAAGAAGGTTATCAGTAAAGTAGTTGTATATTTTGCCAAAATAGCATTAAGGTTACATTTAAGGCGACTTAAATGCTTATTGGCCTGCATTTGAATAGCATTGGTAATGCTTATTGGTTACCTGGGATGCTTTCATACTTACGAAACTGCCAAAATGAATCATCTAAGGTTGAACTCTTCAGAAACTTGCAAAACTCGATATTGTGACAAAGATCATCCGAGATTCATGATTTATGTACAACACAGGATAATTCGTGGCAATACGAAGTTTGTCGGGTCAGCTAGTATCATATCCCAAGTAACCAGTAAGCACCAAACACTAGTCCTTTGACAACATTGTATAAGCATACAAAACTATGATTAAAAGCTTATTTTTCTATATATACTTCTATAGAACTCACATAATGCTAAAAGGCGAAATAGCGGGTTATTAAAATGCTACGCCACAAGCATTCAATAAACATTATTAGTGTTTGTTTGAGGCTTAATCGCAATGTCATTTTGTCTACATTATCGACGTATCGAAAAAGTACCGACGGCATATCGTTTGCTTGTTATGGAAAATAGAAATAGATTCGGTCGGGATTTAAAAAACTAAAAGAGCAAGCGATTTTTTTTTGTTGCATCTCAAGGGGAGCAGGATAAGCAGAACCATTTTTTGAAATGCTGAATAATGTTACCACCTAGACAGGGCTCGAACCCGGAGTTAGTCATGCAACCTCATTTGTTTCCTTGCACCTTTGCTATCTAAATCATAGCGGACGTGATTGAGTGAGTTGAAATTAGTCGTATTTAATCTTGGTGATATTCTCTCTCATATCAAAGCTACTTGTCCTGTACACTCAACCCCCGCTAATATGAAAAATAGCTCGTTCAGATTGGGCGAGTTCATTTTTAATATGAATATTTGGTAACTCTATTCATTTTCACACACGCGCAAGACGCGCACCCTATGAACTTGTTGTTTTGATTTGACGAAAACAAACGTTTTGAAAACATCTCAAACATGCGCGAATTCTAAATGTTCGGTTTGTATAATACGAAATTGGCCTGGCAGTTTCGACTAAAATGGTCTATTTTGAGTGCTGCAGAGAGATAAGTTGCAGGTAAGCTATATTGCCAAAGCTCCTGAGCAAGAGGAAACGCATTAAGATTTTTACCTTTGTTATACAATATAACAAAGGTTTAGGAATTGGTCGAAAAACACGAAGTCGATCTGAGGCCCGGAGGGCCGTGTCACATATACCAATCGGTCAGGTTCGACGAATGAGCAATGTCTGTGTGTGTGTGTGTATGTGTGTGTGTGTGTGTGTGTGTGTGTGTGTGTGTGTGTGTGTGTGTGTGTGTGTGTGTGTGTGTGTGTGTGTGTGTGTGTGTGTGTGTGTGTGTGTGTGTGTGTGTGTGTGTGTGTGTGTGTGTGTGTGTGTGTGTGTGTGTGTGTGTGTGTGTGTGTGTGTGTGTGTGTGTGTGTGTGTGTGTGTGTGTGTGTGTGTGTGTGTGTGTGTGTGTGTGTGTGTGTGTGTGTGTGTGTGTGTGTGTGTGTGTGTGTGTGTGTGTGTATGTGTGTATGTGTGTGCGCTTCAATTTACAATCGCCTATTTCTCGGAGATGGCTGAACCGATTCGTCTGCTATAACTTTTATTTGAAAGGTATTTTTACCTAGTATATCACTATTAAATGGTTTCGTGGTCTGACTTTTAGTTTGAAAGTTATAAGCAAAAATGTGAAAATTACGTGACACGATTTTCTCCGGAACCACATAACCGATTTCATCGATCTTAGTACCAAATAAAAGCTCTTACTATTGCTAAACTTCACACCAATTTTTATTGAAAACAAACAAGTGGTTTAAAAGTTATGCTTAAAAAACCAGTTTTGACAAGGTTCAAATGATCGCCTGTTTCTCAGAGATGGCCAAACCGATTTACGTGCTATTAGTTTCATTTGGCAGGTAATATAGCCGGATAGATCACTATTGAATGGTTTATTGATTGGATGTTTAATTTGAAAGTTATGAGTAATTCAATACACCACACCAAAATTAACAATAATTTATAATGATTTTAACCAAGAAAAATAACCTAATTTCAATTATTTTAATATCAAACGAGAGGTTTTCACACTACGAATATATATGCAAAATTCCATAAGAATTGGTTTTACCGGTCAAAAGATATTAACCCTCGAACACTCGCGCCAACTTTTGTAACACAGTTTACTTGTGCGCGAAATAGCCCAAAACCAAAGAAAACGTGCGCACTAGAGTTTTGACTAGGAAAACTTGGTTTTAAGTTTATCGAACCTTTGGAAGAGTTTCTTGAAATTGAAAGCTCTATCGTCTGATAGAATTTGAATTTTGATTAATCCCCCTAAAAGTGAAACAAAAAAAATATTTTCCTTCATTTTCAATACTATTGCAAATTGCATCAAAAACGCGAAATGCAAGAAACTTGCAAACATTTTGCAAGCAAAATTCCAGCAGTGAGCCGTCAATTATTCATGTCAATTTATTGGGATTGACACTTGCAATAAGTTGACATAAATATTTGACAGCTCGCTGCTAGCATTTTGCTTGTAAACTGTTTGCAAGATTTTTGCATTTCGCGTTTTTGATGCAATTTGCAATAATTGATAATAATTGATGTGTTCTGCAAACAAACATGCATTTTAGAGCATATTATTACAAGAAATTTTGCTGAAACCAGTAACCTTCTATCTCTTCAGTGAAGGTAGAAAAATCGTATTTATTGTATATGAATTTGTAAAATCAGTTTTTCTATTCTAACTCTTCTTGTAATTGTTGGATGACTTTTTCATGTATTACAAAGTTGTACAAATAATAAAAATACACAACTTTGCTGAATTTAGTATACCTCTATGTTTGCTTGTTTAGGAACTGTAGAACTTTAATTGTAAAAGTAACCTGATTTTGACCCCGAATTACTCGATTACCAACAGACGGATACATCTTAAACATTTTACATTTGCTGGTAGTTTTGCTGCATACAGACACCATTTTTCCATATGAAGAAACGAGAGAAAATTCCAGTTGGGGTCAATTGCGGTACACCTCACATGCTACTTGCTTCGTTTCTGTGATGTCGGTTTATGCTAATCTATTTTCCTAACAGTTTAAAGTAATAATGCATTGAATAATTCTTACATTTTGAAAACTTTATTGTTGTGAATCAATTAGAATGGCAATACAGGAAATTATGCATAGTTCAAAAACCTATAAACTAGACCTTCCCAGGTAACCAATAAGCATTTCCAATGCAATTTAAAAGCAAGCCAATAAGCATTTAAGTTGCCTTAAACGCTACTTAAATGCTATTTTGGCAAAATATGCGGCTACTTTACTGCTAGCCCTCTTATAGTGCTGACAATGCTTATTTGCAGCTAGTTACCAACAAGAAGAATTTAAATAGAATTTTGGATGCCAATTTACAACAGTTATGCAGTCAAAAAGCTGATAAACAACAACCTGCAGTATAAAACGCCAGGGATGCTAATAAACGACTGATTTACTGCTTATTTTAATGCTTATTGGTTACCTGGGTTTATTACGCAATGTATATGTTAAAGAATAATATTTCATCTTACAACTTACTTTTACTTGCACTTACCCTCATTAGTAACAACTTACACAGCAATTTCATGAGAAAAGGAACTATCAAAATTTATAAGTGCTTCTATTTGGTTCAAATTTTGTAAACTTATTCAATTTCCCAAAATTTCATGTAAACCAAACGTGTCGATTTCTATCTCAAATAGCAAGTAAGACCGTATAACAAAGGTTCCTTTCACCACTAGGTGGATTAAATCAGGTTTTTGCTTTTTTTTTTAATTTATCGGTCCACTTTAACGTCAATTGTGTGTGACGCTTGATCGGTTTTTAATGTGAACGCATTCATACCACCGGGGTACAGATTAAAAATGTGCAGATTAAAGAAGGTCATACCAACGGGGGTACACGGTATATTGCTTTCTTTGATGCTGATTTACGTTCATGCTTCTATGCATCAACAATGTTAATATATGTTTTATAAGCATTAAGATTACTAATATACAAAAGTTTGGCACCAGGGATGCAGAATTATTTCTAATATACGATTTTGGATTAATGCTTATGGTTACTTGGGAAGGTCGATAGGTGTCCTGTCATTCGTCAGTGTTCGAACATACGACGGCTGGCTTATTAGACCAGCGTCTTACCTCGAGGCCAACTGAGAGGGAACTAGCTAAATTCATTGATCCATTAACAAAAGGACGAATGTCGCAAATGTAAACAAAACGAGTGAGAGTTATTTTTTGCTGGACCAGCATAGGAAAATCAACCCTCACTCGGTTTGTTTACCCTTGAGACATTCGCCCTTTTGTTAATCCTATCTTCATTTCTACTTTGAAATATTACACCGTATTCATTTTTGACGTCTAAAATCGGTGTAAAAGTTGCCGTCATTCGCATAATCGATATTCGGCATCGACAAACCCAAACCGCAAACGTTCGGAAAGTGGCTGTGTTTATATGCCAATAGGAAAGCTATCTTTTATTTATCATTGGCTAAAAGTTTGTTGAAGAAAGTATTTAGTTGCATAAAGTTTTCAGTACTTTTTGAACTACAAATCTGTTAGCATGAAGTTAGTAAGGTAAGGTTGCATTGCAACGCTCCGAGCACAAATATATTGAGAGCCAAGACGCTGCAGATTGTATAACCTCAAAGCAGTTCGACAAAAGGTTTCATATAAATTTGATCTATTTGCAGGTTTTTGATGAAGCTTAGCCATGAAACAGTAACAATCGAGTTGAAAAATGGAACTCAGGTCCATGGTACTATAACCGGTGTAGATGTCGCAATGAATACGCACCTGAAAGCAGTTAAAATGACGATCAAAAATCGGGACCCCGTTCAGCTTGATTCGCTCAGTATTCGAGGAAACAATATACGTTATTACATCCTGCCCGACAGCCTGCCGCTGGAAACATTGCTGATTGATGATGCCCCCAAGACCAGAGCCAAGAAGCGCGAAGCGAATCGTGGCGGACAACGGGGACGAGGCAGAGGCACTCGCGGTACCGCTATGCAATTTTTAGGTTTTGTGCAATCGATCTAAATCATTATATTTTCAGGCGGTCGTGGTGGTCCCCGTGGCGGCCGCGGTGGTCCAAGAGGTCGAGGCAGACGTTAAACAAGTCGGCAGTTGCATACGTTTACATTTTAACTTTATATCAAGCATTAATGCTAGATATTTCCCAGTAAACAACCGGTTCACTCACCCAATAACATATGATACGAACAGTAAATCCATAGAATAAAGTTCTTCAGAATTTAAGGTAAGAAAAATGTGTCTATTTTAAATGGAGCGTTTGAACTTGTTAAAAAGAAATATTCCTTTTGTGCAATGTGCCATATATTGATCGCGTCTAACATGTTGACGAATGATTTACTTTAACGGGAAACTAGCAGTCAACAACTTTTCGTTGAAAAGCCCAATTTCGGAAGCAGTTTTTGGGCCCAAATGCCAGGTTCTGTTTATACCATCGCTCTGATGATGGGTAGCATCATACCCGAAACCGGTTAGCGGATAAGGTATTTATGTTTTTTGTAAGAACCATAAGTGTTGTGTCTAGTATTCGCGTTACAGCGAATATATTTTTAAGAACAAAATTTTTGTTTCAAACAAAAAAAGCTACTTTTGTTTGCAGAATCGATAACGACTAATTTCACTTTTGGCTTAATGTATGACGTACGTAGATATTGCCAGTGCATTTATATTTATTTTCCTTATTGTCCAGATGGATTAACATTTGAAACAGTTTTGCTTTTGCGACTGAACACATTTTCATTTTGATGTGATTTTGTGCGACATTACAAGCTACAAAGTTTTTTTGAAGTGAAATCTATTATCCTGCAGTACTTTTATTACTTTTAATATATAGCATTTGCTTAATTTTGCAATTACAAATGACGAATGATTTCTTAAAAGTTATCGTAAGTTTACATTAAGTTCGTTAATATGCATTTTGGAATACAAGCTAAGCGCGACCCTCCAAGACCATAAATCCATACACCGCCAAAGCTGCCAAAACGAAATTACTGACGATGATAAATGCCATAGATTTCTTTCTTTGCAGTTTAAGCAGCATTTGTTCGTTGGTTTCCAGCACCTCTTTCAAGTCGCAGATATCGACTTCCGTTTGTCGACGCGAGGCTTCGGGAATCTTCGCATTATCCAACCGTTTTTCTATTTGACGGATCCGTTCTCGTAGGATAGCAAGGTTTTCGTATGTGAGTTCGGTCTAAAAATTTAGCAACTTGTTTATTTTCTCTTGTATTCTTCCAAATTTAGGTTGTTGGCTACCTTTTTCTCTTTGTGCATTGGACACTGGTAGCCCCAATCCATCAAGACTTTTGGCATTATAAGCGATTGTTAAAAGGTACAGAAATTACAAAATTGGATTTAAAGTACAACACAATAATGCTTGGAAAAACGGGGTTTGAACTATTGAATTTGTATGTTAAACTTCGCCCGCAATCAACAACATATACCTAGCTAGTTTAAATGAAGCTTTTTCATCTATTGAAAAGATTAAAAATGTCTGAATATTCAATTTTTTTATTCAGTTTGACACAATATTGTGGTTGTGTTTGTGTTGGTTTGTGTATAACGTTTGTGTCGTAACGCTTTGAAGGATCATTTACATATTGCGTAATTCACGTAGCACTACGTTACATACAATGTGATATATGCAGGTGTGGCGATGTTGTTAAAGTGGTATTAGTGCCATGAAGAAATTTCATCATGGTGTGGGTGAAATCGTAAATCGACCAATCAAGATCAAGCGTGACGTCAAACTCGAAAAACAAACCCCATTGTTCAGCGCGTTTTTTTTTGTAGTTTGACGTCGTTTTCTGATTTATCGCTACACTCAAAATATTCTGCACATAACTGCAGTGGACCCCCGTTCGTTCGAACGATTCCTCCTTAGATTCCTCATGCAAACTAACAGGGTTAGTTTTCAATTTGAACAACTAGTAACCCTAAATATGCTGAAGTTTGTTTGAACTGGCTGCCCTGCTCTTTGTTATTGTCTTGGTGGTTTGATTCAGTTGGCCTTGGCAGTTGCAAGCAGCGAATATTTCATTTTCCGATCGAATTTCAACCATAACCGTTGGGAAAACGCGGGAAAACGCAATGTGAAACAGATTAAACACGCTAGATCAGTACAAACCACGGTCCTGCTAGGCAGCCATGTTTTTGCAGTCAACATCTAACCATTTGCGTAAATGAAACAGCATGACACCGCTATACGTTCTGTTCGTTTCACTCTGTAAAGCCGGTATGCTGGCAGATGGGTAGTATTTTCAAATCTTATCCAGATTTTTGCAAATAGTACATAATAGCAGTAGATGTTGGCTACTGTCAACCACATTGAGTAGAGATAGGGTTGCCAGTCCCTTGGAAACAAGCGGTCTAATATTGAAAAATAGCCTCGAAAATAGCGTAGCACTGCAACGCACGCATTTTACGGTGATCTCACTTAATTTATGTGCATTAGCCTGGAAAAATAAAAACGTCCAAAGTACAGCATGAGTTGGTCAACAGTTCAATGTAACTTTTTCCATAATAAATCAAAACTGCTAAGTTTTAATTGGATTTTTAAAATCTGCGTTAAATATTGAATGTTATTATTCATCAACCACGTTGAATGAATGACTGAAAATTATTTGATTTTGAAACAATTTAAAGTTCAATTCGACGAACTTCGATCTCGTTTTTCTCAACATGGTGGAATTGTTATTGTGAGTTTCATTGAAAATTATCCACCGCGCAACTCAAAAATGAAATGCTCTTTCATAGTTGCCGGGCCGATATTGATATTATTGGAAGAAATTACTCAGAAATCATTAAGTTTTAGTTGTTTTTGACGAACCAGTTAGGTGAACAATATGCCTGTTTACAGCATTCTGGCAACAGTTCTAGCGCGGTGTTTGGTTCAAGCGCGGTGTTTCCTTTAGACCGCGTTTAACTTTGGGTAAAGCAGCTAATAAATACATTGGACGAAATGAAAAGTGACGCGAGAAATGTCTTCATCTGCCACACCTTTTTAAACCTCATTGTGCTGCGTCCTGCACTGCTTTATCGACTTTGCTTGTCAGTTTGTGAAAGTTAAACATTTTCGGCATTTTCATGTGGATAGTGGATTGTCGATTACCGCAGTGAAGTAGTGAAGTTGTTGGAAAAAAGTGCGAATTGTTGAAAAGTTGTTTATTTCTAAGCAGTTTTTTTTATCGAGATACATGTTGGGACAGATTGTAAACGAACAGCGCAACTACTGAAGGTTTAATTATTGCATTAAGTCATAAAAACTATTCTGCGGGGAAGCGTAGCGAAACCAGCTAAAAGATAAAATCAAAGATGGCAGCTCAGTCCATCAACAAAACCGGCTCCGGTTGGCCACGACGAACAAGCCAGGGTACGATGAACGATATTGCTAAACCACAGAGTAATCAGTCAATGACGCTGAACCGAACAATTAATCTGTAAGTATTTACAACCGAGCAAAAACGGTTGACATAAATAACGGTTGTTTTGTCGCTTACAGTTATCCTCTGACAAATTACACGTTTGGCACGAAAGAGCCTCTGTTTGAAAAGGATCCTTCTGTACCGGCTCGATTCCAACGGATGCGTGACGAGTTCGACAAAATAGGAATGCGTCGCTCGGTGGAAGGAGTTTTGTTGGTTTGTATTGCTCAAAGTTCGAAGTTTGAACGATTCGCTCTAATCCTAATCCTATCGGTCCAAAGGTTCACGAACACGGTCTTCCCCATGTCCTGCTTCTTCAGCTTGGCACAACCTTTTTCAAGCTACCCGGTGGGGAACTTAGCGCTGGCGAAGACGAGGTTGAGGGTCTTAAACGATTACTAACCGAGGTAAGTAGAGGTTTTGAACTGTCTAACCACGATTTTTCGCTCTGTAGACGTTCGTAGAACTTAATTGTCATGAGAGAAGATTGTATTATACTTTGTATCAAACAAATAGTGTAATGGAAATCCGATTTGGTTAAGCCAACGATTGTAAACTATTTTTAAGCCGTCACTACGATTTGATTATACAGAGTATTGTAAACGCAGACGTTTTTCGCGAGGTTTCCATGTAAGAACGCTGTATAATCTAGCTTGCTGGAGCACAACAATATTGTAAACTTCCAGAATTTATTCATGTCTGAACCATGTTAGTGAAACTCGGAATATTGTGAATGATTCAGTCACTCGGTTGGAATAAGTTTGGATTTATTTTCCTCATGCATTCTGAACAAGTTTTGTAAAACTGCTTTCACACAAAGCTATCCTCAATAAAAGTTTTCTACTTAATTAAATAGTTAAAAAAATAGTGTATGGTTTGTCATTACAAACAACCGAATATGACTGAATCATTTTTGCCCCAGAGAACGTTAATTTGGTCAAAATTTTATCAATGCATTTAATTTCAAATTTATTATTTGTAAAACAGCCAAAAAGAAAACTATTGTAACTAAGCCCGCAAAAACATTACACGCAACGTGAAACTTCGGATTTGAACCCGAACTAAGAAACAATCCTACAAAACTGCGAGTTCAATCTCTTTAACCATCACAACACAATCTCAATCTTTGTTCCGTTCTGTATACATTGTGTATGTGTGTTATGTATCGATTAGACTCTAGGCCGACAGGATGGCGTCAAGCAGGACTGGATCGTCGAGGACACCATCGGCAACTGGTGGCGGCCGAACTTCGAACCACCGCAGTACCCGTACATTCCGCCACACATCACCAAACCGAAGGAGCACAAGCGACTGTTTCTGGTACAGCTGCACGAGAAGGGTAATGTTTTTCTATGATCACACATTTGTATAAAAAAAAAGCTCTTAACTAGGTGCATTTATCGGCACTATATGTTCCTTCCATAGTAGAGTGTGTTGAGATCTCGGTACTAGGAGCATAGCGTAGACTAGGAATGTTTCTTCTATCAATTGTTGTTTTGTTCTTTGATGTTGTAAGAAAAAAAAAGTCTAGCTTTGTAAATTGATAGAATGAAACATATTTATTAGGTAAAGAAAAGGAGAATTTTAAGGAATGAGTTAGTTAAATCAAGAGTTTCTTGGACGTAACTCGTTTGTAATCCGGTGATGTAATCACTCTCATGTAAAAGTTTATTAGATTGATGGGAGTTTGTTATAATTTGCATGTAAAAATTTATAAGATTGGTGAGAGTTTGTGAATGTTTGCTACAATGGAATTACTTCCATCGGAAGTGTGTTTTGAAATTACTGAAAGGCAAGACGGAAGTGTTATATATGAAAATGTTTCTAAAGCATAATTATTCTTTTCGTTAGCAAAACGCAAAACAAATTTATATTATTTGTTGTTTCTTGCTAGGCAAAAATCTAATAGGGAATTTTATTACGGACTTTGCTCTATCAACGGCATGTAGTGATTTGTCTCAGACTCATTTGTATCACTTCTGCTTCGATTTTTTCTAATAGGGATCAGGTTATTCAGTGTTGATCAAATTGTTTTTATTATGTGGCCTTTCATAATTGATAAGCGTAGCATATTTTTTTTGTGAAAAAGCTGTTATACATGGTTTTAAGCATTTGTTTAAAACACTGCACTTACTAGCGAAAGTATTTCTCCTGAATTTCCAACTAATGATGCCCTAGTGCCATTGCTTATTTGCGGGGCTGACTTTAACTGTTCTACAATGTTATAAAAGCTTAACCCTAGAGCGGGCGCGACGTAAAAACGCGAAAAATTATCGAAATTTTATTCAAATCACACTTTTAAGTTTTAATTGTATTCGAAGATCTCTTTTTTTTCTAAACATGGCAAACTAAAGCTAAAATAAAATAAAAAAGTAGTCGAAAATTGCTTGAAAAATAGTACTGTCCGCGTGCGTGTATTCAGTAGGGTATTGTCGTTATCGTTATCGTCGGGCCACTGTTATGGTCGGGCCATCACGATTTTACAGTTTTAGTAACTCATGATATCTCTGATACAACCATTGTAAAACTTCTTACTGTGATAGCTAACTTTTCACAATATTGTGAGTTTCAATCGTGTATTGAAAACACCCGTTCTGAATTCAGTGACTAAATCTTACAAAAAAAGTTTTCCAGGCGCAATGAACTTTTCTTCAAAAAATGATGAAATGCAATCATCGAGATAAATGGAAAATGTATGAAGTGTGTTGTGCTGCACGAGAAGACTATAGAAAAATCCCCTCCAGTAAGGTGTTTGAGAAGGCTAAGGTGAAATACTAGAAAAGCGCTATTTGTAAAGGTCGGGCCACTTGAAAAGTCATGGTTGGACCACCATTATTTTAAGCGCAGAAACAATAATCGCTAGAGAATGTCAGTCACGTAAAATGTGATGAAATAAAGCAAAATTCTTACGATAAAAACCTAGATTTTTGTTGTTTTTCTCATTGTAGTTGTACACTTCTAAAAAGGCGATTGTAGCAATATTGATTTTACAAGATCGCCAAAATTTCGCAATTAAAAATGCAATTAAAAATAGGGTATTCGTACCTATATGAGCCGTTGTTCACGGAATTCATTCTTTTCATGTCTCTATACAGAATTTCAATACGTACTGAACTGAGTATCAGTCTATCAGACGTGCCTTTAAGCCGCGAAAACTGTGTCAAGGACTTGGGAATACTGCTCGATTCTAAGCTCGAATTCAAACAACATTTATTGTCGACAAGGCCTCGTCCGTTTCGCTTTTCTGAGGTTGCCTTGAAACGATCCCTTCCAGGTGCTGCAGAAAGAGCGCAGAATCATCAATCTCGAGCCCTTGAGTATTCGTTGCGATGTGATCAGAGCCATAGCTGTCGCTGTTATGCTGACCTTGAGAGTGGATTGCCCATCTATTCTCGCCAGCCTCAACATAGGGCCCTATTCTGTAAGTCAAGTCGAGAAATTCGGGCACTGTCGAGTGCGGGAAGAACGGGCAGCATAGCAGCTCGATGAACAACAACAACAACAACAATCAAAGCAAGCTCAGGTGTCACTTACTGACAGTTGAGTCACTAGCTTTTTAGCGGTCTACTTAATCGAGTTACTCGATAAAATCGTGCCGCGCATGACTTACATAATACCAAAAGTGGACTAAGTAGTCGAGCAAAGTGACACTCGACGTGACTAACAGAAAAGGGCCCCTACACGCTTGCTCGCAGTAACTTTCGTAAGATCACCGGTCTGCAATGTTTCAGTCGTTTAAATCCAGCTTCGATTTTAATATTAACCGCGAGGTGCTGAAAGTTAGATTCCTGGCACTCATTCTATGTTAAGTATATCAATAGGGTCATAAGGTCTGGATATTTTTATATCAATAAACAAATAAATAAGGCCATTACAAATATTTTTTAAATATATTTTAAAGTTTTTATCCTTCCGATGCTGGACAACTGAAGGGGGGGGGGGCGAAAAAAAAGAGATTGTTGCAAAAATCTCCCGAAATAGAGTTAAAATCGAAAGAATTTTTTTTGTCGATTTTCGGAAATTATATTATTTGTACTTCCACTTTTGTTTCGTGCGTTAACACTCCGTATACTCTTTTTTCGAGTTCTTTAGGCTGTAAACCCCATAGATAATTCATTTCATACAAAAAAATTTTACTCAAGTTTAACAATTTTTTTGCCCCTTGATTTTTAAAGCCAATTTTGAAGGGCGGGGGGACAAAAACTTTAAAAATAATTTGCAATGGCCTAATCATACCTTTTACAAAAATGCTTCGACGCTCTGCCGGGAGGCATTATGACAGCCGGATTCTTAGTCATAGCAGTCATGGTTCTTCAGCTCTCGTGTCCTTGGCTATTTGTCCGTTTTGACCACGAAATTATTAGAGTAGATCCTCCGTTTGAGGTTCGCTCAAATCTCTTTTTATCGGTCGCAGCATCTAGACACTAGAAGGGTTGGCAGTTTTCGGCAAAACGTTTTTTTTGCCGGTTCATCTTTTGACATAACATAATTAACATTAATATTTTTTGAAACGATTGTTCTACAATTGATGAAGGGACGGTAGGGGAAAGAAATGAAATTTTTTTTTGTGAAGGAGGGGAAGAGCGGAAAGGAAGGGGGGGAGGTATTGGTAGCTATGCTTGACAAGTAGTCATTTTGACTCCTACCTTTTGTCCTACTACTACTTGTCAAGCATAGCTACCAATACCCCCCCCCCCCTTCCTTTCCGCTCTTCCCCTCCTTCACCCAAAAAAAAAAAATCATTTCTTTCCTCTACCGTCCCTTCATCAATTGTAGAACCATCGTTTCAAAAAATATTAATATATATGTATGACCACATTTCAAGGTCAAGACTAAAAACTTGAGATTAGTCTATAATTAACATAATAACATAATGAACTGAGATCAGGGGTGTCATTGCGATTCTAGTTTCGAGTGATTTTGGTTCGTTTCGTCCATTCGTTTAACGTGGTCGAAACGAACCAAAATCACTCGAAACGAGAATCGCAATGTCACCCCAGATTCGGTTAAAAGACCACATCCTCCTTCGCGCGTTGCTTTTCACCAGCACCTTCAACCGCTCTTGTTGATTGATTGCCTGCTGATCAGACCCGGCAGGCCAGAAATGATGCTTCTGCATAAAAATGTCCACTTTGGCCAAGTCCCACCGGGCAGCGGGAACCAGGCTTCCATTCGACACCCGGCCATCTCCAGAGGCAAGAAAAAGTCATAAATGTTGTATCGGCTATATTCGGTGAACTGAAATGCCTCGCGATATCCAACTTCTTCGCTCCGGAGTGGAACTACCAATGCCATGAATTGTGGCCGAGAGAGCCACTGGCGACTGGTCGATTTTCGAGTAACTTGTCCTTTTTTTGGCCATCTTTATCACCGACAATAGGTTTGTAGCCAGATCAGAAATGTATAAAGCTTTTTGTACTTTGATCGGTCCTTGAAAGGCAATTATATTTCAAATAAACCTGTCAGTGAATGGTGCTATATATCAACTATTTGCAAGGAAGTTGATGAAATTGAACCAATGCACTATGGGCAAAAATGAGAGAAAAAACGGATGCAATTAAGAAACGACCTGCAGGCTGATAAAATATACGTGATCCTAAGTAATATTTTCTGGAGAATCGCGTGGTGCCGACCCCTTTCCTGTTTATCATCGGGAAGTGCCCCATTTTGCTCATTTTCCCCTATTTTTAATATTTTTCACCCTTATTGGACTGTTCCAGGCAAGGCTTTGAGAAAACAAATGAGCTAAACCCTATTCGATTCTGCGGACTTTTTTACACAAAATTAGTAGATTGTTCCGGTTTGTTTTCTCAAAATTTTGCTTGGAATAATCCAATAAGGGTGAAAAATGTTAGAAATAGGGGAAAATATGCAAAATGGTGAGCTTCCCGATGACAAACAGGAAAGGGGTGGACACCACGCGATTCTCCGGAAAATTTTACATAAGATTACCTATATTTTATAAGCCTGCAGGCTGTATTTTAATTGCGTCCGTTTTGCTCTCGTTTTTGCCCATAGTGCAATGGTAAATGATAACCCAGATTATTTACGTGAACCACGCATTCGTGCTCCTAGGCACAGACCTTCGTACTTTTATTATGTCCGCCGTCAATTCCATTCCGGACGCTTCAAGTCCCATAATCATGGGGCTGCAGTATTCGGAAAATCCTTTCATCAATACTGAAGCTAACCATTGATCATTGATCTCGAAACCGATGTCGCTTAAGCTGTTGGTCGTAGTCAACAGCTCGTCCACCTAGTCTTGTTCCGATGGGCACTCCTCGGGCTTCACCGAGGTCGCCCGGTCCAGCAGGCCAAACCTCCGCTGCAGACCATTGTCCTGGAACACCTTCTTCAGACAGTCCAGCACCTCTTTTGCCGTATTTACTCGCTAAACCAGGCGGTGATTATTGTTATCGAAACTTAGGTAACTCGTCGCTAACGCCCTTTCGTCCAAATCCGGGTGGACGACTTGATTTTCGGCCAGTTTCACTGCTCGCCAGAAACCTTCTCGAATCAAAGCCATCTTCACTGCGCTTCAAGCGGCACGCATACTTCGCTGGAACGACTGCAGGCTCTTGCAACTTCGCCAGCGTTCTGAGATGTTGTCCGTTTGCTTCTAGTTCCTTCGCCTGCACCAGAGTTTCGTCCCGTTCGGTCGTCGTCCTTCACGAAGATCATTCTTCCAAAACTGAGTTTTTCGTTTTCTTTAGATACTTGACCTTCACTTTAACGAACTTCCGTTTTTCTTTAGGATTCTAGACTATGGACACTCTGTACCCTAAGGTCCTTGTCCTAATAGCAATGTTGCTATTGATCGATAAAAGTACTGATTCGGTTCGAAACACAATCAAAGGTGAGGTCAAATTCTCTGGCAATGCTTTTCTAGCTGAACATTATTTAATGAGAGTGAGAGAAAAGCGAATTATCACTCACTCTTCTTCATTCATGATTTGATCGCTAGTGATGCCAATCAAACAGGAATAGCTCATATTTTGACTCATCGCGATGAGTAGCGATGATTTATCAATTTTTGAAAACAGGCAAAAGCGCTATCGGATATTGTATTACACCGTCAAAAAAACTTGTACCTAACATTTATGTTAGTTTTTCAGTTCGACTATTAGCACCTGAGATACTTGGAATATACATTTTTGCGACATAATACATAAATGCACTTCAAAACATCAACGTTCTTCTACACCCAGAAGATTTTTAATCGCATAAAATTATTTTAACATGTTATTCATAATTTTTCAACATTCACGTTAAGTGCAGCATTAAAATCTATTTTTCGTGACAATGACAAGCAACCAGCAGTTTGCAAATGTTTACAAGATACAAGCGATTTTTCAGACATCTTGGCAGGATCAAATTTTGAACAGTGGCCGACGATATTTTTATTATCAGCCTTCATCGTTAGTCACACAAGAAGATGTATTATTTTTCATAGCTTCGAACTTTCGAGGCACCAATTAATAATAATAATATTACACCAGGTTTGCATTTCATTGAAACTAAATCTTGAAACCATTCTGTTTGTTCGTGTGCCACTTGAAGTTACTGGTTGTGTTGTGTATGGCGTCGCAAGTATATGTTGACGTTTGACAAGTTCATAATTATATGTGATACGAATAACGTTTTTTATTTGAACGAGCAATTTTTTTTTGTAATTTGCCAAAAAATATGCTTGTTTACGTTTCATCGCAAAATACATTCTTGATTGGATGACAGCGATTAACGATGATTAGCGATGAGTGTGAGACAGACATACCGAGCGAGTATTTGCGAGCGTAATCAATTCATATTTTGCTCACCAGTTTTTGCGTCGGCGATTCATCGCGAGCAATCAGGATACGATAGAGTTGCCAGTTGATGAAATTCAAATCGCTGACGAGCAGGTGATGAGCCTTCATCGTGATGAGAATTTGCAACATTGCCTAATAGGGCTGCCGGCTTAGGTATATCGTTAACAGAACAGCAGTCGTACAAGGGCTATTTTAAACTTTGAAGGACGCCATCAAGATGCCATGCATAATTTATTTCTTGCATAAATTCGTGCTTACAACAATCTATTTTTTATAACGGTAGTTTTTGGTCTTTCCAATAGACGGAGGGTCGCTGTATTGAATTTCAAATTGATGTCGATTAACGATTTTCGACTTCTAACAGCCAAATTTCGAAAACGTCTGCATTGTAGGGGTTTTATGTAATAAGTATTCCACCACATTAGATTTCAACATAATATCCATCTCAAAAGCTCATTTTTATGGTTTTTAACTCCACACAGATATCTATGTCGAGTTGCAGTGACTCATTACAGGGTCGTGGATTCAAAGATTAGACAAGTGATTTTGTTTCCAAAACGACGCCAAAAATTGATTTGTGTTATTGTTATTGAAGAATATTGAATGGAAAATGTTCAACCTCTATCTCTTGATTTCCAAATTACAAGTTGTACTAAATTTATTCACTTGTATTGTTCAAAAGCATTGTTTGACTATAAATAATCTCTCTAGTCAGATAATATAGCTAAACTATAATAGATTTTGATCATCATCCAGCAACTGACACTAATTGACTGATCCATCGTAATAGATGGACCCAGTTAAGGTGAAACGGTACTGAATCCCAACATAGCCGGATCGATGGCACCCATATCCTCACATGGACGCCATTTTTACGGCCATGTTGGGATTCAGTATTGTTTTACCTTAAGGGTTAAAAAACTAAATATTTTACTGGAAACGGAAATGTTTTAAATATCTCTTTTGATTATATTTAGCGTAACACAGACAATGTAACTGTAATTAGTTTGGTAAGACGTATTGTTTTCTACAAATTGTTAAACACATGCAGCGCTAAAACGATTTTCATCAAAATATCCCTTAAATTCCGAAATTTGCATGAATTTTAAAAATCGTCTAAAGCCCGCCAACGTTAGAAATTTGTGTAAAAATAAACGTGTAACAACAGCGCATAGAAGGGCGACTCCAGCGATTTATAATTTTGTTGTTCCCGAATATTAAAGTCTTTGAATGCGAAATTATGCTGAAAGAAGGCAAAAGTTGGTCAAAATTTAGTAGATTGATGTCGTGAAACCAAAATCTTGGAAACATTTTCTTTAAATTTTACTATTTATTAGTTCGAACCGATTTAAAATGACCTTTGTACTTGCAATGCATAATTATGTTTTTTGTTGAAAATGAATAAACTTTTCCAAAACAAACATTTTGTTATATTACACTGTAGTTCTATATTTTGGTTGAATACGTTTTTAAATATTTTGTCAAGGGAGTCTAATTTATCAAATTTTTATATTATTAAGATATAATTTTCCATATAATTTCCAAATATGATAATTTTTTTTCATTGAATTTTCGAATTTAATCATCTATCTGTCTACGGTTGATAAGGGTAATGCTCGGTTTACACAGTAATACGCATGTGATATATTGTTTTTGCTATCATGAGACAGCCAGGTTTATTTACTGTATATTGGAGTTAGATTTGCACCTGTTCATCAGTCCACGAAGAGTAGACGAGGTCACCAAGATGTGAACCGAAGTGCCACCAAAATTGAATTATAATATTAACATCTTTTGAACAGTGTAACAATACTTCGAATGTAAGCAATAAAAAACCTATCGTTACTTAGCATGATTCTTGTTCAGTACAGAATAATTGAAATTATCAAATTTTCAGCACACAGAGTTAGTTAAGGGCAAATTATTTTACTCTAATAGAATGTACCAAGGTGAGTTTAGATGGTATACTTTGTTTTGGCAAAAAAACATTTGAATTTATTTCTATTTTGTTTGAAATTAAACACGATCACCATCAACGGTTACATCTAGCATAGCTGATTTGCGAATTTGACATATCAGAACAATGAACAACTATCTATACTTACCTTGGGTTTGCACTTTATAACTACAGATGTTCTATCAAATCTAATTAAGGGTAAAACCGTCTTGCCTACCAGATAGGAATTTATTTAAAATGCAGAACCTATACGTAAATGTCTCGTATTAGTCTTTTCATGCTCTCTGAAAAATCACTAAGATTCCAGACTTTAACTATTATAGTCATTACACTATAATATCCTTTTCATTGTTAATCCTCCGAAACATAAGTTTTGATCAACTGATTGCAGACAGTCTTCAGTAGAAGAACAACCTTAGATTTCTCACGTATATGTCCGTAAAAAACAAAGTTCGTGAAATTGTACTTATTACATATTATATACCTAACATATTGTAAAATCATTAGCAAGTGTTATTGAACATTTATAAGATTGTATTTCGAACAACCTTGCATTTATGAAAAAGTTTTCTGAAACAAAACTCCAGCATTGTGAGACTATTTTATCTATAGTTGCTCTGTGAGCGCCACAGAAGAAGAAACATATGTCCAAAGTATGCAAATGATGTTAATAGCGCCCAATAAACAATATCCCATAGCAAAGAAAAGAAAAGCCTTCAGTTGTGAAATGTGTTTTGCTTGAAAGCAATAGAAGTACGTTATTCTACTGGATACTAACCGTCACTTTCCTCCTGCAACCCAACAGCTCTTTTTGCCGTACCGAAAAACTACAAGCTAGTAGCCGCTCCGCTGTTCGAACTGTACGACAACTCCCAGGGATATGGTCCGATTATATCCTCGCTCCCGCAAGCGTTGTGTCGGTGAGTACTTAAGAGTTACTGTATAAAAGTATCCCCTAAATAATCACCATTATCTCAATCTGTCACCAGGTTTAACTTCATCTACATGTAAAACGCTGGCGCAGTGGTAGTGCTTCGACACTTAGTTCTTATTGTAAGTTTCCCCCGGATGCGAATCGTCACGCCCTTGCTGATTCAGGTAAATGGTTTGTTCTAAAACGCATTCTCTCCTGGTCTGCGGCATGGGCCGAACTTATTTACATTGCTTTGAAGCTATTGGGATAGTTTCCCATAACCCACGCTTTCACAGATATATCTTCGTCCACTTCCAGCGCAAGAACGAACGGATAGAAAGGTAATATCTTAGGACATGAACAATTTGTCTCTAATTGATGCATAGAGTATAGGATTAAAATTGCGTATTAAACAATGATTGATGGCAAATTACATAACTTTACTATTAACGATAGAAGGATTGAGAAAAACAAGGAGCTGTTGAATGGAGCTTCGTAAAGTTTATTGCGCCTTTCTGCAATTGCACTATATAAAAAGCACGCGTTCACACTTCGAGTTTGAGCAAGAAAGTCTAATATCATATGCGATTAAGAGAAATCTATAAATTTTATATCAAAATAGAACACTTCCAAAGCTATAATCTACTTGATCTACTTGTCAGTCTGTCCCTGCTCGTCGTGCACAAAGATGTACGGGCAACTTTCGACGCGCAAAATGTCCTTCTCGAGCTCCTTCAAATTCTTTTCAAGTTTGGCCTTGCGTATCATTTTCGGCACTGTATCGATAAGCAGTGGAAGACTCTGGTACTCCTTCTGAAGGTTTTCCCAGTTTTGCTTAAGTCCCTGATAAAAACAGAATAAGAAATGGTTACCGAAAAAGTTAAAAGACTTTAATTAAACGACCCTACCTTCAACAGTTCCAATCGCTCTTCCTGCGAAACCAGAAAGCCGTCCGGCACCTGTTCGCCCATCTTTTCTGCCATGCGCTGCTTTTGCGCTTCCAGATCTTTCTTTCGCCGTTCAAGATATTTGGGTACCTTTCCGTACTTGGGTTGACATTTATAGACAGGCATCAGGCCGGACTTTTCCAAATCGTGAAAGTCGCCTTTCCGGGTGTCAGCATATCGGGGACGCATTTTTTTCGGACTGGAAGCGACTACTTTTTTTACGTTTTCAACCTTGAAGTCGACACACTTCATCAGTTGCTGATTGGTGGTTAGGTCTTCCTTTTTCGGGACCGGTGGCTTGTGGTCTGCACAGAGGCGCACCGGTGCCGATTTTGTGGCCCGATAGCGGATACCGCAATTCTTTTTTAGAAATTCGTTCGGTTTCTGTAGGGGAATTTTTGCGTAACCCATGGTACGATGAGCGTCCTTGCAGGATTTCGTCTCCCTGCGAACCTGGTGCTCGAAACGTGAGTGATAGAGCGGTGGCTTCGGGGGTCGTTCCGGTGGTTTCTTTTCTACGTTGTAGATATTTTCGTTGTGATGGTAAATGTTTACAATTGACATGATTTGTAAAATAATCTACAATTGTCGATAAAATGCAGTATTTTCGGAAATAAACTGCTGCACTAGACTTGTGAAGGGCAATGTTAAGTAAAGTATTGCCTGAAAATAAACTAAGCAAATAGACACCATAGCAACGCACGACCTTAACGGGTAAACATGGCAACCTTAAAATTATTTCGCATTAACGAATTTGGTAGAAATGTTTTGCGCATGTGCTTGAATTCAAATATTTTGAGGGGGGTCATCTGTACAATAATACATAACTAGGTAGCAAGAAAATTATTGAAAATTATGACAATCACGAAACGTTTTTGTACAGAACAAGATATAGAGGTGATAGGGGCAATATAAGCCGCCTAAGCAAAACGCGTCACAAAACATGTAGCGTCTTTTTCAAATTAGGTATAGGGTAGATGATCCATTAGTTGCGCCACTAGGCACAATATAACTTCATTTTGCTTGTTTATTGAAGTATATGCTTCAATTAATGCTTGTGGGATATAAATTTATCAAATACAAGGTAATTGTCACAACGCAAGACAATAATTGCTTTCGTTGTACGAGAAGCTTTAGAAAGAAAAAATGAATTTTCCGATTCAATTATATTGTACCAACAGTCCATATACATTGCTAGGTTGCACGTATAGAAAATATCTCGTGGTCATAGAAGACTACCGGTCTAGTCGGTGATATTTAGATGGCCACTTCGTTGTGTGCACATTTTACTCTGCCGGAGTGCCTCGTTCGGAGTCCTACGAAAACATGAATTGCTACAAATGCGTCGTTTTTCTCTACTGGTTTAAATATCGGCGGTCACCAAATACACCACCCAAATACACGAATTCGTTTACCACTACGATTTCGTCACCGTCAGTCCAAATTGTTTCGTCGCTTAGGTCTTTAACGAAATTTTTCCTGGACAATTCGTCGCCCATTCGTTGAGCGTCTCGACGGTCTCAACACACGCAAGTCGAGCCCTCTGTTCCGGGTGTCGGTGGAGATCTTGAAGAAAGTCGTAGTCTCCCAACTTTTGCCAGTACGTGGAAGACGAACGTTGTTTTCTCTGGAGCCGGTCTACCATATATTTGGTTTTTGATGCATTGATTTGTAGCCCAACCCTCCTAGCTTTCTTTTTTGTTCTGGCGTAGATTGCCTCAGCCGTCCTAAGTTTTCTAGTAACAAAGTCGAGTCGTCTGCAAAGGGTAAGAGTTGGCTACTTTTGCTGAAGATTGTACCTCTCGTTTCGATTGCAGCTCACTGGATTATAGCTCCCGTCGCGGTGATAAATAGCGTACAACGCCAGGGCTGTCCTGCACGCAGTGCACCTATTTTGCTTTTTTAGCTGTAACACCTCAGCCAAACAAAATTCGAAAATGCTAAGTTCAGCAATCTTATGGATAATAATCGACTCTATAAATGCCCCATACATAACATTTTCGAATTTTATTTGGCTGAGGTGTTACAGCTAAAAAAGCAAAATAGGTGCACTAAGTGCATGACAGCCCTGTACGGCACAGTGAATCGCCTTGCTGCAACCCTCTGCGCGATACGAAAGGATTTGAGAGGGCATCCGAAACACGCACGTGGAACATAACCCGTTCCAGAGTAACTTTGATCAGTCGTGTCAGGTTGTCCGGGAAACCATTCTCGCGCATTATCTGCCAGAGATGTTCGCGCACAACTGTATAGTATGCTGTCCTGAAAAAGACGAAAATAATAAATATGATGCGTGGATACGTTTGTTTTACTCCCGACTTTACTGCAGAATTTGTCGGAGAATGAAAATTTGATGCGTAGTAGCACGGTCCACCATAAAGCCCACCTGATACTTAAGGCCCAAACAGAATGCTGCGTCAACGCATCCGTCAGCGTCAATTTGACAGTAAACTCATGAGAAAACTGCCAGAATTTAGACGGCGTTCTTCAGCGTAAAGCCGCGGTAATTACAGCAATCCACTTACTTTACTAGCCGGGAGCCGGGGTGGCTCTTGCCGTATCAAGAATTCCTCTACATTGTACTTGGTCCTGGGCTACTCGTTGCGAATTTGTTGCGCGTCTCGACACACGGAAGTCGGCTTCAGCCTGGTAGAGCCATCTAGCACGTTAGGCCCCTCTATTCCTCCGGTAGCTTTTCCTCCTCCCAAATCCTCGAAATAACCCAGTGTAGAACCTTTGCTAGCGTTTCTCCGCCATGTTTATAAAGCTCTGCTGGTAGGCGGTCCTTCCTAGCGGCTTTATTGGTCTTCAGCAGCCCGATTTCTCGTTTGACTTCTTGGAGATCAGGTGCTAGGACATTACTATCTTCCATGGGCGCTCCTAGGTTAATTTCCGTTCCGCCTCCTTCTGCGACTTCGTCATTGAGGTGTTCATCGAAGAACTGCTTCCACCTGTCGACCACCTCGCGCTCGTTTGTAATTAGATTCCCTCCTTCGTCCCTACACATGTCAGGTTACGGTGTGTAGCCCTTTCGAGTTTGGTTCACCTTCTCATAAAACTAGCGCGTGTCATTGGCTCGGAATAGTTGCTCTAATTCTTCACGATCTCTGTCCTCCTTTTGGCGCTTTTGACGTAGGACTACGTCTTACGGCAAGTTTTGAGATAGGGTGTCATTCCAAAAAATCGAAAAATGCGAGCGTCACGAAAAATGAAAGGTTTTGAGCGCTAATAACTTAGCGGTTTTCCGATCGATTTTCAATATTCTTACACCAATCGATCGGAAAATCTTCTATGAATGACCCAAATGAAGAAAAATATGGATTCTTGATGTTGAACTATTGAAAAATTGAAAATAATGAATTGGTTGGAAGATTCTTTACGATGATCTAAACCTATACCAATTTGATATCTGTGCTTGGGAAGTAAGCCAAAACAAGTGACAAAGTTTCCTCATTTCAACAAGATTTCTTAACACCGCGATTTAACCTAGACCATTTTGATGTCCTTGCTTGGGAAGTACGCCAGAGAGAGTGACAAAGCCCCCTCGTGCCAACAGATTTCTTACGAACGCAATTAAACCTAGCCCAATTTGTTGTCTGTGTTAGGGAAGTGTGCCAGAAAAATGACACAAGTTCGTCGTCCCAATAGATCGCAAATTCTTTACTGCGAGACGATTAAACCTCGGCGAATTTGATATCTGTGTTGAAAAAATGTGCTACAGCTGTAGTGTTCGGTTATAATACGACTCTGTATGAATACGCATGCTTGCCGTTTCATTAGAAGTGTAGTGAAAAGATGTGCTGTTGATAAAATAGGATTGAATTGGTAAAATCCCTTCAACGTGGGGAACCATGGGTAATAACGAGGGGCAAGACACTTCATAATATTATCATAATATTAATATATTAGGCTCTATTAAAACCCTATAAATGTATAAATAAATGTAACTTTATAGGGCTTTCGGTTATATTATGGGTGGGAAAGGTCAATATATTAAGGTTGGAAAAATATTTCCATAGGGAAAAGTAATATATTTTCGACAGTGTCTTGCCCCTCGGGTAATAAAAACAATCTTTAATTTCTCTAAGGTAGCAGGCAAGCAATAGTTTGTCTTCTTGATTTTGTTAAATTGTTTTCAAATGCACAATGTTTTGAGAATTGAACGTATGCAATGTTACTACTGTATATATGTTACATAAAGCATGTATACATGAAGAATCGAATGATTACAAGCATGAATACATGCTACTATCACTACAAAGAGACTTACGTAGTCCTGCGTCACATATATATGCGGTCGTGTCTTGTACACAACCCCTCTGATTTTTTTCTCCTCAGAATCGTGGTCAACTGGTTCCTAGCTCGTCGGTATTTGGCCAGGTTCTCTCTAGTGGCAATAATTTTTCCAAGCGTTTTTTTTCTCCTCCACCGCTTGTTGGCATTCCCCATCAAACCAATCATTTTGTGTACTCCGAGGCTCAATACCTAGTGCCGCGGTAGCGGCCTCTCCGATGGCCGAGCGTATTCTGCCCCAACCGTCTTCGAGGTTTGAAGCACCTAACTCCTCGGAAGAAGGCAGTGCCTCATTCAGTACTCGCGCGTAGTTCTCGGCAGCTTGTGGGTTATCTAGCTGCCTGATGTTCAGCCGAGGAGGGCGGCTTTGACGTGTCCGGTATACGGTGGACAGCTTTGAGCGCACATGTACTGCTACTAGGTAATGGTCAGAATCAATATCCGCACCCCGACGGGAGCGTACGTTCGTGATGTTAGAGAAAAACCGGCCCTCTATGAGAACGTTGTCAATTTGGTTCATTGTACGTTGGTCAGGTGATCTCCAGGTGGCTTTGTGGATATCCTTGCGCGGGAAAAAGGTGCTTCGGATCACCAGGCCTCGGGAAGCTGCGAAGTTTATACATCGTTGGCCGTTATCGTTTGTGTCGGTGTGCAGGCTATGGGGTCCTACCACCGGTCTATACATTTCTTTCCTATCGACCTGGGCGTTCATATTCCCGATGACGATCTTGATGTCCCGTGACGAGCAGCTGTCGTACGTTGCCTCCAGCCTCGCGTAAAACGCTTCTTTCTCATCGTCGGGTCTACCTTTGTGCGGGCAATGCACGTTAATGATGCTATAATTGAAGAAACGGCCCTTTATCCTCAATACACACATTCTCTCGTTGATCGCTTTCCAATCTATCACGCGATCCTGCATTCCGCCCAGCACTACAAAGCCCGTTCCCAGTACGTTAATAGCGCCACCGCTCTGGTAAAACTGGGCCTTTCCGCCACGGATCTTCCATACCTTCTCTCCTTTGCGAAAGATTTCCTGCAGAGCTACGATACCGAGTTTGCGGGTTCAAGCTGTTCAATCAGCACCCGCTCGCAACCTGCGAAATTTAGCGATCTGCAGTTCCAAGTACCGAGTCTCCATTCGTCGTCCTCGTTCCGTCGCCTAGGTCGATGCCGAATATTCCGCTCCGAATATACTTGAATGTTGTTAGTTTTAATTTAATTTAGGTGTGTAGCCGTACTGGGACAACACTACCGAGTCTAGCGATGGGGCTACCATCTTATAGTGCCGAGACTCACTATACCTCCTTCCCGGTTAGTATACGACCTTAGTTTCCACCGGGTTTGGTTTCCCGATCTCCGCTAAGGTTGCTCGTATTCCGGCTGGTACCACGAGGAGGTCGGGATCGGAGTTGCTGGATAAGAGGCTAACGACCACTATGGGGTCTATATTCCGCATTATCCAGCCGTTCACCAACCTCGTGTATATGCTTAGATAGTTTTCCAAGCTCTTTTTTCCTCTCTATCGCTCGTTGGCATTCCCCGTCAAACCAATCACTTCGAGCGCTCGAAGTTACCTCATCTAGCATCGCGGTTCCGGCCTCGTTAATGACCGAGCGTATCAATACTCCACCACTTGTTCGATACGGCATGCGGGTCATTGGGCCCAATTCCAGGTCTACGCATTACTTCTCATCCTACTTGATGCAGCGAACGGTTCTTTCTTGTTGTTGGGTCCCCGTTTGGTTGGCCAGTGCACTTTGATCATGGCGTAGTTGATGAAGCGGCCCTTAATCATCTGTCTACATATTATTGCCCCAGTCGGTTTCCAGGTACGATGCTGGTTGTAACAAACATGTTGTCATATGTTGGTCGAATCTCGACTGCTGTATAGTCAGTAGGATCTTTATAGTAGCCTCTGTCTGTCGATATGGACGGATCAAGGGCCCCATTCTCATAGTCACCTCATCTAAATTTTTTAGGTAAGAGCACAATTTGTGATTCTCAGAGTCACCTAGGTGACTCCGCTCACCTGGGTGACGGTACAAATCAAATGGGGAGCTGTTAGGTGAGGTGAGTGTGGTGACTGCCAGAATAGTTTTGCATGGACGAACATAACCTCGCTTCTTTGGCGTCTATCGGTGGTTTGTTTACAGGGACTTAGAATCCAGGTTAAAATGAGGGAAGTGAATATTGTTAAAGGCGTTAACGGCAGGTCAGAAAAGCACGAAAACTGCCATTCCAAGTAGTTACGCTTTTGAGACGTTTAACTCGAATTTATGCTGGTATGTCGCGTTCGCAACAGATAGTAAACAAACGCCAAATAGATAGGGCCCGTGAATGAAGTGAGCTGAGTAAGCTGTCTGTGCCCAAGGCTTTTTTACATATCCTGGCACTGATCGGGTACCATCTGAATACGCGTTGGCGCTTCCTGTCCAGCACTACACCAGAGCCAATTTCAAACTCGTTGGCTGTGCCAGAAGTAGTGTTTAGAAATCACATATCCAGTTTATGCAATACACCTGGATTGATGTAATATAATGCTCAATCTTTGCTGTTTCCAGCACAGTAAAATGAACCAACGATTCGAGCGAATCACTTGCGTTCATGTTCGTGTTGTTCTCTACATTCATTCATTCTCGATCTAAACAATAGTGAATGAATTCAAATGTGAATCATCCATTCATTTTGAACAGCCGATAACGGTAAACGAAATTACTATAAACGTAAACATTGCTCCGAAGTTTTAATTATTTTCCTTCAGCCAGATTTTAAAAAGCAGACAGTTTAAAAGATTAAACTTTGAGATCTACAATATCGATCAAGAGCAAGAAAATTGACTGACAAGTTAGTCGAGCAATCATTCATCACTGCAATTCATGAGTGAATTGTTTTAAAGGGTATAAAATACTGAGAAAGACAAACACTGTCAGCAGTTCAGCAGTCATGTCTATGGGTTGATAGATAAAAGATTATTACCAGGAGTAACACTGTATGCGCTTAATGCGTTTTAGATTCGCTTTCTAGGACTGTCAATTTTTTCGAGCACCGGCCAGAAGGTAACCCTCTGATGCCCGATACCGAAGTTCCGGAATTACCCTAACCTACAACCTGCGAAGCAGAACGGTTTACTGTTCCATGGTCATGGACTTTCCCATCGTAAGCTTTATTTCGTTGGTGTTTAAAACCTTTTGTTCTTATAGTGCTCTGCAGCTAGTTGGGTTTACCACAACTTCTTGTCTAGTTGGATGGTCAAACACGATCTCACGTTTAGAATCCCACACTGGCATTCGTAAAAACCCGGTCTTCAATGATGCGTATGACTTTTGTTACCTTGATTGTTAAAACACATAACTTAATGTCGAATAATCATAATACAAATTTATTAATAAAACGTTCACGTGTTAGCACGCATTAATTTTGTTAATTAATTTATAAATGCAAACTTATTACTCCATTTTTTAATTCCTTTGAACATTTTAATTAAAATAAGTTCAGTTAACCCAGTCGGCTTTCTTCAGATTCACAAGTACAGCATTGACCTGCTAGTACATCCAACGATATCCAGTTTATTCCGCTGCCATTCATCACTCCGATACCATCTTCGAGAGGACAGTCCATCCTGACCGGGCGATTGGGGCGGTACACTTCCAAAGACTGGCAGTAGCACAAGTTCCTTTCATCGTAGCACGGTTCGACCAATTCCGCTCGGAGCAGATCGTCCATCTTGAGGCGGCTTCTAAGCAGGTTGCACGTATTCGGACTTAGGCGAAAGGCCAATATGCGTAGCAGTTCATCATAGCCAAAACGTCGGTTCTGCAGTAAGGCTTCCGATAGGGCGAAAATGTAGTTCTTCGCTAGGCGAAGCGTTTCTATTTTGGATAATTTTTGCGGGGTTGTGTGGTCACACCTGGTCACGGTGAACTGCATCGGCACCGGGACGCAACGGCGTAGACGGTTCAGTGCGTCGTTTAGACCGTGCATCCGATTTCGTTCCCGCTGGTTAGCCTTGATTCGTCTATTCGATGCGGTGTTGGCCGTGATCGGTTTCCGGTTCGGTATGGTTTTCATCGTTCTGGATACGGATTGAAAATGTAATGTGCACGCTTTTAGCTGTCGAACAATGCCATTGAGCGACGGGAGCATTTTCCGCCTAATCTAATTTTCCTGGCGTTATCAGTTTATTAGTTGATTGGTGCTCGAGTTTTCTGATAACAGTTGATTGTGATTTATTAGTTTGAGGCAATAAATGGAAAATGGATCAAAAAAGGGGTTGACGTTTTTTTGCAGGATCGATAATATATAAATTGCATTCATTACGCCAATTACAAATGATGACGGATGCATTAATCGCTTCTCAAATGAAAAGTTGTATCTCCCGGTTGAATTAATAACAACTAGCTTATCTACAATGACTAGAAACCAAATGAAGCGATTGGGTCTAACTCATTCTCTAACTGATGATGAAACTAATTCTTTTCTTGTTTTTGTTGTTGTGTCATCAAACTAGGAATAATATCAGGTCCTCCGACTTCATCATTAAGTTGGTTTCTTTTGCAATATTATCCTTTCAACCAACCACTAATTTCAAAAGCAGGTGTGAACATATTCAGATTATTTTTTATTTCCATCACATGTTTTCGATAAACTGATTCGAGTGAATGCGTAGTAAAGCTTCGTCCATATTGCTTGAATGTTAATTATATTCCCGTTAACTAGCTGTGACAATATAGTTAGCAGGTTCTTCCACAAACTGCGTAAATATTTTTGCATGCGCACTGGTTTAAACTTCATAGTTCCTGTGCTAAATATGACAATACAACATGCTCAGCCAAAGCGCTATTTGGCAGCTAGCTGAGGTCGGGATAGATATAAAACAGCGCAATATTCTGGTAACACAATAAATATTTATTTAAAAATATATTAATCAGCAACGATAAAATTTGGATAATCTCAACCGCTATTGGCACTATTTCTATTAGTACGTACACACATTTCTTTCACAGCTAAGTATTTAAGTTCAACCGAACCAGTGAGCTGCCATGCAGTCTCTGGTCCAAGCGGTTTGACACACCCAACACCATTCGTAACCGCAACCGGATCTGGTGCAAACCATGTGCATGCATCCTCCATCCCGTTCGGTTGCAGTTCGGCACTGCGGACATGGTTTGGTCGTCACTTTAATGGCAATTTTTGTCGCTTCATCCCAACGCGCATCACAAGCACGCAGTGGATCGATTGTATAACCTTGGGACGATTCTGAATTAGGCTGTGGTGTCTCCAAGCATTCCCCAAGGTGGAAGCCTTGTAGGCAGTTACGGCAAAAAACAAACTGCAAAAAAACGAGAATAATATTGGTCTTGAATTAACCACTGTTTTAACCAACTTACACCACAGCCACCTAAGCACTGGACTCTCTTACATTCAGGGTTCACCAGTAAGCCCATTCCACAGCCAGGCTGCGGACATAGGACTCCACCGTTTCTAAGTACGTACTCTTCTGTAGCGAAACGTTGATACCTCTCATACTAAAAAAAATAATTAGTAAATAACACTAAACTAAATGATGGGCGTAGCCCTATCGTTCTCACCTGTTCCTTCGACAGTAATTTGAAATGATGTACATCATCAATGTAGGAACCTTCACAGCCTACGGGGCACTGCAGAGTAAATCCACCCAATGGATGTTCCACAAATTGACGTTCTAGCAATCTTGAGACACAGTATTGTCGAAAGCATTCCAAACATGTCACGTGGCCAGCTTCACAGGGGAACACAATCACAGTCTCACTAGAATATTTGAATTTCAATTGCCGATTAAGTTTAATTCATTCACTTTTTACCTAACATCTGTACACGCGATGCAGGGAATATTTTTATGGTTAAAATTTATAAGGTTAAGTGGAGCTGCGAAGTCTTTTTCTCCTCCCGACAAATGTTCAGCACATTTGAAGTAAAATTCCGTGAATGGAGGATCACCGGATTCGTTTTCCTGTAATGCAGGGTAGAATTAACATTTCCAAACTGTTTGTTACTTTTGTGCCAAACTACCTACCACACAAGGAGTGTCGTAGTTCTCACAATGTCCTGTGATACGTTTCTTTTTCAAAACGTCATCCCAACAGGCCGGATCTCTATGTACGGTGAAAGCACCGCTTTTGCAGATACTACAACGCACTCTCAGTTTACCGGTGCATACCTTCTCACACTGGGAACAGTACACAAAAAAGTGAGCCTTTCTTCTGACACCAGCGCTAGCTCTCATTTCTTCACTACATTCATCAGTCATCTGCAAATCAGTCATTGTTTCGCATAGTGGTTTAGTGGAAACAGTCTCAATGATTTTTTCTGATGCATTGCTTTCTAGCAGTCTTTTATCATTCATTCTCCGCAGTATAGCTCTTGCCTTTACCGCATGAATAATTGTTTGCTGTCCCAAATCACACTCCTGAAAAGAGGTCAATTCAAGACAATAACAATGATGATGCAATGGGTTATTGCACTCGAATTTTGCACTCACGCTAATCGAAGTACTATCGGAAAGTTCCTTTCCAGCAAAAATGATCTTCACTTCCTTGGGCTCCAGCCCAAGGTGGGGAGCAACCATCATTTTTACATCTCTGATGTCCATTTCTGGTTCAAGGTCTACTGCTAGCGTACTTCCAGTATTGGTTTTTACGTAAATACTTAGCGTATTGCTTAGTTTTTTGCGACCGAAAGAAAATATTGTCAATACATTGTAGATTACGCTCTTTAAAAAACCAACCAAATCGAACATCGTAAGTCGGTTTGTTTTACTTCACTATTCGGTAATTTTGCATATCGGAACGAGATTACACTGTCGACGGATAACGCGACGGACGAATCGACGGGAAAACTATAGACACCTATAACGTAGCAAAATAAAAATATCTATCCGATTCCTATGCAAAATCTATTAGCACTTCGGCACTAACAGCTGATAATGAAAACAATCTGCTGTCAGTTGGTTTGCTTTGAGGATAGAAGGCGTGTTCACAAATCACGCAGGCACAAATGCTTTTGTGTTTTTGTTTTTATTATAGGGTTTTTCGATTTTTTAGATCTCTTTTTTAAGATACCCGAAAAGAAAATAATTTTAACACGAAGATAAAAATCAAACGAGCGCTCTTGGTGCACCAGCCGGTGTGAATTAAGAGTGTGCCGTAAATACTACATAGAGAGTGCCGTAGATAGAGAAATGCTTAGTTCAGCAATCTTACATTAATTACTCATGTGTCGATGCCCGCCGGTCTGGCAGAACAAATGGATGAAATCAAAGATCTCCACTGCTGACGGTTACCCGCCATGAGCGTCTCGCTCTGCCTCTTCTGCGCTGTCCTTGCAGTTTCCAGTTGAGTGCTTCTCTGCAGATCTCGTTCGCTCCTTTCCTCAAGGTGTGTCCGATTCACTGCTTATTGTACTGTACTGTACCACTGCACTGTACCTACGTTCACGATCTTTTGCTATAGGCCGTTGATGACACCGACGGTGGGTTTCCTCATTGGATATTCAGTTGCCAGGCACGAATGATATATCGCAAACAGCGATTGATAAATACCTGTAGTACGGATTTAACGTTTGATTTTGAGTAGAGTGATCTGCTTTGAGCGCCAAATGTTTCACAGACTTGCCAAGGTACCCCTTGCCTTCCTGTCCCGTGTGGCTATATCAGTCTCAGTATCACCATCCGGCGTTGCCTGGCTACCACGATATTAGGCCGTATGAATAAAAGAGTTAGAGAAAACTCTCCCATAAGATTTACACCGGAAAACAAAGCAAACTGTTTTATTCATACTGTGAGACCTGCTATCTGGGAGCTCTCGGAGAGGTTATTTAACTTGCTTTGCGTATCGTTTCGGCATTGTGCGAGCAAGATAATATCGTCGGCTAGGTCGAGGTCATTTAGCTGCTTCATCATTAGAGGATTCCAAGGCAATCCTCTGTTCGGTCTACTGTCGATTGCTCCAACTAATATCTAATTCATAACGATGAGAAACAGAAGCGGTAATAAAATGCAATCCTGTCTCACACCAGCAGCCAGCACACCAGCATTGGGTAGGACATGACGCCGTTGTGCAAAACCTTGCACGTGAACGCCTCGTACTGAGCCTCGATGAGATGGACAAGCTTATCTGGAACTCTTTACGACTAAGTGCGCATTAGATGTTTTCCTGGTTGAGTCGGTCGAACGCCTTTCCGAAATCAACGAGAACTAGCAAAAGAGAGTCCTGGAATTCGTTGATCCGGTCCAATATAATGCGGAGCGTTGTGATATGGTGTACACATGATCACCCAGCATGGAATCCAGCTTGCTGCCGCCGAAGAGTAGCGTCGATCTTCTCCTTGATCCGGTTGAGGATGACTTTACAGAGTAATTTGAGAGTAATACAGTAGAACGTGATGCCACGCCTGTTACCGCATTCAGTAAGGTCCCTTTTTTAGTGACTTTGACCAATATGCCGTACATCCTCCGGAAAAGTTGCAGTTTCCCATACATTGCTGAAAAGCTGATGCATCATCTGGGATGACAAAGATGGGTCAGCTTTGAGCATTTTGGCTGAAATATCATCGACATGAAATACAGTCTGTCCCATACTCTTAATGACTGCTTCAAATTCAGCGATGGCGCCTCCGAGTTGACGCGATTAATTCGACGAACTGTTGGCGTCATACGCTACTGGTTTTGTTTGTTTCTGACATTTGAAACTCTGAAGAGTTGTTCAAAATTTTCAGTCCATTGCTTAAGCTATTCCGTACGGTCTGCCTCTAGCGATATGTTTGTATTCATCCTGGCATCACAAAGGCGACGAGAAAAATCGCACAAGAAACGGATATCACCATTGGTGGCGGCGGTTTCCCCTTCTTCGGCTAGAGCGTTAGTGCAGGCTCTCTTGTCCCGCCTACAAGCTCGTTTAACAGCCCTCTCCAGTTCGGCGTATCTTTGACGGGCAGCTGTCTTAGCCGATCTGGTACGCGCTCGCTTAATGCCGGCTTTCACCTCTCTCCATTCGTCGATTTTCCTCTAAATTTTATTCGAAATCCACTCCCTCCGCTGCGCGCTTTGCAAACGGTTTTGTCACTGATCATGATGAAGGCGTTCTTTCGCCGGTCCATTGCTCTTCGACGGCCCTGAGGCTCAGGTTTCAAGTTGTTCGACAAAGGCCCTGATTCTTCAATCTGCGGACGTCGTAACGGCACTCAACTTTCTTCTCCCGTCATTGGCCACGTGCGTCGCGCAAACGTATCAGCGCCGCGTTTGTTGCGTACATCTAGAAGGGTCCTTTGCCATTTTCGGCTGGTGCAGTTCTGTTCGGCTGTCGCGGGAAACCCACGTGACTTTATGTGCTGGTCCATGGGAAAAGAGCGATCCACCAATGACCATGTTGTTATTATCACGGAATTCGTCTCTCCTAGGTCATGGCGTCCCATGACACGTTCAAGGTCTGAGTTTGAGCCAATCTTCGCGTTGTAGTCGCCCACGTGGATTTGGATGTTTCCCCTCAGTATTTTCTTAACCACGCTGTTCAGCTGGCTGTAGAAACTCTCTTTCTTCTGCAGGTCGACAGCATCTGTTGGTGCGAAGCACCGAATTGCTGTAAAGTTTCTAATCCGTGTTCTGAATCTGGCAACGATTATTGTTTTATTTATCGGTTTCCACCTTATCAGGGCCGCATGTGCTCCTGGGCTCAGTTGGAATCCAACTTCCCTTTCTAGAGTACCACCATCCGGGGTGAGATTATGCCACGGGGGTGAGATTGTGCCAAAAACCAAAAATGTTTATTTGTGAAAATTTATTATATCTATAGAAACTTCTGATCCAAATTCAAAATGATGATGAACATAACATATTTATTCATAACTTAGAATGGAACACAGATAATATTAGCAAACTATTTAGCCTAAACAGGGTTTCAAAGTTCACGAACAAATATACTCAGAAATAACGCTTGTAAAAATGTCCCGCATAAACCAACCCAAACAAGAAATCACATCAATTTGCTATTTTGGAGGTATATAAATTAATCATTTACAATGTATTGAAAGGTTATTATGCGTTGGATAAGTTTTGATTACGAAAATAATATTTTTCGAAACTTTGTACTTTTCGAGCTTCACGGGGGTGAGATTGTGCCAAGCCATAATGATCGATCCAATTTGGGGATTTCACATACACATCAAAAATACGTCAGTATACACCAGTACACTCACATTCTTTACTATTGAGCACAATATTTTGACATATTAGATTGCATCATCCATTTTGGAGCAAACCGCATCATAAATATATAATTTAAACTAAATAATTTAAGCTAATTTTTACTTTTTCTCTAGAAATTTCACATACTTTGAATAAACACTCTAAAATAAGACGAATATATTATACCGTGTATAAACTGCCAGTTTTAAGGAGGGGGAGGGGGGTGGGATAGGCCACATGTTCTGCGGCCGCGGGTTCTCGAACGAAGTAATGGTTACTTTTGTTAAATGATCAAATAGGTATGCTCCCTTAGGATACACCCCTTAATATATCTCCCCCTTGTTAACCCTATAAACGCTACTGGCTATGTAAAGGCTGTCTATTGACTACGAACTCATTTTTAGTTATTTCAAACCTCCCCGGGTTATTTTCGTTCATACTTTTTGTATGATGCGTTGTTTTTGGCCGACCCCCTGCCCCTAATAGTCCACTTAGTTCATGGACGGCCCCATATGAACTACTTTATACTGATATTTATATGTATTGTTTATAAACATGCTAATGTTCACTGTTTAGGTTTTTTGCCTAACTTTATGTTTTTGGCACAATGTCACCCCCTAGAAGGGGTGAGATTGTGCCAAAGTTCATGCACTTCCAGTAAAATTAGGTTTCATTGTAACTAAACCATCTCTACGGTAGTTGTTAATTGAACAATTTAGTATATATTGACAGGTTTGAAATCAACTTAGTTCCTAAATTGTGTGTATACTGAGCTAAAGAACAAAAATATATGCTTTTTTGGCACAATCTCGCCCCGGATGACGGTAGCATTTTCACCTCGAATGCCCGAGTTGAGCAAGACTTTCTCGAATGATTCTTGTGTTCGCCAGTACCCGGCCAGCGGACCTCGCTCAGCCCCAAGATTTGAGGTTTTAGGCGGCCAGATTCCCTTCCAAGTTGAGCCAGCTTGCCCTGCTGGGTAAGGGTCAGTATAAATTCAATGTTCCCATTGATGTCCATCTTTTCATGCTAAAGGTCGTTGCAAATAATCCAGATTGATTTCTTGTTTCGTTTTCATTAATTTTTTTGTTTTCGGATACAGTACGTTGTTAACCTAAGGTCCTTATCCTGCTGACGGGGGTTCCATCTTAAGGTGGGCGGCAGCCACTGTGCCCCCTTCCCTGCTAGCGTACGACAACCGAGGTTGCGTATCTCAGCCGGCACCACGTGGTGGTAGGGATATGGGTAAGTGAAAAGAGGTTATGGGTGGACACACCCTTTGCCAGGCCAGTTTAGCAATCATATGGATAATAATTAGCTTTGTAAATGTCCCATACATAATATTGTCGAATTTTGCTTGGCTGAGGTGATACAGTTAAATAGGCAAAATCGGTGCAGTACATGCAGGACAGGCATCTTTGTATTCTGTCTTGCAGAAATATCAGAAGCTCAACGTGCTCACGTATCACATCTTTATTGACTTCAAAGCAGTATTCGATACAGTCTATCGTGATCAGCTATGGCAGATAAGGCATGAATAGGGGTTTCCGGACAGATAGTCGCATACTGATTACAGCTACATGGGATCGAGTGATGTCATGTGTTACATGAACTTCGGGGACACTTTTGAGTCCCTTCAAGATACGGCGATGGTTGAGACATGATGACGGCTTAACCTGCATGCTATTCATCATCATTTTTGAGTAGGTGATCCGACGAGTGAACATCGAAACGAGAGGTCCGATTTTCAGCAAAAGTAGCCAACTCCTAGGCTTCGCAGATGACTTTGATATTATTGCCAGGGACGCGGCAGACGGCGGAGGCAACTTACGGAGACTGAAAGCTGGAGTGGGCTGAAAACGAATAAATCTTTCGAAGACCATATGCATGAAAAAAGAGGCTCAATGGAGACAAACGCGCGTCTCCCACGGATAGTAGCCGTTGCCGGCGATGCACTTGAAGTGATCGATGCTTTCGTATATTTTATTTGGGTTCACTAGTGACCGCGAACAACCCTTCTCTAAACGCTACGATTAAGAAGCATACGATGCCGGACGAAGCGTATGTATCATCAGCTATAGGCACTGCTCGGAGAGATTCTCATCGTACATCTGGCGAAAGTCGATAGGCTAGGCATCGTACGGATGACGGAAGGCAGTGCAACGAAAACGATTCTCCAGAAATAGAGGGGTCCTTGATGGTAGGACCAGGTCGAAAACAACTTACGATTTCCAAAACACCTGGAAATTTGGCCTAATACCAAATCATATCATATACCAAAATCATATACCAAAAGAGTGATCAGCTCGATTCCTGTAATTACCACGGCACTACGCTGAATTTCAGGATTTCAGGACAGCATACGATACAGTTGAGTGCGAACTGCTATGGTTTTCCGGACAAGCTAACGCGGCTAATTAGAGCTACCTTGGAGCGAGTAATGTGCAACGTGGGTGTTTTGGGGACATTATCGAGTCCTTTCGCGCCAAATCCAAATCACGCAGTGGATTGTGTTGCGGCAACGGGATGGACTGCTCTCAAAGTATGTCATTTAATATCGCTATTGAAGGTGTAATTCGGCGAGCCTGAAACGAGAGGAGTTATCTTCGGCAAAACTAGTGCTACGATCCTATTGACTCTTCCAGTCTCTTCCAGTTGATAATTGAATTTAGGACGACTGGCTTGTTAGATCAGTCGAAGCTAACACAGTTGAGGCTATATTAGTGATTGGCGATGGTCTCTAAACTTGAATAGAATATTGCAGCAATTTTACTTAAAAGACGGTAATAATTCTATAACAGTCCAGTAGAACAGTCTAGGTAAAAGTTGTAGAAACACATTTTTGAAGTAAAAAGACGAGAATACAACCATCAGAGTAAGGAGGGGCAAAAGTACGATGGGGGTAAAAGTGCGATTCATTCGTTTATCAGTGCAGATTCCGAGTAAATTGACTACATTGGCATGGATGGGAGACTACTTTGATAGCTTGAATCTATCGTAAACAGTTGTTATTTACGAAGCATGGTTACTGAGTTATGTGTAAATGTTATTTTAGAGCGGTTTTGATGTAATATTTGGTTATACGGCAAATACGATATCAACAGGAGGATTTCACTTGTTTAAAAATTGTAGCAGTGTTTAACATCACTCACATATCGCTTTTGAAAATACGGTGAAAAGAATACATATTATTTTTCGGTTTTCCATAGTTTTATCAAACCCTGTCAAGCTCCTAGCGGGGCAAAAGTGCGATTCATGGACAAATATTATATAAGTGATTCTCAAATGTTTGATTTTTCCCAATTTTTTATTCTATTCGCTCTCAGTAGCAAGCATTAGACTGCGATCGAGTGCTGTCTTAGACTAGCACTAAACATGTCAGATGGAATGCCTCTACCATGCGTATATAAAATGAAAACATTTCAGTGTTTGTGTATAATTATCTTTATTTATTGAATACTTAGACATCTCAAAAAGTTACAAAACAAATAAACAAGAATTAGTTTCTCTCCTCACCATCATCATCTTTATCTTCATCATCATAATCATCATTATCATCATCATAATCATAATCATCAATATCGTTATCATAATCATCATGTCTACGCAGTGTTTCCTTTGACTGATCTTGAGTTTGTGTATTTTCTGTTTCACCAACCGATCAGTACGATTCATTTCGATTTGTCATCTTTTCGCTTGGATTCCAGTTCGGGGCAACTGTTTTCACCTTAATGGAAAAAATCACTCTGAAGTGTGTGTAGTAGCACAGGAGTGTGCCAGCGTGTGTGTTTGTGTGACGTTACATTCAATTGGATAACAACATGCTTCTTCCGGCCGATTTCTCAGGCTGCGACTGTGGGTGGTGCATTCTTCAGACCGCCCACCGTGCGGATACCGATGTATGGAGCTTCACGATTTTATAAACTTTCTTATTCCTATCATTCGTTTGGTTTTTCTTTTTGTTTTTTTTTTTGCTGTTCCAAACGTCAATCAATGCGTGTTTTATTTCTCTCATTTTCTGCTGTCTGCTTAATTAATTGGCACAATTTAGTTGTTTTTCTCTTCTTTCCATAGTTGTGTTCATATTCTTAGCGGTTAATCTAACCAAATGGGGCTTCGGATTTTTTTGCTTCATTCGTCGTTTATTTGACGTGTCTTTTTTTCTTCTCTTTTATTTTGTCGTGTTCATAAAGTAGAGTGATCAATGGGTTTAGGTAGTGTTTTATAGTTTTCGTGTTTGTATATATTTTTTTCGTGTTGCGGTGTCTGTGTGTGTATGGGACTTTTATGCGTGTTTTATGTGGCAAAGAAGAAGTTTACTGATTTAGTGAAGAATCATATTCTGAACGTTCGTTAGGCTTACTCCATAAAAAGATCCACTGAATTGTAGTTTATTTTGGTTTGTTTATAAATTTGTGTTGTTTTTTTTCTGTGTATGATAACCATATATTATTGATTGAGTAACAATTTTTTTTGCGATAATTTGTTTTTCTCTGTTTTCTTATAAGAATTTTGTTAAATGTATTCCTAATGCAATCACTGTTCGATTCACATCGTCTTCTGGTTTCAATTTTCAGGAAAGTGTGTGATTAGTTTGTTAACGTAGAGAAAGATGGATTTTTTGTTCACATTCGGAAATCATAAATGGTTCTGACCGGTCATAAAGTCAGGTGAAACTACCCGGTGTTCGTCACTAATTCTTCCTCATCACTAGCTAAAAAGACCACACTTAACTCAATGACATCGAATTTCGCCTCCATTTGCTATTAGTAAATTCCTATTGTTTACCGTTATTCGATCGAACTTTTTAAAAACTAGCCTCAACAGGTCCGGTAGGGGTAGAGGGAACGAAATCGTATAAATACTTTGGTGGCCTTCTCTCGAGAGGGATGAAGGCCTGTAACTTGCTTGATTCGGAACTGATAAAACTAGGAAATTACTAGATCAGTTTCGTAACGGGTGAGGATGTTTTGCGTGATGTTGCTGCGCATTATGTATATCTTGAGAATTGTTACTGCGTGTTACTACTTTGTTTATTGGATTTATTAAAAATTTTGTTCTCCACCTCGTTATTGTTTTATTTTTTAATTTCAATAATGGGTTTTTTTGTCGTATGTATACTTTTATAAATACTTCTGTGAGGGAAAGAACGCGTGCAGTTGTCTGGTTTGTTTTACGTTAAAGGAAATATTTGTGTTTTCAACTATAGTGTATGGTTTTTGCAGGGTTATAAGATTTTTTTTCTAAATTTCACCGTGTTTTTGCTTACTTGTTCATTTTTTACCATTGTTGCTTTCTGTGTCGGGAAATTAATGTTTATAGTGTTGATTAGTGCTTAAAAATTTCAAATAAAATTTTGAAATTTTAGCTTTTGTCCAGGGAAAATTCTAGTCCTTTATTCAAGGTATACTTGTTGTTTTTTATTTGTGTGTTATTGTTTTATTCTCAATTGTATCTAAAATCGCTAGATTTATAGAAAAATTTCTTGAACCAATTGAGGAAGAATCTTTAATTAACTACTTTAATTGATAGTGATTATCGAAAGTTCTCTTCTTACTCGCTTGTTTGAAGAATAACAAAATTTTTATTTTTTTCTGTTTTTTTTCATCCTACACAAATGATACCGTGCCTGCTTTGGGAGATGATTAAACTCGTCTAGAGGGTTTAAAGGTTTATAATATGTGTTGCGATTTATAAAATTCAATTCCCTTTCTTGTATGTTTCATATTTTATTTCTAACTGCATTTTTTACTAACAACTTGCATGACTCGAAATTAATGGTATATAGGAATTCACAATCGAATAGAGTCATGTGTTCGATCTGCTGTCCCATCTTCATATTAGCGGTAAAAGTTCAGTTACTGCTAATATAGCTGCAAGATTTTTTTTTTATTTCTGTGTTTTTAAAAAGTACCAGAAATACAAAGTAAAATAAACAACTGTATTTCATAATTGGTATCGAGAATATGATTTAACTGACATTCATTTGCTACAGTTTCTGTCATTGTGTATGTGTGTGTGTCTTTGTGATTAGTATTTCTATTCTCTCATTTTTTAATAATAATAATAATCATAAACTTGCATATACTTAACTACATCGTGTAATTAGAAATTATCACTAAAGTTTGCTCTTTTTCATAAAAATTCACTTTTCTATGTAATTTGCATTATGTTTTGACTAGATTCGGAAGTTTTCCATATGTCGTTTTGCCTCATCGCGCTCAGTCATTGAATGCGAAAATTTCATATAACAATATTCCTCATTTTCGAGGAAATGCCCACTCTTAAAATTTATCCTCAGAGAAAAAGGAAACAAAGAAACGGAAAGAGCTGACTTCCAACCCTACGCGTACATTTTCCGGGCATTTTGTTGAATGTTTACAAAATTCGCTCAGTAGCCAGCAAAGATGAGCCTCCAGTAACGTTATCTTTCTCTGTCAAAGGCGCGTGTTGCCAGTTTGTCTTCTCCCGTGGCACCGCGTTGCCAATCAAAACCCTCATATATTTGCTATGTTTTGCTGTCTACTGGGTAAACTTTGCTAGAGAGCATTGACTGTTTTTGAAATTGGTTTACTTGCTAGAATCATCTTTACGTGCGGTCGAAGAAGACTGGGCATCACCTAAACTAATCATGTCTCTAGGCTTCCACACCGGGGATCCTATAATTAAACAAGAAAAAGTAAAAATGGCCAGATTTAATTGATTTGCATTGTGGAAAATCCAATTGGATGATAGTGAGAGAAAGGCGAACCAAGAATATTGGAGGAAAATTAGACTTTCACAGTGCTTGGAAACAAAACTAAAAAATAAAATAATAATAATAATACCACAAAGTGGTCAGTCGATGAAACCCAAATGGTAATTATTAAATATAGTATAATTTATCTTTTTTTTTAGCTTATCGATATTCAGCTATAACGAATAAAAATTATGAAATTGTGCTTCTTCTTATGTTGAACACTAATTGTTTGTCACTAAATGCCAATTGCGGATTCCGATTGTGTGTGATACTGGTACAAGAAGATCAAAGCTTGATAGGAAAAGATTTTACGTTTCGATTGCATAAAAAGTTCCAGCTCTACTCTTGTCACACTTGGTTACATCCTTCACGGCTATCGAATCCTCATTCTTTCACCGGTTTTCGTGCCGGTATTTCTCTTACGGCTGATCAAACGGTATAACACACGTTCCACCCAAAGAATACCAAAAACAAACAAAGCAACGAGCTAACCTGATGGAAATCGAAAGAAAAATATCGACAAAAAATTATAACGAAACTACAAGGTACGAAATACTTATATGTTCTACGGTAAATGATTCTACAAAGTCGGGTAAGATTAATCAACAAACTACACTATATTATCGCCTCCGTGATACTTGCAAGGGAGTCTAACTAATAATTCCAAGTGCTTTTATAAACCGTACTCGCTCGATGTAAAGTGAGTAACGAATGTATATTCGCAAAGAAATCATTTACTACTACTTTTATTTAGTTTATTAGAACTTTGCTCACGCAGCGTTCTGCTAGAATTAAAGCCAACTTTTATTTCAATAGCTGAAAATATCTCAAATATGCAAAGTGTAAAATTATAAAACTTTAGCTTTGAATGTGCCAAATTAACTTCCAAACTTATCAAATCAAATAAAGACATAAATTCTGGTAAATTCTGGAACCAGACCTCTACGGATTAAATTCGTGGAAAAAACACGGTTGTTACAAAACAGTTGTTGTAACTATTACGTAACTTTTTTCAGTTATAAGTGAGTTTCTGCAACTAAATACGTCGGAATTGTGATAAATGGATGTTACCCTAACAGTTAAGTTAAAATCAATGAAAAAATTTGTAGCTTCCTTACAACAATACTGAATAAACAGTAGCGATACTAAAAGTGGATGCTATTTTCGATGTTAGTAATAAATCTAATAATTTTGTTGTTGGGATCAAAATTAGTTAATTGAATGCCGAGAATTCAAAAAATGAATTTTTTCAAACATGGCGGTACGTATCACGTTTTATACATATTCCTAAGCTTTTCAACTGGATACACGATTTTAAAAACATTCAAAACTTCAAAATGTTTCTAAAAAAATACCGTCGAGGGGGGCACTTGGGGACAAATATATCACGTTAGAGTCCTAATGCAATCTTAATACTACATACAATCCTAGTGTAAAGCTAATTTTAATGATTTGAATGTAGTTTGATATCAGGCGATTGGTTATCGCAAGTTTACGTTTTTGCCGAAAACTTAAAACTTAGTACAGCACCTCGGCAAAATACCTGCTTGTTACGTCTAATAACTTACGCTAATCGGTCAAAGGGTGTAAACTTTGTTAGTGTTCCCCTATGCTATACAGAACACATCAGTATACTGTCAATTTCATGCAATCTTTAATTTTTTTTTGTTTCACTATGAATCATTTATATTTTTTATACCATAAAAAGCACTTTTTCACACAACTACAAATGAAAATGAAACTGAACTAAAATGATACAATGTCAAATTTCTATTTGAACAATGCAAAATTAAGCTACATCAAAATCGTAAAATAACATCTAACAAAGCAACATCACACGAAACGTAAAAGAAAACACAAAAAAATCAGTAATGTTAAGGTGTTAAAATTTTTAGTTCTGTGCGAGGGGGAATCAATTTTGTTGTTTTTTTTGCTAGTGATAGTTAGATACAGCGGTGGTAGTGGTGGGGGTGTGGTAAGGGCAGTGATGACCAAGGTGTGTGGTGGTTCAGGGGCGGGGCGTTGGGTAGGGGTAGATTTAGATGGGAGAAAAACAAACTTTTTGCCACTTCCGGACCGGAAGGACTGTAGTCGTAGAGTCTACGTGGAACGGCGGTGGAAACTAAAACCAAAAAAGGTGTGTTAACCATTCGACACTTTTCGCTAATTACCGGGTAAGCCCATTTTTGTTTTGTTTTGAGAGGAGGTTTTCGACTGGTACGCGCATTTCTTCGAAATTGACTTCTTCTACATTTACGAGTGTTTACAGGGGAAAGAGAGCATTCAATATCCTTTTTGCTGTTCCGCTGGAAGGCAAACGCAAGTGAACTGAACGTTTACTAAAGGTAATGTTTTTAAAATTTGTATGAATATCATACAATGTTGGTACGCAATAAATCTACTACGGGTTAAGATTCATGTTAAGTGTCACTATACAAGAATCTACTCGGAAAACGGTATACAATGTGCTATACGGTACGTGTTATGATAAGATCGATTACAAAGTATGAAAAATCACGACTGATTACATTTCAGTAAGGTGCTTTCGCTTGCTTTATCATTTAATTTTGCCTTACCCGCTTCTCTGGTTAAAAATGGAAGAATTTTCTAGGGAACACAAAAGTAGCTCAAAAATCTGTTTAGATAGCGCTCTTTTGCTCCTGTTATTTTACTTCTCTGGCTTCAAAATATAGACTCCGTTTCTGTGCTTACGAGTAGAAATATTACATCCCTTTCCGCTAAATGACATCCACTTGCTAAAAATAACACTTTGATCTCTTTACTAATATCACCAAATTAAGGATTGTTTACGGATGAAGTTTGAAATATATTCATTTTCTTTTTTTCTATTCAATGTTAATATTCTGTTACATCGGTATAAACAACGAACTTTTGTTCATGATTTCGAGTTTTCCGCCGTCTATCAAATTCAATATATATCTATAATCAGTTATGTCTGTTAAAATCGGTAATAATATACTAGTAATATAAGAACGTTGCTTATACGATAATTGGCACAAAATCACAACTTTTATATAAAATATTGTTTATTTTTTTGTATTATATTTTCTTTCTCTGCGCTTCAACTCTAACATCTATGATACAGCTGTGGAGCATCCCATTTGAAAAGTAAAGTGAAGAAAGTATAACGTCAACAGTCAGGTGTCATTTGTAATTCCCGCGCGTTGTCTTGAGTAAAATTGTTGACTAGCAAAACAATGGTAATAACACTGGTAGTACTGGTAGAAGTAATAGTAGTAGTGGTAATAGTGGTAGTTGTAGTCGTATCTTAGTAGAAGGATTATAGGCTATCGTTTAGAGCAGTAGTAGCATCAGTAGTGGTAGGTAGCATCGATCCGTTCGTCTGTAGCCGGCCTGTTTGCTAGTTTACACGAAACAACACTTCGCTCAAGCTTGTTTATCTTATAGGCTGCCATTTTTTTAATTATATGATAAACTCACCTGTATCAATTGTTAATTTTAATCATTTGTTTGTTGTATTTTTCTTTCGTTTCTATGTATTATATGAGGAAGGTTTCTGTTTGTTGGTTTTGGGGTCTATATAAATGTTGTATAGTATTCTATTATCTGAGTACTGGTTTGTATTCTCTGTTGAATGTATATTTCATTGACCATCTGCTTTTTCTATTAGTAAATTGTTTATATAAGACATTAATACATGTTGGTTTTGCATCTGTTGTTTGGTTGGCTATGTTTACTATATATTAAATGTTATGTACGTTATGTATGTTTATTTTTGATTGACTATTCTCTGTATATTTACTATGTTTTGTTTCCGGGGTTGAGTTAGTTGTTGTCAACGGACCATAATCAGCTAGATATTTTTAATATTGCAAATCGAACGTTTGTCATAAAAACGGTTGCCATGATATACGTTTACCATAATATACGAAAGCTGTAATATATGTTTGGCATAATATTGAGTAACATCTCTGTTCTCTGTTAACGACTCTAACTGACAGGTGACTTAGGGAAAGACGGCCTCTGGATGCAAGTATTTTCCGGCAATTCACTATCCGAAGCGCCGTCCTTATTACGTTTATTTGTTTTCTTAGGATCTCCAGTTAGTCATCCTTAGTCACACCCTTAGTGATGGCACGTACATTATGGCTACCTCATATCATAGCTTTCGTCCATTATAGTTAACATACACTATGGTATCAGCACAGACAAACAGACGAGACACTCGCGTAAATTCCATCGTCCAATCAAAAACCACTCATTTTTCAAAAAAGCATATTTCGCAACATGACCACACTGCGGCGCGCGAGTGTTGCTTCGAAATTTCAGTATAAAACCATACAAATGTAAAAACCCTACAGCATAAAACCGTGCAAATGCAACCTACTCCGCGACATGCATAACAGAGGGTGCTAGTGTGCAAGCAAAATGTGTAGGACGATGGTTTTTAAAGGATTTTCTTCAATGTGTCATGTCAGTTCGTCAGTGGTATCAGTATCAGAGGGTGTTTCCGTAACAGACAAGTGCCCCGTGAGGCTCACATATCCCAAGATCTGATGCAAGGAAGACAACACAAGAGAGGTCATCCGGGAGTTTCAATGTAAGAATGGCCACTAGAGATTAGTATAGCTGTAACGGTGCAGTCCGAAAACCCGCTGTGTCCATCCACTTACATTACTCACCTCCTCGACATCTCTCTTGGTCTACAAAATTGTCAGGACCCCCATTAAGATTAACCCCAAACCGTACCCCAAACTACGCTGGCCGTCCCATAGACTTTCTATGAAGGGATTTCCCGTCCAGTGTTGTTTTTGACGACGTTTTAGATTCAGTCACTGGAAAATGGCTACGTGCTGGGAATTCGACTTTACAGTAACTCATATCCCTATCTTTTTGTCCCGGGATCCCGGGTACTACGAGCTAGTAGCAACATTAGTGGAGATCGGGTAATTAATCCGGGGGTCGTATGATGAAATAGCCTTGCCAGAGTTGAGCGTATGTCCCCAGGTCAGGGGAGAGTCTTGACAATGATTCTACTGGAAGTCTATTGATGCTTCAACTAAGTGAGTGCTTGTACTCCATGTTAGGAGTTACTCACGACACTGCCTGACCTGGAACGGGCGAATGAATTAAGAAACGTGTTGTTCGGAAATCCAAGGCCAGACTGGCGGTCCAATCATGAGACTCGGAGGGTCACGCTACCGAGTAGGGTAACTTATCTAAATGCAACAACTACGAACAGCCAAGAAAATTCGGTTCGAAACATCTGGCATGGATTCGGGCGGTTGAGCCTCCTAGAACTCTGTAAAATTGATAGGGAACTAAAAGCAACGGCATGCTACTCGATAATTGCAAGGATTTAGGAAGAGAAACTAGCGGAGGAGTAGATTGCTGTAATTATCAATGATTAACGCTACCTATAAGGTGCTCTCCCAGATCTTCTTCCGGCGTCTAGCTCCAATAGTAAGAGAATTTTTTATGGCGATATCAGGTGGGTTTTAGAAGGGGCCCGTTCTGCTGCGGATCAAATTTTACACTTCGAAAATCCTCTAGAAGTATAGGGACTATAGCGTGCCCATGCATCATATTCTGTGAATTTTAGGGCAGTATACGATACAGTCGAACGCGAAAGGCTATGGTGGATAATGCACAAGAACAGTTTTCCGGACAGACGGACGCGACTGATTAAAAATGTTCTGGAACGAGTGCGGTGCTACGTGCATGTTTTTGGGACTCCTTGTGAGCTTTTTCAAGTCGCACAGAGGGTTGTGGCAAGGGGATGGACTGTTTGTTATTTAACATCGCTATTGAAGGTGGATTCGGCAAGCGGGCGTTGAAACGAGAGAAATAATTTTCGGCAAAATTAGTCAACTTCTAGGCTTTGTACCATGCGGCATCAAAATCCGGACGGTACCAATATCCGGACGCCTTCACTAATTTATCCTTATTAAGTAATAATATATTCAATTTATGAGGTGTAGCTATGTGGTTTACTTTGCAAATATATCTAAGATCGTTTAAACATAATCGGTGGTAAAGTAGGCAGAGCGAAATAACTTAAATAAATCCAAACGTACAGTTGGTGTCGAACAGTGTTTTTGTTCTGCGAGTTTTTTAGATTACTAAAAAGTAGTGCTTTCGCGATTTAAGGTTTTGGGAACTTATTATTCAAAGAAACCAATTTTTTTAACTTAGCATCGACAAAGAAGGTGAATTTTAATCAATTGATACGGTGTCATTCATTAATGTGTTGAAATAAGGTGTATTTTTGTGAATAACTACGCTGTCCGGATACAACACCATGTTTTTAAATCCGAACATGTTTGACTGTTTGATGGTAGCTGCCTAATGTTTTTCTTAGAAAATGCGAAAGGACACGTTGAACCAGGCAGAAGGTGCGGTACAAGAAGCAGCCTCGATCCATGGAACCGGCAGAATATTTGGAAATCCAAAATACTTTAAGGCATTTAATGTAGAAGCACTTAATCATTTTCATTCTCTGGTTAGGTAAGTGAGTCAGTGTCGTACTTGACTAGAATCGTACCGTTAATGACACAAAAGTGCAATTAAAAGTAAAAAAATGTGCAGAGAGATGATTATTTAATACTACATGTAACACGTGATAAGTTGTTTACTTATAGGCATACATTTCTGACACAAAATATGAGAAAGTTTTACCTGTCCGGAAAATGATTCAAAAGTGTCCGGATATTGATTCACTGTGATGTGAGGTGTCCGGATTTATGACCACGACAAGTCTGTTAATTTTTCTTATTTCAATGTATTTTATTGAGTTTTGATTGTAAAATTGATGTGTTATTGCAAATTTAAGCTTTATATTTGATTATAGTACAAAGCAATTACTAGAATGTTGCGAAATTATTGTTTACGGAGCATATTAAAAATATGACCTGCTTAAGTGTCCGGATATTGATGCAGCATGGTAGACGACCTTGACATCATTACTAGAAACTGTGGGATGGCGAAGGCAATCTACACTGTACTAAAAACTGAAGCTAGGAGCATTGGGTTATAAATCAATGCATAAAATCCAACTATATGGTAGGAAGAGGTTTCAGAGTAAATAACGTTCGCCTCCCATGGGCGCCACTATTGACAACGATTGACTCGAAGTAGTCGCTGCATTCATATATTTGAGCTCTGGACAATCCTGACAATGCACAATGTACCGGAAGTCCTTTGCGGAGTTGGGATTGTAACTTTGCTTACGGAAGATATACGTGCACTTACTGTATTTGAATGAAAGGTGCTGCGAACCAATGTCGGCGCAGTCCAACGGAAAACGGCGAGTGGCGCAGGCATATAAACTACTTGGAAAGAATCCTATCATACTCCCGACGAAAGTTGAGAGGCTACGGTAGGCCAGCCACGTCGCAAGTATGCCGGAAGATTTTACAGTGAAAGCTGTTCTCTCCAACAACTCCCCCGGAACTATACATAGAAAGGCGGAGCGTGCTAACGGGTGGCAACTAAAATTTTGGAATTTTTTCGCGGCCCTTATGTTCAACAACAAACGAGCTCGGAGAGAAATGAGAGTATGTATGTGTTAGCTCTCTTTCTCCTCTTTTTGTTAATATTTTTTGTTTTGTTTATGCTTGCCCAGTTTTGCTAAAAATGGCGTCGAAACAAGAAGCATTTCGGGAGCGCGTTGTACATTTCTACGAACTGCCACAGAAATCTCTGCAAAAAGTATACGGTACAACATTTAAAAAGCAAATATGTTGCGGCTTCGACTTTTTACGATATCCTAAGATGCCCTACAACTAATCGCAAGCAAGGTAGTGGGAGACCAGCCAAAATTATGGACGCAGAAGGACATCGTTCTCTTTCTCGTTTCTTCAACAACAAACCTTCTGGTTTGGCTATCAATTAAGATGCACCAGACGAATGTTTGAAGAAAATTTTGATCCCCTTTCTATAAAAACATCATGCAGATGGACAATACGTGTTTTGGCCGGATAGAGCATCATCGCATTACGCCTAAAAAACTCAATCGTTCCTGAATACCTATTCGATCCCATTTTTAGCCAAAAACTACGACCCGAAAAATCTGTCCCAGTGCGCCCAATCGAAGATTTCTTCGGGATTTTGAGTTCCTTGGTGTACAAAAATGAGTGGAGAGCCACAAATTGCAAACAGTTGATTGGTAGAATCAAGAGATGCATTCGCAAAGTTGCATTGACGGCCGTACAACGCTCCTGTTCCGACATCAAACGGAAGCATCGCCGTACAACCAATTACGGACCGTTTTCAAATGTACACTAATTTTTTTTGAACAATGGATAATGTATCTTTAATTTCAGTAGATCAGATCTTCTTCATGTATCTTTGTCTTTTTTTGACAGCTTGAGAAAAAAAATCCAAAATTTTAGTTCCCACCCGTTAAATGGCTCGACTATGTTGAAGCCAACTTGCGACAGTCGAGACGCTCAACGAATTGGTGACGAGTAGCCTGGGATCGCGTACAACGGAGACACGTCCTTGAAACATCATACACCATCAAGAGCCACCCCGACTGTATACTGTTAGCGGAGGGAGAGGAAGTGATGGAGCCTCTGACGCGCTGCTGGTGACTGGCATTGTAGCGCTGGATAAAATCCTGTAATGTATTGGTCGGGAAGTATTGGTCTATTGACGATAAAAGGTTGCTTTTATTACGGTATCCTCAATGTGGACTGCCCGCACGTAGACCCAACGGCGGGAAGAAAAAACTTTTGGCAACGTATGACAACTGTTCGCTATGAGACATCTAGATCGTTATGAAGATTATGAACGTAGAAAAGGTTTTAAGTAAGCAACGTTCAGGAACGATACATCAACTACTACTTCAGAGGCCTGGTGATCAGACGAATTTGCTTTTTGCGCAAAGACAAGGCCACCTGGAGGTTACCTGACTAATGGACTATGAACCAAATTGACCATATTCCAATCAACGGTCGGCTTTTTGCGAATAAATTTCGTCAACATTCGCTTTCTGCGAGGTGCGTAATGCTGGCAAGTAATGGGGCGAGAAACAAGCTTGGAAAATATTTCTGAACATTGCCACGAGGGAGAATTGAACCTATTATCGACGAGCGCGTACAAGCGTAGGTTCTATGAAGAAGTGAATCAATCTTGTAAGAGCTATACGAGGAGGGAAACCTGGTCTTAAACCAGGTATGACAGGGGAAAGCAGTTCTTCAGTGAAAACTCCGGCTTCTCGAGGAAATCCGGCGAGAAATCCGACAGCTGAAGATAACTAGAGTCACTGTAAGCAACCGATTTCCGGCAGAACCTTATGATCATATGGAAAGTAAACATTAGTAACAGCTCGTCAGTAGCTGATTTCTAGCATTTACTGGGAGAAAAAATCACCAAGGAATGGATAAAAGTGAGTTTTACTGGAACCCGCGTTACTACAGATTAGATTTTCATACTCCGACAAATCCTCAAGAAATAACTGGACTATAACGTCCAGTCATTGTGGGATATTACGAGCATCGCAATGTGATTGAATCTGCCGCTTCTATAAATTCGCATTTCGAATTTGATCTAAGAAGTTACCCAAATAATACTAAATAAAAACTACAGTGTAAAGCATACGCTATTGCGTATGCCATAGTTCTGAGGAACGTTCGTTATGCACCGTACAATAAGAGAAACAGAGAGCTTGTTTCGCCATCACTGTCATCATGAGATAGCTTGGAAGAATGTGAAAGAGACAAAAGTACTCGAATTTCCCGTTAATTTTCGCCAGAACCTTTAATGCGATAGAAAAATCGTCTTTCTGTGTACGAATTTCAGACCATACCACGTTTGTTATCGTTAGCGTTACAAATGGGAAATAGTTATTGACGGAAACGACAGTCATGTAGAATTTTCGTCGATTTCAGGAGGGCATACTAAACATCAGAAAAACTGGAATGCAATTTTTAATAAGAATACGTAACTGTTGGGCTTCGTAAGCGACTTCAACGTTATTACTACAAACTTTAGGACGGCGAAAGAGGACAACTACGACAGGACAGACTTGAAGTTGAAGTTAGGAAGATTGGGGATTGGGCTAACAATTAATACGTCGAAAACTAAAATATGATAAGTATAAGTTCAAAAAAAAAAAAAAAAAAACAATGTTCGCATTTCTTGGACAGTGAGAGATGGCGAACAAACCTGAAGTTGTTCATGAGTTCATATACATTAGCCATCTTTTCAAGAGATTCAACGACTTACAGTCGGACAACGGGCTAAGTTTATCTCCGCAAGGCTCATCGATCAAGGAGCCGTGGCAAGCCGAAACGGTAATCAAACTGATAGTCCTCTTCGGATTTAAGACTGTAGTTTTGCGTACAAAAAAGTATACACGCATTTGCGATACATTATTCGTGCCTGGTGGCCTGATAACTGGAGGAATGAGGAACTCCATCGTCGGTGTCAACAACGGCCGATAGCCACAGAAATTCGTGAACGTAGGTGGAAGTGGATCGGACACACCTTGAGGAAAGGAGCGAACACAAGGACATCCACAAGGACAGCGTAGAAGAGGCAGACCCAGAGGCTCATGGCGACGGAGCGTAGCCAACGACATCCGGGCTGTAGACGAGAACCTGTCCTGGCGACAGGTAAAAGCCATGGCGGGTAACCGTCAGTAGTGGAGATCTCTGATTTCGGACATGGACATGGACACATAAGTAAGTAAGTAAGCACTTGCTGTCTACGAATAGAAGGTATTGGCGGAAAGTGGCGTAGGCGTTTGAATCACGAGCTGGTTGGCATCACTTCAATTCCAATCGTACACCGGACAAAAATTGGGAGGTTACGATGGGTCAGTCACGTTGCGCGGGTGCCGGACGATAGTACGGCGAAATATGTTTAGTTCGATCACCACAATACAGCGGCGCCAGAAACTGAGGATCTCAATCAGCGACGATTAGCCTAGGATCGAGCGGAGTGGAGTCGATTTCTTGATATAGCACGAGTCAGCACATGAAAATGAAGAAAAAGAAGAAGAAGCAGAAGAAGAAACAAAAAAGTAAAAGAAACAGAAGAAGAAGAAAAGAAGAAGAAGAAGAAGAAGAAGAAGAAGAAGAAGAGGAGGAATACGAAGATGATGAAGAAAAGAATCATGAAGAAGAAGAGGAATAGCTACTAGAAGTTAAGCACTGACATTTATGATGACTAGGGTTGCTATTACGGCCAATGGTCGCTCTTCGTTGATATTTTTCAACTATAGCGTTAAAATAAATACAAATTTGTACCGCGAAACAATCATAGAAGGTGCTCGTGGCCAACAACAATCCCTCCATTCCTCTATGTAAGCCAGATAATTTCTCGGGTATTTCAAATAGACCTATGCGACAATGATAGATTCTCTTCGCGTCTTCTCTCTTCCGCTTTTCACGACGATACTAATGCATTGAAAAGAAAATTGTTAAAACATTTAGCTACCTAGTGACTTCGGCAACCGATTTATGCAAAGTTGACGTATTTAAATGCATTAGTATCGTTGTAAAAAGCGCAAGAGAGGAGCCACGAAGAGAATCTCTCATTGTCACATAGGTCTATTTGAAAAATTACCCGAGATCTAATAGTTTCTCACATGTTGCCCTAATGTTAAAGATTATACGGTTCTCTTGTTAAATATTAAGAGTTAATAACGCCCCATGTTTAGATATCGAATAATAGATTTGGCATTTTCCGAAAAAAAATCACCAGCGTTTCGCTACAAGCAGCAATCAACGAAATATTAACATATTTCTATCATATTAACATATTTACAATCAATCAGTTGTTTCAGTTTAAATGAAACCTCCGATTATTAAAGTCATCTTGATTTGCAACTTTTAACCCGCTAGCCTTCATTGGATCCGTTGACAGCGGCAATTTGGTTATTTTTGGTTTTTTTTTAAATTATCTTTCACCCGGAACATTTTTGATTATGCTTACTTTTGATTTTGCTGCTACGAAGCCTGCCACTATTTTCATTTCATTTGTTTGCAGAGGTTTAAACTTTGATTCATCATGTTGTTATGTGGTCATTGTTTTTACTATTGTTTTGATTATTATGTTTTTTTTTTATATCCATATAGTTTGACTGTATTTTGAAGTTGTATATGTGTGTAAAACGGTTAAACATTTTCCTGCTAGGACATCTATCGTTTGTTATAAATGGATACATTCTTCTGTTAGCTTTCTGTGTTTTGGTATTTAGTTATATTTATAAGATTCCTTTCGTCGGTGCTGACTGCTGGTAATTTGGTTTAGTTGGTTTGGTGTCAGTTAACGAAACTTAGGACATATCAGAAGGCTATTTTTATCCATCGAGTGAGGAATTACTATGCAGTCAGCGGTCGATGTTTACGGAGTATTCGTACCCTGAATATTGCTTTTCATATGAATGGATAGAATAGTTAGTAACCGAACCGATTGGTTAAGGTAGCAATAAAGAATGGCACTGAAGAAAACCGATTTTACCCTAGACGTGAATTTCATCGTGATCGAACGAACTCTGTTTATCGAAACTGGCCTGGTGGTAGAGTTTGGCACGGTTGGAGGATTTCTTCCGCGCACGACTTTGCCGTGCGCGGGCTTTTTGTTATGGAGGTTTCATGTCTTGCATGATACACTCCATACAAGAAGCGTAAATCGGTTGATGGTGTTGAGCTGACTGTGGTGGAAGAGGCTGAGGTTTGCGGTGCTGAGGATGAGGTTCGTGATCGATACGGGCATAATGGAGGTTCGCGTTTTGACCGTAGTCCAGGAAGGAGGAGCTGTCGACCGAACGGGACGACGTAAGACGATACATTCGTTGAGGCGATGAACTTCGGCTATAGCTTTTCGGAGTGGCTCCTCGTTGTTGGTATTGTCGGTCTGGGGAGGGAACACGACTGTAGAATCGCTGCGGGGATATTGCACTACGACTTTGCTTTGGCGGGGAATATCCACGACTGCTGCGTGGTTGTGGGGAAAGACCGCGTGAGTAGCGTTGCGGGGACGGGCCTCGACTGTAGCTTTGTTGAGGCGACAGACCTCGTGCATAGTGCTGAGGAGGCGATTGGCTTCTATAGTAACCGCGGGGTGGTGAGGGACCACGGTAACTTCTTTGGGGAGAAGAACTTCTGCTGTAGGTTCTTTGGGGAGATGTTCCACGACTGTAGTTGCGCTGTGGAGATGGTCCGCGGCTGAAGGAACTTTGTGGGGAAATTCCTTTGAAGGAAGACTGAGGGGAAAGCGACAGACCACGTGTTATGGAAGTTTGGGGAGAAAGACCCCGTGCATAGTATCGCGATGGGGAAGGATCACGGCTGTATAAGTTTGCCGGAGAGCTGCTGCGACTGATAGATTTGCTCCGCTCGGAAGAAAGACTGTACCGTTTCTTACTCTCTATGGAAGACGTCGTTTCGAAACTGGTATTGGGTGTGTAGCCGTATGCTGTATCGTACGCTTCGACCGATTTTTTCCTCTCTGCGCTGCCAACCGAGGCACTTCGCTTAGCCCGTCGGTGTTTTTCTTCCTTTACATTTTGGTAAATATGTGGATAGTCTTTCTCGACACCCAGATACTCACTGGACATAGATAGATAGCATCGGTTCGAGCTCTGGTACTGTTCGTAATCTGACGATAGGTTGGGATCGGTTTTGGAAGTGGTACTATCGGAGCTCTCGGAAGGTTTTCCGACACTGGGACTTGCGGGACGTTTCAGGATACCACTAACGACGTTTCCGTTAGCGACAACCTTTTTCTTTAGGATTCCTTCACCGGCTTTTTTGTTCGGATTTGGACTAGAGGATCGTCGAGCACGATCCGGGCTTTTTTCGATTCTGACGTTTCGTTCGATGTCGATGCTATTTCTAGGGGATTTAATTTTTATTATTTTAATAGGACTCTTTTCTCGTTCGACCGATTTTCCGCGTTTAGGTGATTTGGATTTCTCGATATTTGGACTTGCTGTGGTCTCCGGCGAGGAGTTTGCTGAAGAAGCGCTGAGCATGTTGCGTGGATCGCTAGCTTTCGTTTCAGGTCTCGGGGAGGTACAGCCTTGCTGCGGGGGAGGAGAGGGTAGTTCTTCCGGGGAGCACTGTTTGGAGTCTTCTTTGGGTGGACTGATGCCATTTCTGGCTTCGGTGACGGTTTCGATGGATTTAGATGGACTAGAACCGCTACATTGGGACTGTGAGTATATTGTAGTGACAGTGTGTTGTGTGACGGTAGTCGCGCTAGTTGTGGTCGCGGTCGGCGTTGGAGTCGTTGTCTGTTTTCCCTGTTCACTTTCAAGATGTTTTTCTCGCAGATCTTCCATGTACTGTACGATATCGGTCTCGATTAAGCTGTCTAAATTCAAGTTTTTCAGATGCTTATCCATTGCGCTGTCATTATCGCTTTGTTTTGGTTCTACATGTTTCGCTTCGAACATTTCTATGACATTTTTATCGCTACTAGGAGAAGTTTGCTTACCTAGATCTTTCATCAGCACCGGGTGGTACGTAGCTGGTGGATGCGATGACTGTATTAGGCGTGCCTGGCTGCCGTTGCTTCCGACAGACAGCGTTGACGTGGTACTGGTAAGCAGCAATATTAACATCTGTTTTTTTAGTAACTTTAAACTCAAAACTTACCTCAAAGTCAGATGATTCGGTGTCTTACCCAGGGTGGATTTTGGTTTAACTGTGCCATGCTGTGAGTCATCCTCACCTTCTGACTTTGTCCCAGGGTCGGCTTTATCTATAGGTTCACGTTCACTGAGATTTCTTCTGCAGGCAGCAACTTGCTCTGTTAAGATATAATTTGCTTAGTGTCTTGTAAGGATTTTAGTAAAAGTTCATGAACATTACCTCCTACGTCACCGACAGTTTTGCTGCGCATGCGGAACTGTCCGCTGTACTGTGGCACGGGAGGATCGTCAGCTTCTTGACTGCCGGATGTTGTGTTGTCATAGTCGATGTTTCCTGAGGAATGGCGTTGGTTCATTTTGGACTTTTTGGGTTTGCCGAGTGTCTGTGAACCTTGCATTATTTGGGGCTGCCGTGGAAAAGATTCATGAGTATTTGACAATATCACGCTGTGAGGACAACAACATTACCTGCTGTTTGGGACGCTCCAAAGTTTGCGAGTTTCCAGATGAGCTTCCGATACCGGTCATCGAGCTCATGCTACCGCCCATGCTTTTTAACGAGGGAATCGACATATTTCGTACGCTTTCACGAATGATTTGTCGAATGGTTTTCAGGAATGCATTGCGGAAATCGCCAGTGCTGTAATACATAGAATGGAAGAAAAGCAACTTTTGGTTTTAGACTATTATCAACTTTGTATTTAAAACAAATCTTGTAATTTTGTTTTGGAAGGTGAGGAAGTGTCTGATGCGAAGATCGACTAATTGGATGGACTGGAAAATTTTGATGTAGACCTCAAATATATCGAGGCGATGGCAGGCGGGGATTGCACCCACGTTCCTTCGGTTGGTACTCAACCGTTTTACTAACTAAACTACTGCCGACCGCGATAATAGGTAGTCTAATACCAAAACATTCCATCAAGAAGACTGGTAACTCTGTCAAAAGTCGAGAGAGAGTAGCAACAATGCTATCTGCCGAGTTAAAGTAGAAATAACACATAGTAGTGTGTGTAAATTTGCTTATGGGGGAAAACACACACATATGCAATGCATTGCCTCGCTCGCACACATCTTTTCCCATCAACACATGTACACACAGACGGGAGGGGTGCGCTGTTGCTTGCCATTTGTATGGACGTGTGGAAGAGATGCCAGTCTTCTTGATCTAACGTTTTTGCCAATACCTAATTTTGCAATTTTGTTCCAAATGTAATTTTAGTCAATTTTTTCAGAATAATTTCTTTTAACTCAGTTTCAACAATTGCGCAAAAAGTTGTGTTGTTATTGTCGTTATTAACGTTCATATTCGTTTATCTACCATCTTGGATTTGAAAATACAGTAAAACATCAATTTTAGACTTCTAATAACCACTCCTTTTGTAGAAAAATCACTATTGCAAAAGTTTTAATGCAGAATATTAAACGATTGTCCACCATCTTGGATTTGAAAACGGCGTCAAACATCGATTTTCGACTTCTTCTTTCTTCTAGCAGCATAAAGCTGAGGTGGCTAGTGCCGTATCAAGAATTTCTCTTCACTGTATTCGGTACTGACACTTTGAACGATATTATATGTTTCAACCAAGGGTAAGTCGCTGAGAACATTCCGTTCACCTCATTCATAGAAATTTTGTTCAGTCTGTGCCTTACTGTGCTGATCGTGTGAAACCTGTCAAATTCGCCTGCGCCCAGCCACACTGTTTTGATCGTTTAGACAATAACAAACATTGGCAGGGCTGCCAATTTCTAACATTTCCAAATTTAAATGTCAAAAAAGTGGGCCACAATGTGCCATGAACTGTGAAATGAATGTACTGCAATTGTAATCAATGAGGTAAGCTGTTCCCTAAATTGGGCGTGCAACAATGTTCTAAGCTACTTACTCTTGGTTTCAACCATAAAAACAATAAATTTGACGATGAATATTGGAGGGTAATGAATGAGGAGAGAACGCTGCGCTGGCGGCCAAGATGCGCAGTGCCACGCGTCGGAACATGGAAAGACAGAAGAACGTGCAACAGAAGAAGATGCAACGAAACCAAATCTTCCAGGAGAAGAAGCGCTGCCTTGAAGAACAGGAGTATGCGGAGTTGCAGCGGCCGCATCGTTCTTAGCAAACGCGACTGTGACTACCAGGAATTGAGTGAATTTGGCAAAAGCTTTGTGCCGCGAGCCAAAATGTGTCGGGATAAGAGAATGGCAGTATTTTGACGGACGATCGCGTGGTGACGGAAAGGTGAAAGCAGCATTTCGATGAACACCTGAATGACGCCCAGACGGAGAACCATGGAAGCGGGAAAGGCAATTTCAACGGTGCGACAAACGGAGAAAAGGTATCTAACACCATTCTCAATAACGCCTACAAAGTGCTGTCTGCTGTCCCAAATCATTTTCCGTCATCTATCACCAATTACGTACAGATTTGTGAGAATTTATTAAGTCGACTTCGCTAAAGGACGATCAACAGCGGATCAAATATTTACACTCCGCCAGATCATCGTAAAGGGCCGTGAATACAGAGTTCCCATGCGTCATTTGTTCGTTGACTTCAAAGCCGCATGTGATACCATTGACCGAAAAAAACTATGAATGAGTCATGAATGAGAGCAGCTTCCCCAGGAAACTTATCAAACAGATTCAATCTACGATGGATGGCACACAGTGCTGTGTTCGGATTTCGACTTGATTGTTGAGTTCACTCGAATCACACAGAAGGCTTCGTCAAGGCGATGGTTTCTCATGCCTGCTGTTCAACCTAGTGCTACAAGGTGTTATGTACCGAGCAGATATCAACACGCGGCGCATGATCTTCAACAAATTCAATCAATTCATCTGCTTTGCCGACGAATCGACGGCGATGGGCCCTGGCTCATTGGGAACGGTGGACCATGATACCAGCCGTGAGATTTGGAGGCGTCAAAAGTAATTGCGGTGGAACAGACTAAGCCCCCTTACAAAGTATACCCTGTACAAGACGTTTATTAGACCGGTTGTTCTCCATATGCATGAAACGTGGACATTGCTCGAGGAGAACCTGCGAGTGCTCGGAGTTTTCGAAAGACGAGTGCTAAGAACTATCTTCGTCGGCGTACAGGGAATCGGAGTACGGAGGCGGAGGGTGAACCATGAACTCGCACAGCTCTGTGGCGAACCCAGTATTCGAAAGGTGGCTAAAGCTGGACAAATACGATGGGTAGGGCATGTTGCGAGAATGCCGGACAACTACCCTGCAAAGTTGCTTCGAAGCCAGTAGGAACAAGCCGATCAGGGGGGGGGGGGGGCTAATAATAGGGCTAAAAAGTTTTTTTTTCTCAAAAAGCCTTTATGTTGTTGAAAGCTACCCAAAATAAACGGTCTTCACATTAAATAACTTGGATGGAAACAGGGTAGATTTGTGTAGAGGAGCGAAGTAGCGTCCTTGATAATTCAATTCCTCATATTACGGTGATCAGCATAACTTTTCCGAAACAATAGTGATAAATGCTAAGCTTCAATTAAAGCATTGTCAATATATACCTACACATAGGCCATATTCTTTCCCGAGAAGTTACGTTTGACTGGTTTTGAGAGTGCTTGTTTCGAACGCTGGCATGAGATTAAGACTCACTTTACTTTATTTTCCATGAATTCCACTTCAACAATGTAAAATATTCACTCTTCAAGTGTAATGTTTTTCAAATGGTATAGACGATATATCTTACGTCCGTGATAAGAGATAAATTATTGGTGAGCCTTCGATTGAAGCAAAGCTGATTAAACTTTTTTTCTCATCTAAAAAAATTAAACACACATGAAGGACGGTGTTAAAAAAACGAACAACCCGCAGTGCTTTCGTTGAGAAAAGGTTCCATTTTCGCCACTTTCTCTTACCATATTTTATCGACTTCATCTTCGTGTCGTGTGCTTTTATCGTTTGCGATAAGCCGATTTAAATTAATAGATTTTTTAAATCGTTTCCTACGCCAGTGAAGAAATTATCGAAGCAGTAAGCTGACTATACAAAGAAAGCTACCGCATCGGAAAGCGATAGTAAACAACTTACCTATTCGACAGCACGTAAACTTTTTCCGATCTTCGTTGTAATTGCGATCTGAGATGGATCAGCTCCCAGAGGAAGTGTGAGTCCATGTCTTTGGCGGAAGAGGCGCGTACCTGTACCTCGGTCACCGGAATCAGCACCTGATAGCGGATGATTTCCACTTCGTTTGTGGCATTTTTGCTCGAAACCCCCTGTGAGGCGAACAAGAGATAGATTTGTAATTTCACCTCGAGAAAGTTTTATTTGAAAATCATTAATTAATTACCATTAATTTTTTCTTCTGACGCAGTCGCTCTTTACATAGAAACACTACCGCCGATTTGAAAACAAAGCACATAGCATGGAGTTCGAGGCCCTTCTTGATTTTGCCCAAAAAGTCGGATATATTTAACCACTCGACACCTCCGTAATACAGCAAATCACCTGTCATAAAGAAAGAAAAACGGTACTTAGAATAACCTTACAATGCCGTTTCTCATTGTTTGGAGTCTACCAGGACTGAGATCTATCGGTTGCTTGCAGGACTTCTGATGCTGACGGAACAGGTGATCGAAGATGGCACCGTACTCTTCGTGGATTCGTTGCATTTCGTTGATGTGTTCGGCGACTTTTTCCATGCCCTTCAGCGCTTCGACCAGGTGCAGATGTTCGGCCGCGTTCGGATCGGTCAGATTGCGCAACTGCTGGAGCAGCAGTGGATACTTGAGGATTCGCTGAATCGGCTTGATGAGGAATGATTCCAAGGTACTGCTGTGCTGCTGCTTAGGATTGCGGGCGGCAAGGAATTCCTGGAGTGCTTGATTACCTTCATCTACGGGCAAAAGAGACACGCTGTATAGGGGCGGAGAGCATCTTTTAATCTTTTGACACTTACTCGGATGGAGAACCTTTTGAGCTTTGCTATGGCTGGCACAGAAGGAAGAATACAACTTGAAGTGGTTTACATAGTACAGGAAGGCTGAGCCGATAGCGAAGAGAACATTCTGAAAGTGGACGCTTTTGGTACTCGAAAAATTTTATGTAGAAAATATTATGGCAAACCTTAAATTGACTAGGATGTTCCAGCTGATGGAAATCTGGTTCGAGATCTAGAGCTTCCTCCAAGTTATTCAGGAACTGCCGCTGGAATGTGACTATTTCCTGGATATTTCCGAATAGAGCCGTGATTTCAGCATTGGATAGGAATGTTTCACGCTTCAGTGGTTCCAAATAGTACTCCAGCAAATTGTTTAAGTGCTGCAGGAATTGTCAAAATAAATAGTTTAAGCACTTAAGTTTATTTTTCAAAAATTACGTACCTTAACATAGGTCTTCTCCGTATCAACCAGCTCGAGAATCACTTTGCGCAGTTTCTCGGCATCGGTGAGCTGACGCGAGGGGGTTAGCATGGCATTTGAAACGCTCGAAGCCACCGATCCGGTCGGACTGGATTTGCGAGTTTCCTGCGGCGAACGGCAGAAGCCGGTAACCTGTTCGGCCGATTTGAGCAAATTTTCTATTTCGAAGCTACTGGTACGTGATGACTGTTTCGAGCGGTCCATGTGAGGGTCATTGGCCGATGGAGCCGGAGAGCTTTCGATCTCTGGTGAGTAGACCTCCTTACCTGAAATACACGAACGTCCTTCATTTGCAGAAGAACATCATCGATGATTGGGTGTTAAAATTATGAGCCCTTTGTTTTTTTTATTATTGTGATGAACATCCAAGATTTGAAAGAAAACATTCAGTTGCCTGATAGGGTGTGTGTGTACAATACGCTCATACAGTGAAATTTAAGAAAATAGAAAAGTAACAGATCACGATAAAACGACCAAACTTACGCCATCCAGGTGCAGGAACGATTAGCCCGGAAATCATTTCTTCGCTAATTACAGGCGGGTCGGAAGGTGGCGGAGGACATACGAGTGATTCGATGATATCATCGGTAGAGCGTAGAATTCCCACTAGATCCGGTGGTTCTGTACGTGATGATCTGTAACAGAACCATTATTATTTTCCATTAATAGATAAGCACATAGTAGAACAGAACAAACCTCATCATCATGCATAAGGCCTGTTCTTCCTGGAGAACACTCTCCAAGTACATCATATCTAGATCGGAAACGATCGCGCCATTTATCACAATAATTTCGTCGCCTTTAATAACTCCTATAATAGTTGAAAAGTTAGAGGGATTAAAAGAATAAATGAAAAACTCAGCTTACCATTTTGCATAGCCAAGCTCTTATCCTCGACGCGGCTTACGTAGCAGCAGAGTTCATCCTGTCGGTCTGCGTTTTCGATCAGTTCCGCCTCGACCGAAAAACCCCACATCTGCTCCAGTGTAGTTCGTTGTAATTCTACTTGGTACAAAATCTTAGCGCAAACTTCAACCATTTCATGAGTATGTAGCTGTTAAGCAAAGCAATGTAGAGAATATATTTTAACTCATCACATGTAGGCGGTAACTTACATATGTTTCGATCAGATCATTTCGATGAGGAACAAAGTAGTTGTGATCTTCCATATCGCGACGCTTCTTGACCCGCACGAAGTGCTCCATCGGGTTGAGATTTTTGCGCTGACAGGCGCTCGCGAGGAACTCCTCTACCGACATACCGTCGCGCAGATATACAGTGGCGAAGCTGTTCTCCGGCAGGGCTACCTTGTATGACTTTTCCGTCTCATCGCGGTTGCTCATTTGCATCGAGCGGCGGCTCGAGCCGCTGTTCGACCGGGACAGAATCGGTGGACGCCGTTTGGTAGCACCACGACCCGCTAGCAGGTTGTTCAGCAGCGAGGGAGACCGCGCACAGATGAATGCGTGGAACGAGGACACCGTAAAGACGCCCAGTTTGTTCAGTGTGGTTTTCGTGGGGCGTGAGACGTGTGTCAGGAGAGACTGTAGAGGAAAAGTTAAGCATTAGGTGTTTTTTTGTGACTGCGTGATTTACCTTAGGATTCGGAAGTTCTCCGTTCTGTAGAGAAGCCATGTAGCAACGCAGTCGGAACTGTTCGCAGTGTAATCGCTCGAGATTTTCTTCCCACTGTAGAATCTGCTGCTGGATTTGGTGACGCGTGTCGGCATCGGTGACCACGCTTTGTTGTAGATCGGCCATGTGTTTGAGTTTATGGTCCTAGAAAAGGATAATGTTTTGGGTTATGACCAGTGGGTTCTTGTTCGATGGAAACAACTTACCGATTCTATTGCTTTTTCTAAACGGAAAATCTCCTCTTGTAATAAATGTAGTGTACCAGTCTTACCACGATGTCTTGCAAACGCTGCAGCACAGGCACTATGTATACTGTTGACCCAGTTCTCCAGCTCGACCTGACAGGGCGCCTGAAATAGGTACGCATCGCCGAACGCTGTGCTGAGACAGAAAATGTAGTCCCGCTTCGGGTGTTCCGGTATTGGCTGCATGATCGCGCCGTCCACGATGATCAGATGCTTCGGAGCAGCCTCGACCGAGCGACCTTCGCGCGAATCGCACGGATAGAACAACAAGGTGGTACCTTTCAGACAGACCCAGTAGCCCTTCCAGCCGCGCTTGCGGGCCAGCTCGATCTGGTGCTTCTTGCGCAGGAGCCATTTCTTAACCGAGAGGAATCTGGGATGGTTTCATTTTTCGTTGAAATTAATTCACTCGTTTCTGTATATCTAGATAGGAAAATGGTTAGGCATCACTTACCCTGCTTTCCGAACCGCTCCGGTACAGTTGAAAGACGCAGCGGCGGTGCCAGTTGCCTTCGCTTTGTACGGTGAGGCCATTACACTTTCCCCGTCGTCCTCATCTGACACGGCTGTCGTCAAGCTCATGCGATCATCGTCGGAAATCTGCGAAAGAATTGAAAAAATCCATTATTAAAAACAAATGTTCATTTTTTAAACTTTCTTGAAAATTGAAGTCCATGTGTAAAATTTCTGTTTGAAAAATACATCACATTTAATTAAGTCAAATCGACTTTCCAATATATTTATTCATCAGTCAGTACTACTATTTCAGCGGAGCAGCAGAGAGAAGCATTAGAATTATCATTTTCAGCATCCAAGCATAATTTTAAACACAAACACGATTACAACAAACGTTTACAATGAATTTGTCACGGCATGGATCAAATCATATACACTAGCGCCAGAAGCAAGTTATTGTCACTCCAAAACTAGCTTCAATTCTTCAATAACCAGCAAAGCTATTCGTCATAAAATTTCTTATCTATATAGTGTAACTTTGTTGCTCTGAGATACTGTGGGACATCCTGTTTTGACGTTTATTTAAATAAAATTCCGAAAATTTCGAATTTTTTAATAAGTTACTCACCCTTATTCTGCGAGCACGTGACTCAATACGACAATTGTCATTGGTCGTGACTCGCCACGGCGAGTCGAATTGAGTGCTGGCCGTGCTGGCACCTAGGTGACAACCGTGTCACCTAGGTAACAAACCCTTGTCACCTAAGTTACAAACCGTGTCACCTAGGTGACAAAGCGAGGCACCTAGGTGAGAATTGTCACCTCATTCGCGGTGACTCCAAATTAGTCACGTCACTCGCCTGGTAGAATAAGGGTGACTGTAATCAAAAACACTCCATAAAGAAGACTGGCAACCTGCCGAGTTTAAGTTGAGCTGATACATACTGGTGTGTGTATATTAGAATATGCATGTACACAAACATGTAAGCAATACATTGGCATGTTCGCACACATATTTTCCCACACACAATATATGTACACATACACACAGCTTCAATATTTATCGGGAGGGGTGCGCTCTTGCTTATGTTACTTGTCATTTGCATGATGGCAAATATATTATATTAACAATACAGTTCACTCTTCTACAATCCTGAAGACACGACTACTAGCGCCATAGCGGCATAAAAGGTTACCAATGTACACCGTAAATTCGACACGTCTATCGGAAACAACTCAACTTTCAGTACAGAGTTAAGCCAATTCTAGATAGAATTAACAAAAGGGCGAAAGCCGGAAATGTAAACAAAACGGGAGAGGGACCAGCTTAAGAAAATCAGCTCTCGCTCGGTTTGTTCGCGCTTGCGACATTCGCCGTTTTGTTGGTTCTATCTTCAATTCACGATTAAGAAGCTCTATCGCTTTTGCATTCATGAAATAGACCAAATCATGCCGTCAATTGACAGAAACCGGCGTAGCGCCTTTGTTTACATTTTGGACTATTTTCTTTTTCATTTATATCGAATGTAGCGTGTGTGTTGCACGTTTTACAGGTATAACGGCTTTTCTAATTCAGTTATGCTGCTGTTTAAACAACAAACATGCCGTTTAAACACCTGAATCTTTGCTGGATTCTGTCATTCGTTATGTAAACAAAGGAACCAGCATGGTATGGATAGTAACACAATTAATTTTTATACCTAAGCACAATCTACAAGAATGACGTCATAGCGTTAGAAATAGCACATTGTGTCTACCGCACCTTTTCTTATGTATTGGTTGCACGCTTAAAAAATTTTATTACAAAAAGCTTTTAGTCACCTTTTTGTCCACAAGAGGGTGTTACTTTTGCGTCTTTTCAGATATATATGGGAATTTGCGAAGTGAACCATATTGTTAATATAATATATTTGATGATGGCGAGGAAGTGATATCTGCCTTTTCGATGGAATGGGTTGCTGTAATCAAATATATTATATTAACAATATGGTTCACTTCGCAAATTCCCATATATATCTGAAAAGACGCAAAAGTAACACCCTCTTGTGGACAAAAAGGTGACTAAAAGCTTTTTGTAATAAAATTTTTTAAGCGTGCAACCAATACATAAGAAAAGGTGCGGTAGACACAATGTGCTATTTCTAACGCTATGACGTCATTCTTGTAGATTGTGCTTAGGTATAAAAATTAATTGTGTTACTATCCATACCATGCTGGTTCCTTTGTTTACATAACGAATGACAGAATCCAGCAAAGATTCAGGTGTTTAAACGGCATGTTTGTTGTTTAAACAGCAGCATAACTGAATTAGAAAAGCCGTTATACCTGTAAAACGTGCAACACACACGCTACATTCGATATAAATGAAAAAGAAAATAGTCCAAAATGTAAACAAAGGCGCTACGCCGGTTTCTGTCAATTGACGGCATGATTTGGTCTATTTCATGAATGCAAAAGCGATAGAGCTTCTTAATCGTGAATTGAAGATAGAACCAACAAAACGGCGAATGTCGCAAGCGCGAACAAACCGAGCGAGAGCTGATTTTCTTAAGCTGGTCCCTCTCCCGTTTTGTTTACATTTCCGGCTTTCGCCCTTTTGTTAATTCTATCTAGAATTGGCTTAACTCTGTACTGAAAGTTGAGTTGTTTCCGATAGACGTGTCGAATTTACGGTGTACATTGGTAACCTTTTATGCCGCTATGGCGCTAGTAGTCGTGTCTTCAGGATTGTAGAAGAGTGAACTGTATTGTTAATATAATATATTTGATGATGGCGAGGAAGTGATATCTGCCTTTTCGATGGAATGGGTTGCTGTAATCCAAACGCCAGATTTACCACTGTCGCTTTGTTATATATGTATCGGATCTCAGTGATTGTGGTAAAAATAGTTTAATACCTACCTTGTTTCAACTACTTCGATATTTAGATATAAAACTCGATATTAATAGAAAACTTTTCATCCTACGTCAGTTACTAGACACGTTTCGGGAGCACAAGTACAACTTGTAAACTCATCACCTGTAGTTGACTTTAAAGCAGCGTTCGATTCTGTCAAACGAAATAAGCTGCGCCAATTAATTCTAGAACACATGGTTTTCGACGAAACTAGTTAAGCCGATGCGTATGAAGCTAGATGGGTCAAAATCATGCATCAGAATAGCGGGTTGCATGTCAGTTGCTTTCGTGAGGTTGGTTGAACACAGGGGATGATGCATTCCCGAACCTGCTATTCAATATCGTGGCATCGTGGTACTGCAGGAGATCTGTCGCAAAAGTGAGAAGGCCGTTTCTTCAACTACACCATTAAAAACGTGCATTGTCCACACGAACGTAGACTCGACAACGAGAAGGAAGCATTCTATACGCAGCTGGCGGGAACGAACGACAGTTGCTTGCCGAACGAACGACAGCTGCAGTTGGGGCATCAAGATCGTCATCTGGGATATAAAGCCCTGGTCGGTACGTAAGCAATGTATAGACCGGTGATCGGGCCCCATAGCCAGTACACCGACACGAACGATAACGGCCAGCGTTGCATCACCTTTGGCAGTTTCCCGAGGTTTAGTGATCAGAAGCACTTTCTTTTCTCGCAACGATGCCCACAAAGCCACCTGGAGATTACCTGACCAACGAATCTTGAACCAAATGACCGTATTTTCATCGATGGCTGGTTTTTCTCGAACTTCATCAACGTACGCTCCTTACGGGTTGAGAATATCGATTCAGACCATTACCTACTATCGACAAAGCCGTTTATACTTCTCGACAAAGCCGCCCTCTTCGGTTAAACATTAGGAAATAAGACAACCCGCGAGTTGTCGAGAGCTACGCGCGTATTGGATGAAGCTCTATCTTCCTCTTTTGAGGAAGGTCTTCCTCTACCCTCGAAGACCGATGGCCTATGATACCCTCGGCCGTCAATGAGGCCGTAACGGGGTGCTAGATGAAGAAACTTCGAGCGCATGAAATGATTGGTTTGACAAGGAATACCAACAAGCGATGGAGAGGAAAAAAACAATCTAAACATGCCACGAGGGAGAATTTGGTCAAGCATCGAGGAGCACGGAATGAGTTGACCACGATCCTGCAGAGAAAAAAGCGCCAGAAGGACAGAAATCGTGAGGAGCTGGAACAACTATTCCGGACTAAAGACGCGCGCAAATTTTACGAGAAGGTGAACCAAACTCGTAAGGGCTAAACCACACCTAAACTTGACATGTGTATGGACAAGGGACCACATATAATCACAAACGAGCGCGAGGTGGTCGACAGGTGGAAGCAGTTCTACGATGTACATCTCAATGGCGATATAACAGAAGGAGACGCAGCGGAAGTTGATCTAGGAGTGCCTACAAACGATAACAGCGTGCCGGCTCTCGATCTCAAAGAGATCCGGCGAGAAATGAGTCAGCTGAAGAATAATAGAGCCGCCGGACAGGACTGACTTCCGTCAGAATCAGAACTCTACAAAAATGGCCAAAAGCCACTAGCAATGGCACTTCAGAAGGAGGGAGGAGAAAAACTCACCGGAGGAGTGGATGGAAGGTGTGGTTTATCCCATCTACAAAAAGGGCGATAGATTGCCGCAATTACCGCGGCATTACGCTGGTCAACGCGATCTACAAGGTGCTCTTTCAGATTTTGTTACGTAGTCTATCCCCAATAACAGGAGAATTCGTAGGACAGTATCAGGCGAGTTTTACGGGGGCACTACGTAATCAAACTACGGATCAAACTTTTACTCTCCGACAAAACCTCCCGAATTGTTGGGAGTATAAAGTACCTACGCAATATGTTTTCGTGGATTTCAGTACAGCATACGATATAGTTGAGCGTGAACAGCTATGGCAAATAATACACGAGTACTGTTTTCCCGACAAACTGACGCGGCTGATCAAAGTTATCTTTTGGAGCGAGTGATGTGCTACGTGCACGTTTCGGAGGTCCACTCGAGTCCTTTCGAATCGCTCAGAGGGTTGCGGTAATGGGATGGATGTCCTGCATGTTATTCAACATCGCTATTGATGGTGTGATCCGGGCATCGAAACGAGAGGTACGATCTTTAGCAAGAGTAGCCAACTCCTAACCTTCGCAGACGACCTCGACATCATTACTAGAAACTTTGGGACGGCGCACAGTGGTTCAAACAGCGAAATACGTGATCGTTTGATATAGCACCGAAACGTGAAGTTTTTCGCATATAGTGTCTTTAGGAACATTTCTTGGTATAACAAGCTCCTTCTTGTGTGAGAAGTCTTTGGGTGATTAATTCCCCTAAAAGTGAGATAAGAAATTTATTTTCTCGTACAATCGAGATACAGGGGTAGTATATTCCGCAAAGTTGTAGTAAATGTTAATACAAACAACTTTGTCAAAGACACAATACTTGTATCCCTTCATGGAAATTGTCTATGAAGCGTTATTCATGGACAAACCTTTCAAAACAGTTTTTAAACCCTGAGTTATTCTGGTCAACTTTTACGTGTTCATAGTGTTCTAGAAAGTTGTTTATCTTTCTAAAATCAACGTAGAACATTATTATACGTGATTTTCTGAAGTTTCGGAGATATTGAGCTTTTGTGATTGAAAATAGTGCTTCTTTGAGCTTAAATATTTCCCAAGGTGGCAAATGGTTGCCACCTTGGGAAATATATAAGCTCAAAGTAGTACCATTTTTCATCAAAAATGCTCAAAGTCTCCGAAACTGCAGAAAATTACTTATAATAATGTTCTACAAAAACGTTGATTTTGGCAAGATGAACAACTTTCTAGAACACTATGAACACGTAAAAGTTGTGAAGAATAAGTCAGGGTTTAAAAACTGTTTTAAGGGTTTGGCCACGAATAACACTTCATAGATAATTTCCATGAACAGATACAAGTATGGTGTCCTTGACAAAGTTGTTTGCATTGATATTTACTACAACTTTGCCGAAAGTACCAAACCTCTATCTCGAATGTACGAGAAAATAAATTTCTTATCTCACTTTTAAGGGAATTAATCACCCAAGGACTTCTCTCACAAGAAGGGGATTGTTATACCAAGAAATTTTCCTGAAGACACATTATGTGAAAAACTTCACGTTTTGGCGCAATATCACACGATCACGTATTTCGCTGATTGGACCACTGTGCGGCGGTGGCAATCTACGCCGGACTGAAAACGGAGACTAGGATGATTGGGTTACAAATCAGTGCGTCGAAAACAAAATATATGGTAAGAAGAGGCTCCAGAGAAAATAACGTTCTCCTCCCACGGACAGTAACTATTGACGGTGATGAGCTGGAAGTGGTCGATGAGCTCGTATATTTGGGATCTCTGGTCACCGCCGACAACAATACTAGTAAGGAGATTCAACGCCGCATTCAAGCTGGTAGGGATGGGAAAACTATCATTAATTACTGACAGTTATCAGTAAGCAAGAATATCACTAAGTATCAGTAAGGTTCCGCAGCTATTGATTACTGATTACTGATTACTGCTTACTGATACCACAGACTAACAGACGTAACACCGAAGCCTCATTTGATCGCCAATAAAACGATCATTTCAAATATTCACTTAACCCAAGACTCAAACAACAGTCGCTGCGCGAGAACGCCGCTCACTTGCGCAGGTGCTGTTGTCAGATGATATACAAGTAAATTTATAGCATTGCTAAATTTATAGCAAGCTGCCTTGCGTAGCGGGAAGACTCCACCAGGTGATGCTAGTGTTTTTCCCAAGTTTTAAGGGTGTCATTGAAACGATGTTTTGTTAGAAAATATGTTCCAAGTGTTACGTCTGTTAGTCTGTGCTGATACAGTTACGTCGTCCCTTTAGAAAAATCAGTTGGATTAAAGTTAATGGTCGGTAGTTGCGTACGATAGACGAGAGTAATATTGTCGTCGTTGTCGTCAGCAGCCTAGAGCCGCGGTGGCTCGTGCTGTGTCAAGCAGTCGTCTCTATTCAACTCGATCGATCGTCTAAAAAGTCATAAATCGCTTTCGACTTGAGCCATCTTGTATGTTGAGTCTTCGTATTTCCGGTGCCGGTGAGGTTGTTGAAAAGAACTGTTGTCGTTACTCTGTCGTCCGGCATCCTTACGACGTGCCTGGCCCACCGTACCTTACCGACTTTCGTCAGATGTAGATGAGAGTCTCTGGGATTCTCAAGCAGTGAAAGTATGTCGTGATTCATGTATTTCTACCCTTGATGGAAATCTTGCGTCTGCCTTGAACAGCATACTGGATAAGCTGCCTCTTTGTCCCAACCCTCGCCGCGTCTCGAAGGGACTCGAGCGTGTCCCCGAAACGTGCGAAACACGTGACTCGTTCCAATGTAGCTCTGATTAGTCGCGTCAGTTTATCCGGAAAACCGGTTTCGTGCATTATGTGCCATAGTTGGTTTCGATGGACTGTATCGTATGTCGCTTTGAAATCCATAAAGATGTGATCCGAGGACACAATGTACCCTTAACATTTCTGCAAAATCTGTCAGATGGTAAAAATCTGGTCGGTAGTTGCGCGAACCCCCATGAAGTCCACCTGATAAATTACAATGTAAAATTACAATGAATAATGCGGTTATTACAATTTCCTATTTTTTTCCTACAATGCCGTGATGGGTAAAATTACTGATATTTACTGATAGTTATCAGTAACGTACTGAAATTACTGATAGTTATCAGTAACGGTTTTTAATGATAGTTCATTTTACCCCCAGTTCCCCTATAGATAAGAAACCAGCATTATGATCAATTTTGATGCGAATTACATTCAAACTAACCTGGTATTAATATTTATGTATTTTCTCTTCGCTATTGAGGAAAAGAATGTGTTAGAAAATTACTATTTTTCACTATTTGTTCAAAAAATAGATGTCCTCTTGGCAGGGATGGTTCGATCACTTTGACTCATGTTTGATTCATTTGACAGTACCGTCTTAAGGGGGCCAAATATGACAAAGTTATGTATGAGACATTTGTAGAACAGGTTATTATCTAGAATTTTGCTGAATAAAATTTTGCTGTATCTTTTTGCCTTTCTACTATATAAATATATAGTATAAAGGTATAGAAATCACTCGAAAAACCGGAAATGGAAAGAAGGTCCTGCGGGCCGAATGTCATATACCATTCGACTTCGTTTCGAAAACTGAGCATTTTCTGTGTGTGTGTATGTATGTGTGTGTGTGTGTGTGTGTGTGTGTGTGTGTGTATGTGTGTGTGTGTGTGTATGTGACGCTTTTCAATCTCACTCACTTTTCTCGGAGATGGCTGTACCGATTTTTATGATCTTAGTGTCAAATGAAAGGTCTAGGTGTCCCATAGGTCGCTATTGAATTTCATACTGATCGGACTTTTAGTTCAAAAGTTATGTATAAAAATACGAAAAATATGGGGCTTCATTATCTCATAAGTCCTTCAACCGATTTGAACCAAATTGATTGCATATGAAAGAGGAGCCTTGCAAACCCTTAACTTCAGAATTTCATGACGATTGGACTTGTAGTTTGAAAGTTACATAAAGAAATGTGAAAAAATTGTATTTAAAACATATTTTTGTAACATATAAGCATTAATTCAATGTAAAGCATCACCAGATTTATTATCATTTGAAAATTACTGTTGAGATCTATCAAACGAAACCGAGTTATTGAAAATCGGACGGTTCATTCAAAAGTTATTCAAACTTTAACACTTAAGCACCGTATATTAAACCGTTAAAACGTGTAAAACCAAAACATTTCAATCAAATGTTGATTGTATTCAATGTGTGTGATGTATGTGTGTATGTATGTATATATGTATGTATGTATGTATGTATGTATGTGTGTATGTGTGTGCGTATGTATGTATGTATGTATGTATGTATGTGTGTGCGTATGTATGTGCGTATGTATGTATGTATGTATGTATGTATGTATGTATGTATGTATGTATGTATGTATGTATGTATGTATGTATGTATGTATGTATGTATGTATGTATGTATGTATGTATGTATGTATGTATGTATGTATGTATGTATGTATGTATGTATGTATGTATGTATGTATGTATGTATGTATGTATGTATGTATGTATGTATGTATGTATGTATGTATGTATGTATGTATGTATGTATGTATGTATGTATGTATGTATGTATGTATGTATGTATGTATGTATGTATGTATGTATGTATGTATTTATGTATGTATGTGTGTATGTATGTGTGTATGTATGTATATGTGTGTTTGTGATGACGATTTGCAATTTTGAAATTTGCATTGAAATTCAAGGAGAGTGTGAAACATGTCAATTGTCTGAAGTTTTCGAAGCCTCTTAGTGGAATGTGGAATACGAACTCTGAAATTAAAGAAAAGAAAAAACTTTTTCCGACTGAATTCCAATATTTAAAATTTATTCGCGACAGATACGTATACACTTCGAAATAAGACACTGATGAAGCCTGCACGTTGTAGGCGAACTATGCATCTGTCGCAAATAAATATTAAATACAGTAGGATTTCGAATTTGGCAACAAATGCGTGTCGCCTATGTTGCTAAAATCGAAACCGTGCCAAAATCGAGACCCTTTTTGATATGACAAAATTGAATGTAAATGCATTGGAAATTAACTAAATGTTATTAATCAACGATTGCAACCTTTTTCACAAAATCCGCCAAGACCTATCCATGCGGTGTAAGTAAGTTTTTGGTGACCTACGGTAAGACATAATCCTACGGCAATAAAAATATTATTGTTCGAAACATTCTATGATCGCAAACTTTTTTTCATGAACACACTTAGGGCAATATTTTTTCGTCATTTAAAGTAATGCGGAAACTGACTGATATTTAAGCATCAGCATTTTTGGCTCGAGCGGCACGTTTCGATATTTAAGCATACTTTTGGAAGTAAAATATTTTGTGTTGCCAAAAACGGATACTTTTGTTGCCAAAATCGAACATTGCCAAATTCGAAATCCCACTGTAGTGGGATTCAATCGGAAAAAGTTTTTTCTTTTCTTTAATTTAAGATTTCGATTGTCATTTTAATAAATAAATAATAATAAATAATAAATAAATAAATTTTCTTCACTTGCTGTAACTCGCAATTAGACAAGAAAAGCAAAAAGCGAAGAAAAGCATTAATTTAAGCATTTAGATATAGTGGTGTATAGGATTTAACATACTAATGGATTGATTTTTCCAGATAAACTTATATAAATTGCAAACAATTTTTGCGCATCAATAGATGCTGTTTCCAATCAATAAATACTAGAGCTTAGAAATTTTATATAAAAATAGGAGCAAAACATTGTACGGTAGTAATTTTGTACGATTTGTTTTCGTTAGTGACACTTTAAAAGACAGAAATCTTATGTCATGCATCATATTTCAATAAATAAATCGAATTGACAAGCACTGGAAATCACATCGATCATATTTCCCATTCTCAAGCATGTTTATGGCACAGCTTTTGCACTATTCGACCTCATCTTGTTTTCCTAACTCTCTAACGGGATACATTGTACAAACGATGCGATCAAGCTAATGACTATCTTTTCATGAAAGTACATTCAAAAGAAGCTTAAGTTTTGATTTTCATGCAAAAATAATTATCTGAAGGAGCGTCAGCTAAGAAATATTTCCATTTCTCTTTTTTTATATCTAATGCTCTATTCAGTTATTTTTTCTAATTCACATATATTGCAAAATTGAAGCCAAGCAAACTAATAGTAAAATTTTGAGATCAACCATTTTGTTGTAGATATCCTTTTTCTTCAAAATCGAAATATAATAATAAATTTTCTGAACTCTTGTTTTCCAAATATGCTAACTTTTGAACGCATGGTATTAATATCAAAATATCAAAAAATCTGCTATGAACACATATTTCATATTGTCAATTCAAAACAAGTTTCGTATGTGGCTCTAAGGCCTGAATGTTAAGGCTGTCTATATATATATTCATTCAAGTCTGCAAAAATTATCTTTTGTGTTTACATTATGTTTCTATAAATCACGAAAATGTAATAAAACTAAATAATATGTTCATCAAGTAACATAAATGACGCTTACAAGTATTTCTGCACCCAAGGAAAGAAAATATAATTATTGTACGCAATACGTTGTGAATTTGACTGGCAAATAAGAATTTTGAGGAATACAGAACGGATATTTCAAAATATAGTCAAGTTAATTAGAGATGTTCCTGAGAATAGTGATTATTGTGGCAGTAGAAAGGCTAGGTCACGCCGCTAGGTGGATTAATTCGGGTTTTTAGTTACGGCGCTACAATGCTAGTATCTTATTACTGACTAAATGAACATTCATTTAGTCACTGATGAGTTAGGCCATTGCAAATCATTTTGAAAGCTTTTGTCACCCCCCCTTGGAAATTGGCTTGAAAAATCGGGGGGCAAAAGAATAATTTGTAGGACATGAATTAAATTTTTTTTTATAAAATCAATTGTCTGTGGGCTCTACAGCCTGAAAAACTTGAAAAATAAAGTGTACGAGTTGAGTTAACGCTTCTAGCATGAAATAGAAATGAAAATTCAAACAGCGGAATTTCCGAAAATCGGCCAAAAAAATTATCTTTCGTTTTTGTCTTTTTTCGTAGATTTTTGCCTGGAAATTAACAACGTATATATTAAAAGCAAGAATAGACTTGGTTTTCACGTTTAAACTTAAAATAAAAATGCCTAAAATCCATATTTTTTTTGCTCGATTAAAAAATTCTCTTTGTTTTTTTTTCGCCCCTTCCCCTTCAGTGGCCCAACACTGGAGGGACAAAAACTTTTTAAAATATTTGTAATGGCCTTACTAGCGTTGTAGCACCGTAACTACAAAAGGTACAGCAAAACTTTGTTGAGAAAAATTGTAGATTAGAACTAGTTCTACAAATTTCCCTTACATAACATTGTCATATTTGGCTCGGTTGAGACGATACTGTCAAATGAATCAAAATTGAATCAAAGTGATCGAACCATCCCTGCCTCTTGGTTTTTCTACCAGTTTTGAGTATGACGAAGAGAATCTGCTCATCGCTTGAAGTAACTACTTGAAATTTTGAGCAGTGATTCAAACTATTTCCACTTTTTTATAGTAGTTGGGTAGCTCTTGCACACGGCTCAAAGAATACATGTCAGATTTATCTGGTGTTAAAGACTTGAGAACTTGCGGATTAATTCTTATAAAAACTCGCAATAAAGTATGGATTCTGTTTACGTATGACGAACAGGGTCCGTAACCCTATGTATTTATTGAAAAAGCTTACGTGAAAGGAAGCTCCAGTCTAAAGGCCCCTACACAATGCATATGGAATTACCGTTTTTGAGTTTTTCCATGGATTTGCTGTCAAAATCCGTATGCAGTGTTGGGATCTTAATTCTTCTAACATTCACAGTGATCATGTCTACTGTTTGTCCTAGAATACTCAATCCAATGTAGATCTAATGAGGATCTAATAGTGTAGTTTTCAGATGGTTTTACTTGTTAGAAAATGATTTAATCATTTTATCATAAATTGAATTAACAATACTAAAAAAATACTAAAACTCAAATAAATATATGACAAATTCAATTAATCTGAGGGTTTATTGAAAGCTGATCCTGTTGCAATTTTTATGCAATTTTAAGCTAGTTTACTTTTGATTTCGTACTTTTTGTATGATTGAGTTCAATTTCATTTCAATTCTTTCCAATTCTCCTTAACTGTTCGTTTGTTTATAGAAAAACAAAACTATCACAATCAAATATTTTCCTAGATCTGAATCCGAGTGTCTTGGTAGATCTTCAAACATGAGTAGAAAAACAAGTTGCTAAGTTAAATACCAACATTCGAAGCGAACATGAAATCTTAAGTCATAAAAATGCTGCAAAAGAAATCAAAGCATAATACCGCATAAAACTTCCAGCAAGGAACGACCCAGTACACCAATAAATAGTTCCCCATCCAAACCACTTAGATCGTGTAGCAATTGCAATAACAGAGAAATTTACAACCAAAAGTTTTTTCGGTTATTTGTGTGATAAAAAAAACAGTCTAATTCATGATGCTTCTAAAAACCGTCTGATTGCATCTCCTCCTAACTAAACACCATTCTACATCACCGACCAGTGGCAGAATAACTTTTCCTTCTGCCCGGTAGTGGTCGAACTGAAATAACATAGAACCATTTAGACATTGTGCCCGGTTATCTGAGGGAAGTATATTCACTGCGTTGGCACCTTCCCGGCAGGCAGTCCAGCCGTACTTCAACGGAAAAACGGTTTACTTTCATTCGCAGCATCCTTCTGTGCAGGCAGAGGCAGCATGCATACAGACATAGCCGCAGTTGGGCGCAAGTAAACGCAACCGAACACAACCATGAAATAGTGGCGAACGACATCGTTTTCTCCGCCAGGCGACCACCGACCCTTGAACGTTCCGTGATTTATTTTTAACGAGATTTCACATTTCTAAGGATATGGTCCGCCCATCAGCTCCAACATAAATATTACAAACAGAGCTGACGGGTCGGGTGGTGCTGTCCAGCAGTGCTGCAGTGCAGGCAATGTATTTCAAACGGCACGACAGGTCAGTGATACTGTGCCCTGCCGATGCTAGACGAGACAGGTTTCCACTATAGTGCCAGTCAACAGCAACTAGCTAGGTACCTGCAGGTGCACGCACATCAAGCATTTTCCGCTGAATAATTCCTTAACCAGAATATCTATCCGACAGGTGAAGGTTGTGACGAGTTGTTTGTTTTCTCGCTTTGATTGACTTGACCGGTGCGGAAGTTGTTTCGTTATTAATTTTACATACGTCGAACCTGCTATTTGGGCTCACCACGTTGCGAATTCATGGTTCTGCTATTACTGCTGTGTTGTCTAGGAATTTTCGCCTAATCAGTATTCATTTTTACATATTTTGCAAGTGATGATTTTGAACATATGAACAAGATTTTTCTCGTCATAGTTTGAATCACTTGAAATAGCCCTTTTGAAATGCACTCGTGCCGTAACGAGCGAGATTGCTGCAGTGGTATTCTTGTTATTTGCAAAAAAGAAATCCACCGAAAAACCGACAATCGTACAGCCAATTCCAGTTCACCCAGCACGGTACTTCTTCCAGTACATTATTTATTCAACCACTATCTCGTTTCGAGTTTTAGAACTGCACGGACCACTCGGATGCAGTATGTTGACGTTTATTTATTCTGCCGATTTATCGTCGTCGGCAAAATAAGAATAATACTAAAACCCTTCTCCTGCAGCAGCATCTCTCCCACCATCACCACCCACCACTCTCGAACGAACGAACGAAACTCCTTAGCGGTTAAAACGAACGGGAACAAACACCGACATTTTAAACAAACTTCAACTACCTCCATGAAGGCACTTTGTAGGCAGTCAGAAGCATGCTAACAGCAGCACTCCCACAAGTATGGCGCAGATCCTTCGTTCGTTGGTGCAATATCATCAAGCATTCCCAGATTTCGGTGCTTTCGTATATCGCCTCCTTGGTGCAATAGCTATGTAACTAACCTGATTTGGGCAAAGTCGATAAATTTTGTCTTAATTTTAACGAAATGGCTTGGTAAGCTTACTGGACATGAATTTATGTCCTTTAATTGTTTTTTATCGTTTTAGGCATGTGGAACTTGGAAAAATTCTTAGAAAAAGCAACTATAGAGCTGATTGTAGACTACAATATATCTAAATTAGGCCCCATTTTGTCTTATGAATTTTGAATAGCATAAGACCACTCTTCCACTAGTACCCAAATTTGCAAAAAGCACATCAAAGTTGGATTTCCAGTTCAAAAACATGCAGCTTGATTTATATTCGTATAAACGCAAATCCGTCGTAAAATATCATTTCACTGAATACCTAGTTGTTGCCATAACGGGACGATACATGAAAAAACTCTTGTACGGGGTGGTCGTTGGACGGCCAAACGTCCTGCCACCCTAGCAGGAGCATGGATAAAGACTACGCAGGGAAGACACGGAAAATTATACAAACATCATCTCGTATTCAATTCCCGCCAAGCAATACACTCTGACTGAGCAGCAGTGGCAGCAGCAGCGGCAGCAGCATTAAAAGCAGTCGAACATTGTGCTTTCAGGCTACAAATATTTGTGTTCCTTGACAATCTACGCAGCCGGTTCTGCCTTACCTTGCCAGCCCACCACCACCGCCGGGTTCACTTCCTTCCGTTGGCGCCGTATTTGCTTTAGTTTTCTTTGGTTCTTTCCGTACTACGTACATTCTGCAACGGTGTGCCTTTCTTCGGGTTCTGGTCGTCTGGGTGCATTCACCGAGGGGAATTGGAAAAATGCAGTTTTCAGTACACTGTGAGTTCAGTAGAGTGTGAGTTCGATTTGAACTTTTCTATATAGCTCTGTTGACCCAGGTAATTGCATGGTAGCAATATGACATTGTTTTTCTAACAAAAGAAAAGTTTGCAGCGGAAGGTTCTCGTCCTCTAGATATGCTCGATATTCTTTAAGTTTACATCAATATTGTTGAAGCGGTTCGACGAAACAACAAAAAGAATATTTCTATATAACAGGAAAAAGTATTTTCTAGCACTCCTAATGTATTCCTTTTATAGCCTACAATCTAAAGCAACAAAAGCTAATAATCTCAACTCCAACACCCAAGCCCAACCACAATTTGAGGTGAGCGAAATATCTTTTATCATTTGCATAAACTGTGCGGGAAACGACAAAACAGAGGCAAGGACGCAGCTTTGGGTACACGTACAATATCGCTTTGATGTTAAAGTAATGAACGCAATTCGTTCTATTCTTCCTCGGCAAAAGGAGCTCACCTTTGGACAGCAGTGATAGCTCGATTATTATTATTATTATTGCTTTTGTGGTTTGGTGAAATATTTTCCTTTATTTTACCTAAAACCGGTGTCACCCGGGAGAAGACCAGAACCCCTAATGTGAAAAAGATTGTGAGCTTTTAAAACATTTTTTTTCAAATTTCAAGCTATTAAAATGTAAAAAGTAAAGTTTTTTGGCCGCATTAAATCTTTAAGTTAAATCATCAAGATAAAACCATTACTTATTACATAAAGGTTCAACGAGATACGGTTTTGGCATGAAATAAATTACCGAAAACCCCCAAAATTGACACCACAAAACAACAAATCGAAATAAACATCAGGTAACACTGCTGTCGGGAAATGATACCTACTGGGGGAGCATTTTCTCCTTTCTTTCTTACGAATGAGTGCGGCCGAGTAGCACAAGGACACAATCCATGGATGCGATATCTTATCTTCCGGAAGTGGAATAAAATGAACACTAATTTGGTCGAAGATAAAAGCAAAATGACACTGACTGTTTTGTTATCTGGCACGCAGAAACGCTCTCCTCAATGTGACCTTACAGTGGAACAAGTCATTCGGGCGTGCCCTAAACGTAATGTTTTTAACACTTTAGTTGAAAGAAGAAGACAAGTGTAGGTTCGATGCCTTGCAAACTAAGAAAAGAAATCTTCTGATTGGGAAATAATCTCAAGTCGTTTAGAAGAAACCTCAAAAATGATCAGTTTTCATTATAATCAACTGTTCATTTCGATAACTTAACAACAGAAAACGATTCTGTTTTTGTTAGTAATAGCGTTAACAGTATTAGGAGAAAATAAGTATAAGACCCAATTGTCTGCTACACTTATTTTACCAAAACTGCTTGGTACAACTATTGAATAACATGATTTCGTGATCACGATAGTCTATAATAAATTGTGAGAAAATGGCTCAGCATGACCATTTGTATGGAATGGTTCGGTACAACCGTTGAACAAATGTTCTGGTAACAATATTGATTTCAAACGGTTTAGTATAACCGTTGTATGAAGTGGCTCGGTGGCTGAAACAATAACAAGTTTTAGAAAATGATTCGGTACGATCATTGTTGTATGAAGTACATGGTTCGGTACAACCATCGTGAATCAATTCAGTATGATCATTGTAGATGAAGAATATGGTTCGGTACGACTATAGATGAATTAAGTGATTCGATTTGACCAATGTTGAATGATGTATATGGTTCGGTACGACTTTAGATGAATTAAATGATTTGGTACGATCAATTTTTGATGAAACATATCGTTCGGTACGACCATAGATGAACTAAATGATTCGATATGATCATTGTTGAATGACGTATATGGTTCGGTACGACCATAAATCAATTAAGGTACCCCGGGCAAGTGGGAATACGGGGTAAGTGGGAATGGAGCTCATAACTCTCTTGAACCTAATTTTATCCAACCGAACCTTTCTAGAAATGAAAGATACAACTCAAACGCATGTATTAAAATTATAAATTATTTATAACTGGTATTTCAAACACCAAAATTGGATTTCAAATTTGAGCGTTATTTTCAATTTGCGTTGTAAGTTTGACGCACCTTTCTTTAAATGATATTTTGGCCACAGGATTTTCGTAAAAGTACATGTTTTTCAGGCAGTAGGTAAATATAATGATACGTATTAACAAAATAAATCCAAAAGCTAGTTGTTTAATTTGACAAACGGCATAAAAAAATGGGTCGGAACAGTATAGGCACTTGAAAGCACCCGGGGCAAGTGGGACCTATTAAAAATAAAGTGTTTCAGCACAAAACTTCCTGTCTTAATGCATTTTTTAAATGTACTACCGAACATTTTCAGTTCAATTACATAATATTTATATCAGTAAAGCTTTAAAATAAAACCTTAGGTTTAGTCCTTAACCGAGGGCACCCAAAAGAGAAGATCATTAGCACAGCTTATGAGGGAACAAACAGTTTGGTCATATTTTGGTTACACCTAAACGATGTTAATTGCATCTGGAAAGGCAAATTTGATATAATTAAGCAAATTTGCAATTGGAATTGAAACAATAAAGTGTTGTGGTTATTATAGCGTAACTAACTCTTATGAGTAGCTCTACCGAATTGGGCAAACAGATTAAATTACAAACAGATAAGATTGGGCAACTATTAAATAATGGTTAATCCTAAATTATGTCTCGCAAGAATTGGATACAGCGACATATTCAACTACATCTCATTACAATAATACATTACAGCGTAGTTGCTGACGATCTGTGTTTTATATAAATTATTATGAAGTCACCCGTTGTGATCTGATTTTGTAACGCAATTTTTGGATGAACCATTCGTACAAATATTGTCTTTGATTGCTTCTTGCAATGCTTTAACATTGCTGTATATTAACTTACACAATTTTTTGTTATTTTATGCTTTTTAATCAAATTTGAATATAGGTCCCACTTGCCCCATTTACCGGGGCATGTGGGACCTATCGCCATGTTTTAGAAAATTGTCCTTCAGATTCATTTCATGTAAATTGATAGGCCATTTTCGTAATTAAACCTTCGAAGTGATACCACTGAAGAGTTTCTGTACAGAAAGAATTTTGAAATAATAATCATAGGTATAGATAACACAGTGGAATAAACACTAACTATGCATTTTTTAGGTCCCACTTGCCCCGGGGTACCATAAATGATCTGGTACTATCATTGTTGAATGATGAATATGGTTCGGTACGATCATCAATAAGTAAAATAATTCGATTCGATCATTTGATGACCCGCAAAAATAACCATAACACAAAGATAAGAAGCATTGTAACAGTACGGTACGAAATACAGTAAAAACATTAAAATTTATTGTCAAAAAATTAGATCATACCATCAAATTTATTGTAGTCCGCCATAACTTTCATGGTTTTGAGAGATTCTACCATAAAAATCATGGATTTTTAAGTATTTTAACAACAAAAAAATCGATTTTTTCTGGAACAAAAATTTTCATTTACTGTAAATGTTATCGTCCTGTCATGGTATTTTTTTCAAAGCGGCAAAGCAAAATTTAATTAAAAAAGGCAGGTAATTTGTAATGAAATTTGGCCAATTCATTCCACAAAATAAGAAATAAAATGAATGAATAAAATTTAAATTTGTGACATTTTTACAATAAATCTACCATACATTTTAATGTAAACAATAAAAACCGTTGCAAGTGCATAGTTTCTCCTACAAAATTTAAAGTAATTTTTTTCGGGAAAGTACAGGGGTTAAACAAAATGATCGGGACAGGCAAAATTTTGATGAAATTCAAATGGCCATAACTTTTACAACATAAGACATTTTTAGATGAAACCAGTTGCATTCAACGGAGAAATTTTTATTTCTCTAAAATATTTCAAAATTTGCAACAGCCAATGGACACCGGATATATTCCGGGTAGTCCGGTGGTATGTCGAAAACTGTTTTTTTCATCGCTTTTATCTTTTTTCTGTCCTGGAAATGCAATAATATTCAAATTTTATCCCAAAACTAAATTTCATTTCCAATCGATTGGTGACAAGAGAACGGAGATCCGTCGAGAAGCAACCGAGATATGACCATTTCAGTGAAATCAGTGCTGGAAATATTGCCAGTAACGTCCTACCTTTATGGCCATTTTAAAACATGACCGAAACCATAACAAATACCGTGGACCCCCGTTCGTTTGACCGTTTCTAATCTGAACACTTTTTAATTTGAACCCCGTTGGTTTGCACGACGTGAAAATTAAAAATGGCTCAAATGTCATTCTCAATATGACATAATTTGCTTATGCAGACAATGCACATAAACACGATTTGTTTGTACTGATCTAGCGTGTTTAATCTGTTTCATAATGCGTTTTTCCAACGATTATGGTAGAAATCTGATCGGAGAATGAAATATTCGCTGCTTGCCACTGCCAATTGAATCAAACCACCAAAACAATAACAAAGAACAGGGCAGCCAGTTCGCACAAGCTCCAGTATATTTGGGGTTACCAGTTGTTCAAATTAAAAGCTAACCCCGTTAGTTTGCATGAGGAATCGTTCAAATGAACGGGGGTCCACTGCATGGATGCCAAACAGCCTACATTGATATAATTTCGGATATTTATGAAAAAGACCACTTCAACCGGAGTCTCTAGAATCTGCTACAGGATTGCTATGGCAAGTTGCGGACCTGGAAATGCTTCCAGTGTCAGTGGCTCATAAAACCTTAAAATTTGACGCTCTTATTTATATGGTTTGCGTCATATCCTGTGGTCATAGCAATGAATGTTATTGGTACTAATTTCACGGAAATGGCCGTAACTTGCTTGTTTCTCGACGGATTTTGCCTGTTTCGATTATTTTGTCTAACCCCTGTATATGGTTCGGTACGACCATAGATGAATTAAATGACGCGGTACGATCATTATTGCATAAAGTATATGTTTTTCTGTTGGGGAAGAATAAATGCTTAATGCGAAAAATGTAGGTTCAGGCAAACTGAAAAATTCTTGATATTAGGCCAAGAATATAGACTTTACGAAGATGAGAGTCGAACTCACAGCTCTCAATCTCTAGTCGAGTGTGTTGTTTAACCAATTACACCACTATGCTAAATAGGAATAGGATAAGAATTGGGAGCGATTTGTTAAGTTGTGAAACCACAAGAGATCAGGTACAAAAGACCATTAGTGAGTTAAAACACGGTGGGTTGCTGGGAAGAACGGTATCCCGGCTAAACTGCGATCATGCGGATGTACGAAGTAATTCACCGGATCATTGTCAGGATCTGGGTGGGAGAATAAACACCGGAGAAGTGGTTAGAAAGGACACCGATTCGAGTACAAAGATATGATATTGCTCAGTTCTGCCTATAAGGTGCTCTCTCGTATCCATCTTATTTTGTAAGCTGAGAGCTTTCGCGGAGATTAGTTGAGAAGCACTGTTTGCAGACACATCATCTGTTTGTGGACTTTAATGCGGTGTACGATTCAGTCAAACGAAATGAGCTTTGGCAGATAATGCTGGAAGGAGAGCAATACGAAGTAGTGGAGGATTTCATGCACCTCCTGAATCATGGACGTTAAAGGAAGCTGATTGATGAGTGCTTGGCGTTTTGGAGCATAAATATGCTAACATACTGAAGGTAGTACTAGGCCATCCTAGGTAGTAAGGCAGGCTGTGTCCGGCAAGGCACGTGGTCAAAATGCTTAACCAAAGATTAGCCAAAACTGTTTTTCAGCACAGTAGAGAACCTGGACCGCAGACACCGGGGCAGACTACGCACCCGATGGATTCGCGCTGTCGAAGATGATGCACGCTGATGTTCGAGGAGATTGGAGAACGGTAGCTGAGCCCGACAGTAATGGAGGACCATAATGCATTCGGCGCAGCATCAATAACTCTTTGTAATATCTGATAAAGGAGTTTTGATAATCCAAAATGCAGAAGCTTGCAACCTTCTGGTAAACACATGCACACGTCGTTGGTAAATATGATGAACAGTAATAGTCCCAATTTACTGCCTTGTGGGACTCTTGAACGATTGAGGATTTTTTCTGATTCAATTGAACCCAATTCGATGCACAGTGTGATGGTCAGTCAGGTTCGACTTGAATCAGTAGATAAGATTTGAGGTCACACCCAGACGGTCAAGTTTGGCTAGCATGAGTTCCTTGTTTATTAGTATCTCGAAAAGCTTTGAACCAATACATAGTGAAGTCACTCCAGTAATTAATTATAAGTAATTAGATTCGATGTTTTTATCACATTTTTGTCTTACTAGGAAAAAGATCGTTTTCTTCCAGTATTCTGGAAGAAAAATTAAATAAATAATTCTTGAAAGCGACATCTGAACTACACAGAAAAGGACAATGTGACGTTAACGTTAGAAATTTATTCTGTCAAACGATCCATCCTTAGAGATTTTATGAGCCACGTTGTACCAATATCAGTTATTCTTTCTCTGTGATCAATATGTGCAATTGTTTTACGAAATCAGGTGTCAAGCATCCTGGGCGCGCCGCTTCCGCAGGTCAGCATCCGGTAGGTACAGGAGCGCGCGCCACTCTCTCTTTTTTCGTGTATTCATTCGTAATTGAATTCGAAGCTTTTGTGCAACAATTCAACTTGGCTCACTTACAACCCTCCTGAGCTGATGTGCCCCATTGCTGCTGCTGCTCCTGCTGTGCCACATTCAGCGCTGCCACTGGAAGCAACGAATCATTATCGCGAATGCTCAAGTGAACGATAAGTGCATCTTGGGGGCCGTCGTCGGTTGAAAGTTGTATGCCCCATGTAGCATACACATCTGGATGCTCACGCTCCACATTCACGCTTTCGCTAGGCGTTGGCTGGCCCGGCGTTGGGACAAACAAAGGACGGAAGTAGCTCCTAGTGAAGGCCAAGGTAGGCACCGACACGCGGATGGCAAGCCAAGATGGCGGTGCGGGATGGGCTCATAGAAAAGCGCACGGATTTGTTGCATAACCCAGCGCAAATCGCGCTTCCCCTGTTGTTGGGAACTACCGTAGCATAAAAGAACTTCCCGCTCTTCCGCCGGATCTTTGGTGCCACCATTCTCCATATTCTGGAGTCAAGCGTGTCGAGAGCGTGAAGAGTGCCGACCATATGCAGAATATAATGCATACAATAAATAGGGTAAAGAACTAGTTTTAAGCAGTCTAAGCGGGTCACTGATTGTTTTACCTTATTACAAGCGATGGGTTGACTAAGTGGGGAATATCAGCATACCAATCTTCTTGCTATCTTTAGTTCTTCAAGCTGTTATCATTGGAAGACACTATTGTTGAGCTAAACTTTTGATTTTTCGCTTTAAAAGTTGGAGCGGTGGAACTAATTTTGAACACACCGAACCCATTTTCACCCGCAGGGTGCTGTTTTCAGCAATCCTGAAATCTGAATTTTTTTACGTCCCGTTAAAAAATCCCTCGAACTTTTCCCCCTATTCAGTAAGTTCGCGTTCCTATCCGCGACCTACTAATCGGCATCTGATGCGTAATCGGCATAGCGTATCGGCATATGCGTAAAATGCCGTCTGTCTAAATTGTTTATCGGGGCATACACTCACCGCACCGTTCGGCAAACGGTATTCGTCGTCTCTTTTATTCTCTGGTGTTCTTATGGGAAACTGCGAGTTTGACGTCTCACTCGCTGTTCATAAGGATGGTGGGAGAACAAAAGAGGCAAACATAGAAGTGCACACGATCTAACTTTAGAACAGTGTTGTCAAAGCAAATAACATTGAAACACATCGTTGCTTCATTAAATCACTGAGAAAATCTTCGAAAATTATTGAAAAAGCTGTCTTTTGTGTTGTTTTTAATAAAGAAAAATTAATTATGAACATACATTTCTCTTAAAAGTATTGAACCACGTTTTCACCATAGGAGGTTTCAGTTAATTTCAAACTTAAAATTCTTATTTCCAGAACCGAAACAGTATCTTGGCAACCGATAGTTCATCAGTTGTGCTTCAGCTGCTGCTACTGGTGAACAGGTTCCATCAATTCAGAATTTGATTTCAGTTTTGTTAGAAAATAATAAAACTTTCGGCTAGTGACAAAGCCTTAGATAATAGAAAAAAAGAGACTGAATAATATGGTATGTGACAATTGAGTGCTTGACTTTCAGAGTGGTTGTAATCAGTGCTGAAAATTTGATGAATTCGTCAGTAGCAAGGTGGCGATTGCTGAAGAGCAGCTGAAAAATGTACGTTTTTGGACTACAATTTTTAATTCATCATATTTCTTGTCGGAAACCCAATAAATTGTGTTTGTGTGAACCAAATGTATGGTTAAGTGATTTGTGAAGATGATCCTATCAAAAGATTTTGAAAATATGAATAAAAAAGTGCATTTTCGGATCATTTATGTTCAACTGATTAAAATAGGTAACACTGCTTAACTCGTTCCTTACCCTATTATCTCTCATTTATTTATCCGCCGTGGTGTGCACATTTGAATATTATGCAAATGAGAATTGGTGCCCGCTAGTGGGCATCGAGCCTAAAAGGTGCGCCGGTTGTGAACACCAACAACGGCGATGATGACGTTCAGTGTTCACGCTTTCGGTGTTACCGACCGACGACCGGTCGGTTCCGCACCAGGCAGGCGTCGCGCTCCGATCCGATCCGATGTTGCTGCTTTGCTGCTACACTTCTGATGCAGCGAAGGATTTGTTGTGTAGTTTTTTTTTTCTTCCTGCGGTAGGTACCCATATTATAGTGCAAACAAAGGATTACCTATTTCCAGTCCGTGTGCTCGGTTTCCTTTCCAGTGTATGCAACACTTTTTATTGCTTCACTCCGTTCTGATGGTAAGGGAATTCTTAGCAGCTGTCAGTTGTGCAGTTGCAGGCGGTTCGTAGTTTTAACTTTTATTTATGTTTTCCGCTTAATGGTTTGAATATTTAATGAAACAAATTAGGAAGTCTGTCGCTTCTCTGACGGAGATTTAATTGAACGAATTATTATTGTTGCCACTGGCGATAATTGCAACGGAAAGCAACATTGGTCAGTGTAAGAGAACGAACTCGATTTTATACTTTCCAAATGTTTGCTTTGTAAATTAAATATAAGCATAAAAATGGGTCATATATGCATTTTATAGTATTTATCGATGAAATTGCACATACCTATCTCATTGCTATTCAAACGCTTGAAGAGAATTATATTTCTATAGATATTCCTATGATAATAATCTGTCAAGTATTGCAAGAGCACGTATTCATTCCTAATATCTGGAGCACCGTAGCCAGGAACAGTGATGGTGGATTTTCACGTATTCTAGTTGAGTTAAATGGTAATACGTAACACGTAATAGGTGAGAATACCTTCCTCACTGAAAGCATGATTTGTCTATGAGGATATGAAATAAAACCAAACTTTGGGCAAATTCGGACAAATATGATTGTTTTAATAAATAATTGATTATATTTATATATAACATATGACATTTGAGAAAAAAATTGGACTGGGATGTTATCATAAAAGTAAATGCTTTAGCAATTGTTGTTCTCGGATTGTCATATTTCAATACAGATCAATTTCAATACAATTTCAATTTCAGAAAGATAGTTTATAAGGACTCCAACGGTGTGAATATTTGGCACGTGTTTTTTTTCTTGTATTGGCCAAATGAAGTTTTCTCGATATAAAGAAATGTGAAAGTCAATATCTTTGTGTACCGCTGGGAATAAATTGATTATTTTCACGTCATAAGAGAGCTATTTTTATGTGGAATCCAATGGAAGTATATTTTTTGCCAGTACATGTTTGTTTCTTGATGTTTTGATTGAATCAGTTGCATTTTACCCTTATTTTATCGATGTAAAAGTCTGTATATATCTGGATTGTGCTAAGCTAGACACAATCTTCTTTCGACAGAACGAAGATAATTTTATATGAATTCCAACGGTTTGCTGTTTATCAGCATCCCACCTGTCCAGTCAATTATTTTTCACTGTTTGCATATCATTTGCCCCAGTTCATTCAATTTTCGTTCTTACCAAAAATATATTTACTCCTCCCATGAGTAAAAATAACTTGAGCATAAAAAAATAAAAAATATCGTTCATGTAGTATCTTGTGTTTTATTTTGTTCTTGTTTATTTGCCGTCAACTTCTGTTCGCCCCAAATTGTGCCAATTATCGACAACATGGGGGGATGGGACGAGTTCCACCTAGGGTCCGGCCCAACGGCTCGTAAACCAACAGGTTGGTTTTACCGCAATGGAATCTCGCAGTTGACTTCGAGGTACAATACTGGTCTAACAAACCAGCCGTCGCATGTTCGAATTTCGATTAGGAGAGGCTGTAAGTGTCAATAGGATCACCAAAATCTGAGCGAGAGAACCCAACTGAATGTTGTTTTCTTAGTCTTTTTCTGATTCATGTCATGCATGTACGACACTCTTGAAAATATAGTTTCTAATCGTTCGGTTTACTGTGACAGTTCTTACTCAGTCCGTGCTGACAGTTGTCCACTGTCACAGTTGGGCTTATTTTGGTGCACAAAAACAAACTCAGCTGTCTCCTTTCTCTCAGGCAGGCTTCATTTACTGTTTTCAATTATTTAACTATAACGTCTCAGCGAAATCGAATTCGAAAAAGTGCTGTATGAGGTAATTGTAGAGTTAATTATTATCTACAATATTGTTTAAGAAAGTATCCTTCTATATTTTGTATTTATGGCGCTATGGGGCTGCTACCCCGTTGGTAGCAAGACGAAGGCGTTCGAACAAAAGAAGGCTTCAGAATGAAAAATGACCAGAAAAATCAAATGTTCATCGCACAAAAGAACGTATTAATTTGCAAACTTATACGAAGCAGAACATGCCAAAGTGAACCTCAAAACAAGAAGCATCGATCAGGGCCAGAGAGCGAAAGCTGTACGATACGATACTTGCCAGGAATTCGACGACGGAATGGACGACGAATGTCGTCTGTTGATGAGACTAGTGTTTGATATAGTTACATAATGGACGACGATTGGACGGTGAAATCCGACTAAAACTTCTGGCTATTATTATACGATGCGAGAAGGACAAGTATGAGACCAGTTTCAAACATCCGTTCAAGTCGAAAAATTTAGTAAAAAGGCTGCGATCTGGTAAGCTTTTTTAGCTCAAATTTAGTGCCTTTGCATTACGCGAAATCAACGGTAGAGTGGTATACCTCCAAGGATGTAACATTCGTTCCAAGCAACACGAATCACTCTAATTGTCCACAAAGTATAGACCAATTGAACAATTTTGGGTATTGATCAAGGCATATCTTAGGAAACATATCTTGCAGCTTAATTTTAAGGAACTGGATAGAACGGAACAGGATTGGCTAGCATCAACACAATGAGCTTGCTTTTTGATCATTGCAGTGCAGTGCGGACAAATGTGCGCTTAAGGTGAAATAACTAAATAAGCAATTATTAAAGTGAAAGAATTTCTAAACCCGAAAAGAGTAATAAGTGCAAACGTCAAATAATCAAAGTCGTTGTGTTCGTATTTGGTGATTGACGACTGACGAGCAGTTTTATTGAAAAACGAAAATATTGTAGGAACTATATGAACATTTCAGCTTTAATCACATGCTTAACGTTTTTGTTTCCATTGTTGCCACATCATCTCTTAAATTTCCGTTTACTCCGAAGTAAAAGCACCAATTTCATTATTTTATATGGCATCATTGTTGAAATTATGGTATCGGAGATGCAAACAATGCACGGGTTAATTTGTTACATTGAGAAAGCGGGACAAGCGGTCCAGCCTGGGCATCACAGTGGATTTGAAACTGACTTTGACATTAGATTTAAAATTGAACTTGACATTACATTAGAATTTAGGTTTACATTTGAAATTGAGCTTGGACTTGAGCTGATTCGCACTTGGGCTTAGACTTGAAATGATAATTGAGCACAAAATTAAACTTGAATTTCGATTTGAAATGGGTATCAACTTGGGCATGAAATTGGCTTTAAATTTGGACTGATTTAGACTTGAAGTTTGACATCAAATTAAACTGGAAATTGAACTTTGAATCAAATTGATTAAGTGGAATTAGCTTTTAATTTTAAATTCCAGTTGAAATTAGACATGAAGTTAGACATGACATAAGACTTAAATTGGACTTAAAATTCGATTTGAAATTTATCTTAAAATTGGACTAGATTAGAAGTTGGACTTGAAATATTATTTGAAATTAGACATGAAATCGACATATTCAATTCAGTTTGAATTTAAAATTTTACCTAAAACTGTACTCCAAAATTGGGGTTGAAATTGAACTTAAATTAAACTAAACTTGAAATCGGACATAAAATTGAATTTGAAATTAGACTTAAAATTTACTTGAAGTTGGAAACAAAATTTTACTTAAAATTGGATTTCAAATTGGACGTAAAATTGGACACAAATTCGATTTGGAAGCGTACTTGGAATTAAAGTACAAATTATAGATGACGTAGGACTTTAAATTGACATCAAATTGGACTTAAGCTTGGACCAATTTAGAATTGCAGCTTATCTCCAGCTGGAATTGAAACCCGGATTTTAAATTGAATTTAAAGTTGAATTTTGGCTTCTAATTTGACTTGAAATCTATACCTATAAAATGGATTTCTGTCTGTCTGTCTGTATGTTCCTTAAAGAATCGAAAACTACTGAACCGATCGGCGTGTAAATTTGCATGTAGGGATTTTTGGGGCCGGGGAAGGTTCTTATGATGGTTTTGATGGAGACCCTTCCCCCCACAAAGAGGGAGGGCTGTCATACAAATGAAACACAAATTTCTGTAAAACTCGAGTACTAATCGAGCAAATGGAACCAAATTTGGTTTTGGAGGCATTTGGAATTCGAAATGGACTAAAAATCAGTCATGAAGTAGGACTTGTAATGGGACAAGAAATATAACTTAAATTAAACTTGAAATCCCAAGTAACAATGAAGGTTTTATAACGCTGTTATGATTATTTTTATGGCAAGCATTGGTCATAAATATCACCACTTAGTTGGTTTCGAGGTACGATGCTGATCTAACAAGCCAGTCGTTGTTTGTTCGAATCTCGGCTAGGTGGTGCAGCTAGATAGAGTTAGTAGGATTTTTACACTAGCCCCGTAACTATCTTGTACTCTAATAGTCTAATAAGCTGTGAAGTCTGTCGATAAAGAAGGGTCAAGTCTTAGAAAAGACGTTTAAGCCCAAGGCTTTGCTTTTTTGGTCATAAGTATCATTATAAGAATAAGAAAACATTTGAAGTCGTTTGAATCGGGTTAAGTCTCATCATCGGTATCATCACTTAAATTATAAGATGGACAAAGTAGTCTAAGTCCCCCTAACAAAAAAAATCATTATAAGAGTGCAATAAAACTTAAAATGTTGCTTGCGATGGGACTTGCTATTGGATTTGAAATTGAATTTAAAATTGGAATTGAAATAAAACTTGAACTTGAAGTTAATTACCTGAAATTGGGCTTAAAATTGTGGCTTAAGACTGGATCTTTTTTGTGCAGTTTGATTTTTCCAAAAATACTGGGCTATTTAATAAACATTTATTTAAAGCTTGAGTCATTTAATATCTGGACGCAAAAAAATGGAACCATGTAAATGAAACAAAAAATACAAGTAATTTACTGCATTTTAAAGGAAAAATATCTAAAAATTTATTCCGATTTGGTTTTGATGAAATTTCGAACTTTTCTTCGAGTTTCACTCATCATATCTAGGACACTCTGTTGGCTAACCTGAGTGACCATTTTGTTCCACCATCTCTCAGACCTAGTTACAATTCCACCATTCTTCAACTTCTGTTTGACAATTATCCAATATTTCTTAATTGGAAGGAATTAAGGGTAGTTGAGTTGAGGAATCGATATCACTGTAGTACCTCTCTGTGGTAGTGACTTCTTGCCAAATCAGACCATAACTGTACAGGTCCATTGTGAGATTTAATATATGAAAGAATACATTTTTTCAAGTACTGTTGCTTATACGTTTTATTTGAAATGTTATTTGAATGTATTTCGAATATAGGCTTCAAGCCCTTTACCCATTCTTAAATCTATACAAGTAATAATGACTATAAATCTAATTCTACAGGTTACAAAAGTTACAAAAATTACAAGTCATAAAATAAATAGTCTAGAGTTAACGTAATTGTCCTCTGAAGTATAAACTAAGTCTATGCCTAATCACATCCGAGCTCATGCCAATGGTTATAATATGCTGCAGTGCATTGTAGGCATTCATGAAGCGAGAAGTAGGTTCGTGCTGCGAATAATTTCTGGACCGAAAAGGCGGCTCAAAGGTCCTGCGTTGTCGGAGTGTGACTGCACTATCGTTAAATATTAACCGACTGCTCAGAGGTTGGCTGTTTGTTCGTTCTGAGAGGATATTCAAAAAGAATACTATGTCGGCTATTTTATGTCTCGAGTGGACCGTATCAATATCCACCAGAGAACACATAGTGTTGTTTATCACGAAAACCTGTTTTTTTGTCCGTAACTGTCGCATCATAAGATCTCTTGCGAATTGATCGGTAAAAACGAGTTTGAATTTGATATGAACATCACCTCGATCCCTGGCTTTCTAAAACTTTTATCCGGGAAGGTTCCTTGAATCCATGAGCACGTCTTTTGGCCATTCGATTGCGCTTCAGTATTCTGTTTAGTTGCCTATTGGCCCAAAAAGGTCGAAATCCTTCTCTCATCGATTCTACCGATCGAAAGCATGCCGCTCCCGGAAATGTTTGAGACTGCTGTACACGACTCCGCGATTTTGAACTTAACCATCCCGTCGGATTCTCGAAATGGGTGTCCAAATTAATGTTCGGTTCGCGGCTTCTATCAAGTAAACAAAATTGAAACAAAATTAATCGCGACAAACTTCTCAGCACTGAAAGAGGGAACACTTCAAAACAAACAGGAGCCCTGCAGTAAAATAGGGTGCGTCCAGATATTAAATGGCTTTACTTCCTGGTAACACCTTCAGAAATTATTTTTTTGCATTAAATTTTTTACACATGGTGGGGCACCCATTGTGCCTCAGCCTGAGCATGCCAGCCATGATATTAAACGGAATTACTGTGCGTAGCATAAAGCATGTAAAACGATCTTTGAATTAAATTTCAATTTTTATAAAACGCTTAATAGGGTAAAGAACCGGTTTTAAGCAGTCTAAGCGGGTCACTGATTGTTTTACCTTATTACAAGCGATGGGTTGACTAAGTGGGGGATATCAGCATACCAACCCAGCTAGCACCAACTCGTATATCAATGTACGAAAACTATCGTAAATATCTTCTAACAAACTCGAAATCGTAACTAAAGCGGGATAAAGTGGGATCAAGTTGATTTTTTGTCGTATATAATGATAATGACTGACATACATGCGATTTTCAGCACAAAATCGTAGAGTAGTAAGGAGCGACTCGCGCTTAATCGGATATTATTGTATATAAATACTTATATAGTCGTAACGCTCAAAATTATTCGTAATCACGTATATCGTCTCCAAAATAGTACGGATATGCCAATTTTGCGCATGAAATACGATTTACTTAGCATGTATATCTGCACGTAATGCTGATTTTACCTTACCTTTTTTATACATATGAAAATTCTAGCTGGGAATCTTCTTGCTATCTTTAGTTCTTCAAGCTGTTACCACTGGAAGACACTATTGTTGTGCTAAACTTTTGATTTTCCGCTTTAAAAATTGGAGCGGTGGAACTAATTTTGATCAGACCAAACATATTTTCACCCTCAAGGTGCTTTTTTAAACAATCCTGAAATCTGAATTTTTTTACGTCCCCATAAAAAATCCCTCGAACTTTTCCCCCTATTCAGTAAGTTCGCATTCCTATCCGCGACCTATTAATCGGCATCTGATGCGTAATTGGCATAGCTTATCGGCATAGATGCGTGAAATGCCATCTATCTAAATTGTTTATCGGGGCATACACTCACCGCGCCGTTCGGCAAACGGTATTCGTCGTCTCTTTTATTCTCTAGTGTTCTTATGGGAAACTGCAAGTTTGACGTCTCACTCGCTGTTCATAAGGATGGAGGGAGAACAAGAGAGGTAAACATAGCAGTACGCACGGTCCGACTCAGAACAGTGTTGTCAAAGCAAATAACATTGAAACACATCGTTGCTTCATTAAATCATTGAGAAAATCTTCGAAAAGTATTGAAAAAGCTGTCTTTTCTGTTGTTTTCAATAAAGAAAAATTAATTATGAACATACATTTCTCTTGAAAGTATTGAACCACGTTTTCACCATTGGAGGTTTCAGTTAATTTCAAACCTATAATTCTTATTTCCAGAACCGAAACAGTGTCTTGGCAACACGATAGTTTATCAGTTTTGCTGCAGCTGCTGCTACTGGTGAACAGGTTCCGTCAATTCAGAATTTGTTTTCAGTTTTGTTATAAAATAATAAAACTTTCGGCTAGTGACAAAGCTTTAGATAATGGAAAAACAGAGAGTGAATAATTTTGGTATGTGACAATTGAGTGCTTGACTTTTAGAGTGGTTGTAATCAGTGCTGAAAAATGTGATGGATTCGTTAGTAGCGAGGTGGCGATTGCCTTCAGCAGCTGAAAAATGTACGTTTTTGGACAACAATTTTTAATTCATCATATTTCTTGTCGCAAACCCAGTAAATTGTGTTTGTGTGAATCAAATGTATGGTTAAGTGATTTGTGAAGATGATCCTATCAAAAGATTTTGAAAATATGAATAAAAAAGTGCATTTTCGGCTCATTTATTTTCAATTGATTAAAATAGGTGACACTGCTTAACTCGTTCCTTACCCTACTTCATAAAAGCGCATGAAATTAATTTTCACAACAATGTAAGTCTCATGAAGCTAATGACTAATTCAAAATATTACTTCTTTTACCTATTTAACCAGCCAGATTCGCAACGAAAACTAAATTTTACGGCACCCTTTTAATTGATCAAGTCGTTGACGCTTTCTCCTGTCTCAGAGACGTTCTCAGACTAAGCCCTAATCAATCGATTTTGCCGTGAATTAACGAAGGGTGTAATCGTTGGTGTGGAAACCGAACGTCCTACGAGCTCAGAAATTATAATAATATATTGACAAACTGAATCGATAACACCCGATTGCCTGTCCTCGAAACGTCCAAACATCAACTACTGTAGCACGTCTATTTCTTGCCACGTCGATTACGATATTTCCGGTTAGATGCACCTAGTCGAAAAAAAAAAACACATTCAAAGTCGACAGACATGGCCCGTGGGGTTTCGGGAATTGACGAGAAGCTGTGCGAAAAGTCAGCGACTCGTACCTACTATACTGCTACTCGTTATACCGTCCAGATGTCGCTAGATTTACGTCATAAGCTGCGGTAGCTCGCAGCAGGAGGAGAGGAAATAAGAGTGTCAACGTCTTGTTCGAAATCAAAGATTATTTTTATTTCAAGCCGGTCTCGCTATTGCTACGGGGCTAACCGGGCTACGGGGAAACTTAGCTACGGCTTGCGAGAAGGGGGGAAGGGAAGAAAACTCCACCTTCTGTGATTCGGCGTAGGTAGATTCAATTTCGTCTCCAGCGCCACACGAAAAATCCGTACCGTACGGTTCTTGGAAAAACGAGAAAGACAACCAACGAGTAAGAGAGAACTACAACAATGTTTTTTTTCTGCTAACCCCTGCAGTTTTTCTGAATTTTTTTTTCTTCGTATCATTCTTAACTTTTTTCCCGTGCTGTATTTTTACCTAAAATTGAATTATTCATTTTTTCTTATGGCAAGAAATAGAATTTCGCTACGTTTTTTCTGGTTCCTGGCTGGCGCCGAAGATTATCGAATTGTGATGCAGCACGTGTCTTACCTACTGTTTGGGATGCTATGGGAACCACACGGAAAATGTAAAACGGAACAAATTCAGCATTCGTCTTGAGACAAGGTATAGGTGGGCTGAAATCCAAAAGTTCGCTGGTGATATTTACAATTCAATATGGTCGGTGTGCGGTGGTAGTAGAATAAGGAGCAAAAAGAATAAATGAGATATAGGGTACATGTACTCGTAGTGAACAGTATCTTCAACTGCAATGGACAACAAATACACTAGTTCATAAGCTAATTCAATTACATCATGTTTCATTTTAGGGTGTGTTCTTGTGACTCTTGATCATGATAGTTCAATGTGCAGATTTTGAAGGTGAACGCAGACGAATGAATAACAAAAATTGTTTTGGAAAAATACTCCTAATTCACAAAGAAGTTTCAACAAAACATTTTGGAAAACTGGAGAAAGAAATACCACTACAAGCGAGGGTACTCCGAATGCGGGACATTGACAACAGCAAAATGCAAAACTGAAGTGGCCATTGTGATGCTCCGTTAGTAGATATAAAATAGCATCGCTACCGGCAGCAATTGTTGGCTTTTATCAATAGAACGCGCTATGCATTTCGTTTTCCAGTGGCACTCTGAGAGCGAAATTTTGTTGGAAACTGCAGAATATTATAGTGTGCTGCAGTATAATCATAATAAATTGATGACAGATGTCTTTGATCTCACTCATTCCCTTTCACCTCTATCCTAAATGTGGTATTGCTCAGGAAATTATGCGAGTCTAAACGATGAGGAAGCAAAGACTGCATTCCATTTTCAAAACCTCATCTTTCATTTTGAAAGTTAACTTTTAGTGCTTGTCATGGCAATACTATTATTGCACCAGTCCAGTCTGGATTCGAACCTGCAGTCTCTCGTTTGCGAGGCTGATATCCCAACTCTCAACCAACGAAACGATACTCAAATTACGTCATCATCGTTGCATTCAATATTTTGTTGGTTCAGGTGTGAAACTTTGTTGCATGCTCTGTTAGGTTTTATATTTCGGATTTATTGATTCCTTGAGCAGCCCGCTCACAAAATCCAATTAAACAAACATTTTCCACCGAAATTGCTTAATAACCATAAAATATTAATTTCCCCTGTTCCGATGGGCGCTGCATGCTCCCACAATCAATGCCGTGCACAGCTGCTGCAAAAGCAATTGAAAAAAAAAATCGTTTATTGACAGTTTGATGAACTGCTTTTGCTCGCTGCACAACGATTCGATAAATTGGTTAAAAGTAAGGCCATAAAATGTTTTTTTTTTCATAATGAATGCTTTTGTAGGCTGATTCATGAGTGCGGTCCATTCAACCTATATTATACACATCAACATTATTGAAAACGAGCTTTTGAGTACTACTTCCCGGATGATTCGGAAACAATAAATTGACGCTAACCGCGGTAGTACTACCTCGCTGTGCCGTAAGCTAGAACAATCCGGGTTTCACAATACAGACTGACTTTCTGGTTCAACTCGACCGAACCGGGAAAGGTCACGCGACATCACTTTCGCGAATTTGAAAACAACCGGTATCAGTGTTGCACCACTCACCGCACTCGGCTAGGAGAATGTTAATGAAAATGTTCCCTTTCGCAAAAAGCTGCGCTCGTATGTGCCCAACGTCAACGTTTGTTGCGTCGTCAACTTTTGCTACGCTGTAACAGAGCGATTGTTCAACCGTAAATGTCAAAGGCAGATTACCGCGGTGTGGCGTAGGTATCACCGAGGGAAAAACGATCCTTTCCATGGTGCAAACCGACGCCTGCCCTGCCCCTAGGTTCCGCTGTCTGTTTTTGTGTCTGTGAACCTCTTGAGCTGATTGCAATGTTCCGCCGGAATAACGAGTGGTCTTCTGGATGATTGCACGGAATTGTTGGAATAATTTTCTAATTGAATTTAATTACGGACAGAGCACGGTTTGTCGGCAATCGGCATCGGAGCAGCTACAAACTTCAAACAGTCCTGCTGTAGGTGAGTGGCATATTACGGGGCTGAACGTCGATGCCATCACGAAATTGCGTCTGGAATGGATCCGCGAGCAGTGACAGATATGGTCTGATGAGAATGTGCTGGGAAATTGCAGTGCCTGAGTTAGGCTAATGCCGCTCGGGCGGGGGGCATGGGGTGACCATATGGTTGGTTGGAACCGCTTTTTTTCGCAGGGGAATTCCTCGAGCTTTTAGTGCAAAATGCATGCTAGATTTTTTTTGTTAGATTTGCAAAACGTTTTTGTACTTGAATATCGGTTCAATAACGCTGTTGAAGGCCAGCAGGACCGAAATTTAAAGAGTACACAAAAAAGATAATTTTTATACATGCTGCTGTACTGTACTGTACTTGTCGCCAAGGTGTTGAACGGAGAAATCGATTCACCAAATATTCTTCATTGCTTGGCCTTCGTTTTGTGGGATTCCTGCAACCTGAATCGCACCGTATAGCATTTGGATTCAATGAACCTATCACTGCTTGCATCCGTGCTTTTTCTTCGGTGGGACATTTATACGAATTTGTGAATCCTCAAACAAATTTTATCAAAAAATTGTAAATTGTGGTATTATATAATGTGACTGTAATTTTTGTATTTAGTTTAATTAGAATTAAGGGATTGGCCATGAAATGTTGACATTAAATTATGTAATTAGCTGTATCAATGTGTCAATTGTAAAAGATGGTGGGGGTTTTATACCTCCAAGAGGATGGCCTCTACTAGGCTTTTCCCAATCCAATTCATTGAGAACGGTCATGTCGGATCGATATAATCAAATAATAAATAAATAAATAAAAAATATACCAGGCGTCTCCATTGGTTTCAAATAAGACGAGGACGCTTGGTTATGTGCAGTTGAGAGGCATAAACAATGTCAATTTTTTTAGAATTTGAAGAATTTTATAGTGGAAACCTATTAACTGATTTACAATTTACAAATTTTTCATTCGATCGAGATAATTAGGGGAGTGTCGTCGTGGTTGGGCCACGTTTTGGAATTCGCCCATAACTTTCGTTTCAAAAGGAATTTTATAAATCTAAATGCATCGTAGCAAAGGTCTAAGAATAAGGTACATTTTGAAAAATTTTGAACTGATTACTTGAAAAATAAAAAAGTTATAGGCATTTACGCGAAGACAAAAAATGTTGTCACAGTCGGGCCAGGTTGTTCAGGTTGGGCCACCACAGAAAATCTAAGACATACGCATTGAAATTCTATATAGAGACATAAAAAGAATAAATTCCGTGTACAGCGGCTCATATAGGTACAAGTACCCTATTTTAAATTGCATATTTGCGAAATTTTGGCGATCTTGTAAAATCAATATTGCTATAATCGCCTTTTCCGAAGTGTACAACTACAATGAAAAAAACAACAAAAATCTTGGTTTTTATCGTATTAATTTTGCTTTATTTCATCACATTTTACGTGACTGACATTCTCTAGCGATCATTGTGCTTCTGCGCTTAAAATTATGGTGGTCCAACCATGACTACTCAAGTGGCCCGACCTGTACAAATAGCGCTTTTCTGGTATTTCACCTTAGCCTTCCCAAACACCTTACTGGAGGGGATTTTTCTATAGTCTTCTTGTGCAGCACAAGCACAACACACTTCATACATTTTCAAAATTTATCTCGATAATTGCATTTCATTAATCATTTCTTGAAGAAAAGTTCATTGCGCCTGGAAAACTTTTTTTGTAAGATTTAGTCACTGCATTCAGTACGGGTGTTTTGAATACACGATTGAAACTCACAATATTGTGGAAAGTTTGCTATCACAGTAAGAAGCTTTGCAATGATTGTATTATAGATATCATAAGTTACTAAAACTGTAAAATCGTGATGGCCCGACCATAAGAGTGGCACGATGATAACGACAATACCCTACACTAACTCTAAGCTCGAAAAGCTTGTTTCTGACAAATAAAAAACGAAATTTGTCCATCCGGTCTGAATATTCCACGTGTCACAAGGTAATATTCTAAAACGGCTGCAGGGGCTGCTACCAACAACATTGCTATTCTAAAGCGCCAAAGATAAATCTATACATTCTTCAACACTATTGCAAATAGCAATAGGTTTACAATTGCCCTATACACCACTTTGTCGAATTCTGTTTCTTTGAGGTGCTGTAAAAAAAGGATATACTGAGTATAAAACTGCAAATAAAGCCTGGCTAAAATAGAAATTGAGTTAGACTTGAATTTGTTCTTGAATTAAGACATTAAAGATGACGTATACGAAGTTGGACTTGACATTAGAGTTGAGATTAGACTTCTGCTTATCGAATTTGAAATTCGTATTAAATTGGAAATTGGACATAAAATTGAACTTAAACATTTTGGACTAAATTAGATTTGAAATTAAATTTGCAGTTAAACTTGAAATTTATCTTAAATAAGGCTTGGAATTGGACACGAAATTGATAGAAATTGAACATTACATTGGATTCAAAGCCGTCTTTCACGCGATAATTTTTACCCGAGTTTCGAAATGCACGCGGTTTTTCACGCGAATTTCGAAATTTTCGCCATTTTTAAGCAAATTATGGAATTTACGTAGTTTTTTATACGAATTTCGAAATTTGGGTGAGTTTCAAAATTTACGCAGAACGTATTTTTTGCATAAACTACTATTGGGGGGTCGTACAAAAATCGGTCGCAAGTGGTGAATGACCCTTTGGGTTAAAACCACTCAAAAAAAAAAAAAAAAAAAAATCGGTCGCAAAAAGAGTTCACGTTAATTCAAAATTTTGACGTAAAAAGAGAGGACGTTAGTTCGAATTTTGAACGTAAAAAAATTACGAACAACGAACGGACATAAAAAGGGATTCTAGTGTATAAAATTGGATTCTAAACTGAAATTAAATTTTAATTTGAAACCGTACTTTAAAATGAATTTATTTTTATTTTATTTTATTTAACACCGCCTTCGACAAAAAATCGTACAGACTGAATATGCTTACAAACTATGTTTTACTGTGAAATTGGGCTTCAAATGAAAGTTAGAATTGGACCTGAGGCTAAATCTATTTTTATGCAAACGCAACTTATTTTTATCAAAATCTCTTATCGCAGGAATACCGGACAATTGAATTGACAATTCCGAGCTTTCCAATTACAGTTACAGAAATTATTCGTTTTTATATTAAATTTTTAGGGAAGGTGCAGCAGTGGTCTAAACGGGCGAAAAGTGTTCTTTTTTCCTTGCGTCTTTTGTTTCATTTTAGCAATATAGTGTCTTTGAAGTTTTTGTTTGCAAGAATACCTCACATAATCTGAAAGCGTCAAAAGTTAGTCATCGCTTACTATATTAAAAATTTAAAAAATAACTTATTCGTGGTCAGAAATATAGACAGTATTTCATCGGCAAAGTTGTAAATAATGTAAAAACAAGCCGCATTGCTGAAGAAATAAAACTTCCATCTCTACCGAGTGCTGAACTTTAGAGCATTTCCTTTGAAAATTCTCTAAAATTAGTTTTTCATATTAAGCTTTTGTTAGTTGCATTTTACGAGAATACACTGTTCCAGGCGAAAACCGAAAATCTCTTAGACCTTTACTTGCCAAGTTATCGCATATTCAAGCTTTACATGTTCATAGGCTGATTCGTAGCTTTACAAGCCTATTCGGTAAAATGAAATTTTCGTCCTTTTGGACCACTGTGGGTGTCCCAGAATGGGCACGCCAGTGAAGGTGCCTGCATGACTTGATTACAATTTATAATTTGAATTGTCTGTATACAAATAATATATATGGATTATGGCAAACGTACATTATGGCTTCCGTCCATTATGGCAAACATACATTATGGCATCCGTCTGTATGGCTCCCGTCCATTATGGTAAACATACATTATAGCATTCGTCTATATGGCATTCGTACGTATAGCAACCGTCCGTATGGCTATCGTATTTATGGATCTCGTCCGGTCACCGTTTCGCACTCACGCTCTTTCGGTTGGTACTCAAATGTTTTACTCATTCAACTGCTACCGCCCGTATTAGGTAGTCTAATGCCCAGTTTTGTTTTATATCAATTCTATCATTGTACACACTCGTGTGGTCTAATTTTCTCACACACGCATACTCATTCTAACGAACACGCCGACATAAACATGCCTTTAAACCTCCGCTCTTTTTTCTTCATGCACTGCAACGAGTTTTTACGATTGTGTGTTTAGCTAACAGTTGTCGCTCGTCGTTCGTCAGTCCGATCTGCTGATACCGATTATTTACGACGGCTCGTGCTCCCACCCGTAAGTAGAATCGAGAGCGAAGATGAAGAAGAAGAAGAAGAAGAAAAAGAAGAAGAAGAAGAAAAAGTATTGCAACTTTTTTATCCCAGTGCTCCACCAGCCTCACGGACCGCTGATTCCCCACGATTTTTTTGACTCGAGAATAAGCTATGCAGGAAGACGATGTGAGGTTGTGCATGCACGAGTGTGAGGTAATCAGCATGTTTGCACACAGCACCGGAAGCTGTTTCTTTTAATCCTGCGTGCGCGGCTTAAGGCGGAACCGAAAGTGGCTCACGTTATTGTGTTAGTGCGACAAACACTGTACTGTACATCTCATGTGTTCGTTAAAAACCTAAACGTTTATTTGAATATTGCATTAGTATTGGTAATATATGTCAAATAGCGGAGCTTGCAAACATTAACAGCTGATCCGCAGCCAACCGCACTGACTACAAACATCCCGAAAAAGGGTTTGTTTTCTTTGTCAAGGCATTCCGATTCAATCAAAATTAACAGCAGCAACTGAATAATGCGTAGGATCACTAGCATGTTTAATTAATCCGCTTGCATCGGATTGCGTTTTTGATTCCTGCGTTTGCGTTTTGTTTGTTTATTTCACTCTAAGCTCATCGATGCGGCGAAAGTTGGAAGCTCTTCAAAAGCTTATTGATGTGACGAAAGTTTGATACTGTGTTGCTGCTTTTTCGGAAATCGCTAGTTCAACGAAATATGTGCGTAACCAAATATCTATTAACTAATTCCAAATTATACATTGGTCGCTTTTATGAAAACGTAATGATCGATATGTTCAGTTAAATTTATTTTCCATTAGCAATTATGTTTTGCTGAGCGTTTATTGATACATAGCAGATCGATAAATTGAATTACAAGTTTTAGGAAATTATAATAGCGCTGGAAGCACTGATTACGAGGTGAAAGCGTGCTCTGCCAATACAGATGCATTTTTAAGGCGCAAAACAATACATGCTTAGAATGGTAGCCATTTATCCAGCCATCTTTGAGCCACTTTCGGTTTCCCCTTAAGCGTTGAATGCTATGTTTCTCATACACCCAAGTCTTTTATTACACGGTTTGTTTTTTTTTTTCGATTACTCAAAAACGGTGCAACTGAGGGACCATTTACAAACTACATGACGAATGTCGGGTCACTCTCAAATTGATAAAAGAATAAAAGAATGTTAAGAGAAATAAAAGAATGGTCCCTAAGTTGTCCCGTTCTTAATAATCGAAAAAATAAACCGTGTAAAGAAACTACTTGACTTCTCGCTCGATTCGCAACATTGATTGTACACTCCTATGTGACGATATTATTTTTGTATGACTGATCTTTTTTCTACCTCCAAGAAGATAGAAGATCTGCTCGGTTAATGCGATAGAAACAAGCAGTGCGTTTCGGACAGTCACTACGGCAAGCCTCGTGTTTAAAACCACCACCGGACGCTTTTTTCTTTTTTATTTACTCGTATATGACTCTAATTTCATGTCCAGTTGGACATGTCCCAAGACAATCCAATTGCCAATTTCACGTCTAATTTAATTCTAATTTCTCTAACTCTGATTCTAGATCCAATTTCGGGTCTAATTTTGAGAGCTATTTTAATTCCCATTGAGGTTCAATATCAAGTCCGGTTTTAATTCCAATTTAGAGTCCTATTTTAAGCCTAATTTCAAATCTAATTTTCATTCCAATTTTGCCTCCGATCTCAAGTTCAAGTCTAATTTATTGCCTTAAATTAATACAACTTCATCTCTGATTTAAATTACAATTACAGGTCTAATTTTAAATGCATTTGCAAGCCCAACTTTAGTTGAAAATCCTGTCCGATTTATTGTCCCATTTTAAGTATAATTTCAAGCCTAATACAATTCCAATTTTCTCTCCGATTTTAAGTTCAATATACACTTCGATTCTACCTTCTGATCGGGTACGTTTGGATCAGAAACCATATTCTGAATTCCGATCGACGTTTGTTGTAGCATACAGCTTGATTGTGATCGGAGCGAAATTTCTGAATGTCTGTCTGGAGTTCGAATTGAAGTCCAATTTTGCGTGTTAGGTATTGTAATTACTCCGCACTCCGATTCGAAGTTCAATTTGAAGTCTAATTTCAAACCCAGTTTCAAGATAATTCAGAGTGGTGCAATTTGAAGGCCGATTGAGTTCCAATTTCAATTTCGGTCCAATTTCAATCCCAATTTAATATCGAATTTCAAGCTGTCCAAGTTCAATTGGAAGATTGATTTCATACCTTATTAAAATTTGGGTTTCAAATTTAATTTTAAGTCCATATTGAAGTCTAATTTCAAGTCAAATTCAATTTTAATTTCAACTCCGATTTCAAGTTTGAGTTCGAACGCAATTTCAAGCTCAACTTAAGTTCAAAACCAAGTCCAAGTTCATGTCTTATTTGAAGTCTAATTTCTGATCCTATTTAATTCGTTTTTCAAGTCCAATTTCAAGATACAATGTTAAGGGTAATTCCAGGTCCAGCTTGAAGCCCAATTTACCAATTTTGTAATTAAATAAAATGCCAAATCCAAGCTCAAGTCCAAGTTGCAATTGAAATCCAAATTTTAATTTATTGTCAAGTCTAATTTTAGGTTTAATTTCAAATCCAATTTGAAGTGCACGGGCGGGCCCAGACTGGAGCACATATTTCTCGTCTTTTCTATAAAATTTAATGTAAAAGAAACGGTGGAACTCGAAAGTCCGAAGTAATCAATCTAATCGAACGGTATTTTTGCGATAAGCAAATTAATTGCGTAAAACAGATTCGCAATCCTACAATTACTTGCTGGATTTTAGGCTAAAATCTTAAGTCTGCATGTAGTACATACAGTTTTGTACAAAATTTGCATCTTTCTGAGTTGAAGTGTCATTATTTTTGCTCTTTTTCAGCCTTTGGAACGTTTTTAAAAATTCGCAACTAATGCTGATTTTAATGTCAAATGAAAGTAATTCAAATATGCTTTTCAGGAAAGATACAAAACTGCAGCCCAAATTTTTGTCTTATACTGTAATGTTCCGATTTTGTCAGCACCCGATTTTGTCTACCTCCGATTTAATCAGTTTTTTATACCGATTTTGTCAGCCTATAAATTTAGATTCACTTTTGTGCTTTTAAACATGATTTATAAAACTTTTTAGCTTGCCTAAAACTATTCTGGTGGTCTGGGAAGAGTTTTTGAATAAAATGATGCCTTCTTGCGAGTAATTCGGGGTCAAAATTAGGGTATTTTTATAGTAAAAGTTCTACAGTTCCTAAACAAGCAAAGATAGAGGTATACACTGTTCACCAATGTTGTGTATTTTTACTATTTGTACAACTTTGTTAAACAAGAAAAAGTCATACAAGAACTACAGAAACAGTTAAAATAGAAAAACTGTTTTTAACGATTTTTCATTCATGAGAAATGGGATTTTTCTATCTTTACTGAAGAGGTAGAAGGTTACTGTCTTCAACAAAATTTCTTGTAATAATATGCTGTAAAACTTTGTAGAACACATCAATTTGTTATATTGAAACTGAAGAAAAATAAATTTTTTATTGCACTTGTAGGGGGATTAATCAAAATTTGAATTCCGCTGGACGATAGAACTTTTAATTTTAAGAAACTCTTCCAAAGGTTCCATATACCTAAAACCAAGTTTTCCTGCTCAAAGCTAATGCGCACTTTTTTTGGTTTTGGACCAGTGTGCTGTGCCTGGTTGATTGAACTTTCGGTTGACCAATTGGGGGTTAAAGTTTAATTTGTAATAGAAGTCTTCGATATTGCAAGGTGTTAAGTCTTGAATTTTGAAAAAAATTTCGAAAAAAAAAATTCCCGATTTTGTTAGTTTTTCCTTTTTGTCTGCCCAAATTTCGACATGGGGCTGACAAAATCGGAACATTACTGTATTTGCAAAAACAGAAAAATTATTAGTTTTTTTGTGTTTTTGTAGTAAAAGATCCAAGAAGTTCTTTTCATTTTAGAAAGCTGTGCCTTTTCTAAAAAAAACTAAATTTATGTAATGTGTGATTTGTTTTTGTAATACTATTTTTTAAGTAATAGTAGGAGTTGCTATAGTGGAGACGCGTGGTACTTTGGATTTACCGGAATATAACAGATATTTTCGGCCGATATCCATTAGATACGCTTCCTAGCGTGAAATATCCGGGGCAGTGTTCTGGAAAGAGCAATGGATGAAAAATGGATTCATCGCTATGAGCCGAAATTCAAAAGAACATCAGCCAAGTAAAAAAAAATTTGAAACCGGCCAGGGAGTACATGACCTTTGTAGATTTGGGACTTCGCTCCCTTTTCTATCGAAAGGTCAATGCGAGACTATTGCATTGCGTTATTGAATCAATCGGATGTTACAATCGAGCGAACTTAGATACTTGGAAAAGATAAAAAAATCATGATTTCACCAAGATAATACTGTGACCCACAAGTCGTTAAGAGAGATAATATATTTAAACGATAGAAAAGTTAAACAATTTGAATTGGACTTGCTAGCACGCCCTCATATTCACTAACTAATTTCTACCTGTTAGTTACAATATGCTCATACGTCGGACTATAAACAGTTGACGTTGAAAGCGGCTAGCATTGTTCATGAGTTTTAGTTTGCACGTCGTTAATTTTTGTGACTATTTTTAACACTTTATGAAATAAATTTCAATAAATTTTCTATTATGGAACTAAAAAATGTATTTTAAAAATCCTAATTCGCAACCACTAGGCATCTTCCGAGCGCACACAAATGGGCATTTATTTTCGGAAATGAAATACGGTACAAAATAGGCATCCATGCCGGCAAACACCCCGATGATAAATCTTTCCTTGAATGGTAATCAGCCAACAGGGGGAACCTTTTTCGCCTGTGTACCGTCATTCAATTTCACTCAAGCTTCAAATGCTCAATTCCGTAAGTTGCTCCATCAGCACACCTTACCGGAACCAAAATCCTTTTCCCCGTCCGCCCCCGGCACCGACCGGATGCGCCCGCTACGGAAGCATCTCCTACCCAGCCGCAGTTAATCCCGCAAGGGTCACCACCTAGGGAAACCCATTTTCTTCTAGCGAATGAGTCGCAAAAATACTTCCTCCCGACGAGGGGTCTTTGTAATAATTCTGACATGTCATACAGACAGACAGAGCTTCGGCTTTGGGTTTCTTCGAAGGTTCGAAGCCAAAACTCAGCGGGAAATCCTACCGTTCAGACGCGATTTGCAATAGTAGCGCACGAAAAGCGCATAACTTTTCTTTTTCCTCTACTGCACTAGCTTGCCGCGAGAAGATACCACGAAAATGTGGAAAAGTCTATTCCCGACTTTTGACAACGACGGCAGCAGGGAACGGATACGTAATGTGTGTTTGATTCTGCGGCAGTCTCTACCGATGAGTTCCTACTCTTAGCTCTAGGTACCGACGAATGACGTTCGAATTTTTGGACCCCGCAGCTCAGGGAAACGATATGAATGTCAATGTGTCGGGATGAATTGTTCGCCCGGAAAACGAACGAAAGCTCTGCAATGGGCTTTGGGAGTTTTAGTTACGGTATCATGGAGTGTCGTTGAAATACGTACACGAAACGAGAATGTATCCCGGGTGTCAGCCCATTTCACCCGTGATATTTTCAATGGGCCTTTGCCACACCGGAAGGAATTTATTTTCATTTCGAATAACGTGAAAATAATTCGGAAAAAATGGGAAAATGTGTCAGCTGCGGCCGTCGATAGGAGATAGCTCCGCAGGGAAGAGTAATATTCGAGCTTCGAGGAGAAACTCTATGCTGCTAGCATAGCACGGTAGAGCTTTCTTGATGGATTGGGAATCGATTGCTAAAAATCTACGCTGCTGGATTCCCCTCGGTTCGACATAGATTAGATTACAGCTCGGGCGAAAACTAATCGGAGAGGTTTGCCGAGTTACAACACGCAGAATCTCCACTCGGAGTGAATTCGTATTTTCGGGTTGTATGAAAATGTAGGCTGCTGCTGCTGTAACCTACATATTCGTGTTATTGACAGTTTCCAGAGGCAGAATGGTGTACACAATTTGATTGAACGACAGATATAGGCTGTTTTGCTATCTGGCGGACTGATGGGAACAATAATGCAAACGTTATTTTTTCCTCTAAGCCCGTGTAGGGAATTCGTGTGGGAAGTATGACACGTGGTACAGAATGTTTTATTCTGTATCAAGCTGAAGGATTGGCTCGATACGAGTCGGTAGCCGTGCAGGGAATTGCACTGATGGAAAGCTTTCAGTTTGTCACGTACAGTCACTGACCAGCGGAGCCATTATTTCTCGTTGTGCTTTTTTGACGTTCATTATAAATTGATTGTCTGTTACAAATTGTTACAATTTGATGCAAATATGAGCTACGAACGTTTGTACTATTGTTACTTAGGACATAGCAACAATATATTGCAGTGCAGTACCTAATCTGGAGTATTTTTCATTGTAGCTGTGGACTAAATTCGGACCGTGGAATATTGTTTATTTGCATTAGATATTTGCTATTTAAGAACACGGAAGTATGAAACGATCCTAAACTTCAGCAGTGCAAACACAAATAAATCTTTGTATAATTTGATATGCACATTTTTTTCTGAGAAATGTTTGCTTGTTTGTTTGTTTGTTTGTTATAAATCATCTGAAAAAGCGTCTCAGTGATAAAATTTATTTAGAAATGCTGATATAGGGTACGGGAGGGTATTCCCAGCACGCTACTAATTTCGACTTACATTACCTTTTTTGGCTACACTTTCCCAAATAAAAACTTTGCCGCTATATAACAATATTGAAACGAATGTAGCACTCATAGGCTTTAATATGTTATAACTATTTTCATAAAAATGTAAGTAATTTGCTAAATTTTATTCAATAAACATCAAAACCACTGTTTTTCCACTGGCACGTAATCAGGCTGAAAAAACTAGCAGCAATCGCTTACGCGTTTCCGCTCTTGATGATGGTCACAATTATGATCACGTTTACTTATTCTAGAAACTAAATAGCTGTGAATATGCTATCACAGAACAATTCTACTTCTTTTTATCACGAAAGAACACAAAAATTCCCCTCTGATATGAAAATATAAATCAATTTTCATTCACTAGCCATTAGCAGCATTTTGTTTTTAATTCCAGCATATGGTGCGTTATTCACACTACTGCCAATATGTGAGGCCTGAAACGCTTCCATCGTGTTAACATAGCTAGTATTTGAGTGACAACCACTTGCTTCTGGTGCTAATGTATATGAACGATTCAATGATACACTAGTGCCAGCAGCAAGCCGTTGTCACTGCAAAACTAGTTATCTACAATGAGCCCGGAATGAAGGCAATAGCGACTCGTTATCCATCGGTCTCTCTTTTGATCTGTTTTTGCAAAGCAGCTAATCCCTGTGCAGGCTATTTCGGCCGGTCGGATTTAAAAAAGACAGACACCACTAAAATGGGCCCAATTTAGCCGCAGCGACTTCATCGTTTCTCGCGACTATAACACAAATTCAGTAGCGTTTCATTAAGACCAAAATACACGCCGATATTCAGTAAATATTATTCTATCAACTGGTATAAAAATCTTGTCTCGAATAAATATAGTTTCAACGTAATTCCTGAATATTGTTCAGGCTACCGTTTAATGGGCTGGAAATACCCTCCCGTATCCTAACATGGTCCTGCAAAAAGCAATTTATTTAAGTTTTTGAAAAATTTTCGACCATGTGATATTTTAAAGAAGCTGAAGCCGCTCGGTATATTTGTTTGTTTGTTTGGTTCTGCTGAAAAATCCACTTCTAAACAGGAATAAGCAGCAGACTGCTTTACGACTGCTTAAAGGTGTCAAAGTTGCTTTATAAACTAGTTGAAGATTTCACTAGAATTACAACTTTCAAACTTGGAATTAAATAAAAAGAAAACTTATCCAATTTAATTCTACTGTGTAAATTTATTTTTAACAGATATGTATTTCGCCTACGACTTGCAGGCTTTCTTAGTGTCTGTGTTCGAAAACGGACACTGAGGAAGCTTGCAAGTCGTAGGCGAAATACGTATCTGTCAAGAATAAATAAACATAGTAGAATTAAATTGGATGTCTTTTTTTTTCTTTTTATTTAATTCCAGGTTTCGTATTCTACTAAGAATACGAAAAATTTCAACTTTCAAACTACTTTAAAGCTGCTTAAGGGTGTTAAAGTGGCTTTACAAACTACTACCAAGCTTTTATTTTGCTCACAGCACACATGCTGTCAGATCATTGAATTTTGTAATTCGGCGACAGCATAAATATATGTCAGTTATCGACATTATCAACTGGTTCAGGTGCAAAGATATTTTCACTATCTTTCCAGCAGATGGATTAGAAGATGACGGTACAATTCCCGAAAGAAGCTGACATCCATTTTTAATTAGCCTGCATATTCGAATCGAAGTTATTAGAAATTAAAAAGCCTTTATTGAGCTTCATTGCCGTTGCGAAAGTAGCTATTAACAAGCTCGAATGGATAAGAGATGAAAAAAGGTACCGTCATCCGGGGATACTTGCAACACTTTTGAACTTTGACTTAGTATAACTTTCGAAGTATACCGTTTAGGTCCAAGTGTAAGTAGCCAAAACTTGTATAGTGGTGAGTACTTTTGATTTATGACTATGAGAAAAAATATAAACTAAATGAATCTGCAGAATGAAGCGAAAATAGGGGTGTTGCAAGTTACCCAGTAAACGGGGTTACTTGCAACACTTTTCTGATTTTGCGTTTCTTATGATTTTATATCTGATTTCAAACCGTGAATGACTATTTCGAGATAATTTGAATGTATTTGTAGCAAAACAAGAGATACTGGAGGCGTTTTTTGTTTCCCAATTTCGTCTATCGCTTTTTTAAAGATATTCGGTGAAAATGCAGCATGTCGGTGAACTCCAAATTGCCGTTTCAAGGCACGTGGAATTTTTCACAATTTTAATTTTTCTGGAGATGGTGGTAGACAAAATAACATCGTATAGATGCAAACTTGCTTTGTACATACTGTCTATAACCATAATTTTTATTTTTACAAGTGCTGCAAGCCGCGCCATATTGGAAGTAACAACACGAACTCATCGTTTCTTCTTCAAGTTCAAAATATAAACAAAGCTCAAAGTTGCTATTTGTTAGCTTATATGATGCACTTATTATGTACAGGAACCAAACAATAAACAATAATTCTATGTCAATGAACTGACGCAACTGTGCACATCCATTTTTCCTACTCTGAAAGTAATGTCTACTTTCCAATCGTATAAAAACAAGCAAAACAATGATGTAATGGATTAAACTTAACTAAACAATAGGTAAACATCCCTTCTTTAAAATGGCATGCGTTAGAGCTGTTTAAAGCGCGATGCGCCAAAGTGTTGCAAGTAACCCCGGTGTTGCAAGTATCCCCGGATGACGGTATTTATTAACTAAACCATAGTTCAGCCACAGGTTGAATAAAATCAGCTATAAATGCGTTGGGTCAGCCTGAAATTGTTACATGGGATTATGTAGATAGAGAATAGCAGTGGTCCCAAATTGCTACCCGGTGGCGCACCAGAACGCCTTCCAGTTGGCTTCGAGGTATGACGCTGGCCTAATAAGCCAGTCGTCGTATATTCGAATCTCGACTGGGAGAGGTTTTTAGAGTCAATAGGATCGTACCAACTGGCCCTGCAATTGTTCTGCACTCTAACAGCTGGCTGCGAAGGCTGTCGTATAAAAACAGAAGATCAAGTTTCAATAACGGAATGAAGCATTTAGGCTTTGCTTTTGCTTTCTGCTTGTAAACGTGACAGACTGGCGGTTATACCAGATTATACGAAAAGTTGCCTGTCCGTAAGATATGTTTCCAATGAAATTTATAGAATCAATGACGACTCATTTCTCCTTAACGGTAGCAAAAGCGGTTTTCAAATAAGTATAAACTGTATCAGCTCGCGCTTTGGCACTTAAAATATTTACACAGAACGAAAAATTACAATTTTTGAATTGAAATTTTACTGATGCTTTTTTGTGGAATAAATAAATGCCCTTCTTTTGGTAACTGTGCACTGTTGGAAGCGAGAAGTACTTAAAGGCAAATTAACGTCCTGCGACAAACAAACTAGATGTGGCTGTATAGAATCTGACGGAAGGAGTTAAACGGAAGGGTCTGCAACTCGGATTTGGTCAATTGGAGCCACTAATGAGTATTTCATTTGTATGGGAGCCCCCTCTTAGAAGAGGAAGGGGTCTCAGTACACCATAGAAAAAAATTCTGCCTTCTAAAACTCCCACACGCCAAATTTGGTTCCATTTGCTTGATTAGTTTTAGAGTTTTGAGAAAATTTGTGTTTCATTTGTTTAGGAGCCCCCCCCCCCCTCTCTGACGCCCACCATAAAAGTTCTCTCTTACTCCCTCCACAAATTTGCTGGTCATTTTATCTATCCAACGATATATACGTCAAAAATTTTCCAATGACTTTGCGAACATCAAAAGCCTAGAGTACTTATTAAAATATCTTTCATTTGATTCTAAAATCAGTGAAGGGTGGAAGGAAGGGTGACTAAAATGGTGATTTTCTAAACTACCCTCAAACAGAAAGCGGCGCTCTAAGAATAAATAAACGCCAAATAAAAAATTGGGGAGGAGTACAAAATGGGAACAAATACAAAATTTTTTAACAAAATCGCAGAACTTTAAAGTTTTTACTAGTACTTTTTTCGTGGACTTGCTAAATACACCAAAGTAACATATAATTTATGAATATACTTTTTGATTAAGATAGTATACCTACTATTTACTTTTGATCAGAAAAAAGTCAAGAATCAATTTTGCAAAAGAAGAAAAGTTGACTCAAAAAGACAATTATTTGGTTTTCTAAGCTAAGCAGGTTAGTTTTTGCGACTTTACTCGAAAAACCATAATTAAAAAGTTCGGCTGGCTTGTGAAACTATAGTAGACCTTTCCTCGATAAAGTAGACAACCAAGCAAATAATTTTTAGCTGAAATTTCTTAAATTTCAATTTCAGTATTTTCAAATTAGTTACTCAGGTTTACCAGGCAGCTTACTACTATCAAATTAGTTACTTAGGTTTACCAGGCAGCTTAATAATATGTGAAAAACGATGCGACATATTTTATATCTCTCATTTTCTCCATCTTGGTCATGTTCGGAAAACTCTCACTCACCTGTGTTCTGTTTCGCAACTTTGTGTGACCTTCAACCCACGCCCCAAGTTCGACAAGATTGATTTAACCAAGTTTGAGGAAATCTAATAACATTGATTTCCACAAACAAACAGTCACATTTGTCGATTTCGAGTCAAATGATGCGTGTTTACTTCCAAAAGTCCGTAAAGTCAGGCGCCGCTTTTAGGGGCACCCCCATAGCACAGTTACATGTGGAAAGCAGAACCACTTCGGAGGGATTTACCAGGTCCCTTGACTACTTTTTCATAACAATGTTTCTTCTTATCTGTGTTTTCCATTGCAAATAGATTGATTCATTCATGAGTAAGCGACAAGCTGCTTCAGCATTCGACAACTTCGGTTTGACTGTCGTACTGATCCGCATCGGGGATTTGCTGTGGAAAGGCGGCCCGACTTTTGTATTAACACACATACACACCCATGCACACACTTCATATATGCTTCAGAATAGATCAACGAGCCGCATAATTTTACATTTCATTCCCAAAACAGTTACATGACAGCTTTCAGCATCATTGTTGTTTGCAATGAACCAGAAAGCAGAAACATCATAGTCTCAATTTTGCTCTACTCTGAGCGCATGCCGGCAAGTCCTTACGTAGCGTCTGGCATTCTCCAGATCGTCAGAATAAGTAACGTGTATCATGGAGTGATTTGAGCAAATTGAAATGAAACATATTCTCTATCAGGGTTCTTTGCAGCTGCAATAAAAAAGATGCGATTTTTTTTACGAGAACTGGAACATATGCGAACAATGGCCGGTGGCACAAGTCAAAGCGGCGACATTTTCCGCTGCCTTGCAGGGCTTGAACAGGGAAAAAGACACTGTATAAGAGAAATTAAGATTCTACTTACGATAATGATGATTACCGCCACGATGACGACGCTGATAAGTGAGTCGTAAAAAAACAACAAAGTCATTAGAGGGAACGAATGGAGACGATAGCCAGGCGCAACAAAAGTGCTGACTGGTATCTGGAGTTTTCCGGGTGCGCGTGGTGTGCACGGTTTGCAGATTCCGGGAAGGTTCAAGGAAATAAATGATAAAAGCTGAAGAATTTGTTCCGCTGGTCCTCATTCATTCAAACGCGAGGTTAGGTTAGTGTTGTCATTCGCACCAGCTTCTTGGCCTGTAGGCTTCTCTTCTGGTGGAGGAGTTGCACGTTTAGTGTCAAGACATTGGCATCTACAAAACAATTTTCATCTCTGCGTTAAACTGAAGAACGATAGGACACGATGTCGCTACATGAATATGAACCGGACTTACAGATATACATATCCGTGCCAGTAAGGCTTATCACGCGTGTTTGTACATTGCGTGTAGCGGTATGTGAACATAATCTTGAAAGGTTATTGAAAATGAAACGGCTGTCCTGAATGAGGATGGGGTTAAGAACGAGCAGTCATAACCGTAAACCGTTTTGTATAGGATACACACACTTTAAAATGAAATTATTTATTCAGGACGTTTGCTGTATACGATAAGATAACGAACGAAAGATTGTTCGTGACGCAGCATCACCCTGTTTGCCAGGATCTACTACAGTGGGTGGATATATAGGTTGTGTCAAATATTGTTGGAAAACCAAGGCATCAAATATCAGATCCTGTGGTGCTGTATATTCATTCAACAACAAAAAGCTTTCCAAAGTGTGACTGTAGAAAGCATAAATTTCAAATTCTTAATCGAACTTTACATTACAAATGTAACTGCCTGTTATGATTTCGATCTAAATCTAAACAAAGGATGTGGAAAACCATACCGAACAACTATGCCATTCGCGTAAACGAGTCTTTGTCTAGCGGGGATGCTTCTGTAAACAGTCTACATTGGAAAGGAATCCCACTGATACTCTATTTCCATCTTCTAGCTAGATCGTCATCGTTGCTACCAGCTTCGGTCGGGTGGGAATTTTATCGGTTTTTTACCTCATTCTCCCCGGAGGCTTCGTCACGGTTCAGTCATTCTGCTCGACGTGCTAAAGCCCAATTTTGCTAAGCCCAAGGCTGGTGGAAATAAGCGGATAAATATTCATGAAATATTACATTAGCGTGAGAAACAGCTCGTTTAGGATTTTTTCTGCTGTGGTTATGGGTTACAGGGTCGGTTTATATGCTTAGGAAAGGCTAGATTTACAGCTTTATGATGATATTTTTTACACCCAGATATTTTCAATCCAAAATCATGATTTAAGATGTTTGAGATGAATAGAGCCTTTGTGCAACCCACACGAATATTTGATGATGATGCTTATTTGGAATGCACCACAAGACAATAAGTCATTGGAATGTGGTTTACACTGACTGGTCAAGTAACGAGTCTAGGAATAGCCACAACGCATCGTGCATAAATAGATTTGCAATGCTCATTATTTATTCATCAACAGTTTTACGTCCTTACGATTGTTAGATACACTGCATTGTGTGCAGTTTTCTATTTACGTCACACGACCTACAATCGATTACCAGCTCAGACATGGTCCCTATTATAAATTAAATATCAAAGATTACTGCATCGAATGCTCAGGAGCATCCAATAAGTTTGCTCATTTATGTTGCGATGAAAATTTAATAGTATAAACAATTACAAATGGTATTCAGCCGAACGAACTACATATTCCACGTGCTCAATAGCTGGAAACTAATTAGCACATTTCACTAAGCCAGGTCTCGACTATGATTATCGGATGATGGTTAACCGGGTTTGGAGTGCTTCTCGGTTATAATTAAATCATTTGCTGCTCGATACATAATTAGTTCGTGGAAGAACGAACTTGAGATGCCAACGGATAGGTTCCGCTCAATCTTAGCGGTCGTTGCTTAGCATTTTCTTCCGTACGGTAAGACCTCCGCTAGGGTGAGCCTATTTGGTTGGATGAATAGTCTGCTGGCTATATTATATGGTTTCGTAATCAGTCTTTTGCAATGTCTGAATTATCAGCAAGCAAGAAAAAAAAGAGCATAACGTTTGATCCAAACCGAAGTCAAGTTGAAGCAGCAGCGGTCTGGTGTGTTCAAGGAGGAGGCATTTGAGATTGTCAGAACCAAAGCGGACATTCCGATGAAGACCAGCTTTCCGGCACTTTTGGATGCCAAGCGCAAATTGCCAGATTTATCTGATGGTTGTTATGAGATACCGATGATAAAATAGGACATTCCAGTAAACATGATTAAATTACTCCACGGAAATGGCCTTCCGAGGTTGATGACATTGCTAGATTTTTGTGGACAATATTATTATTACACTGCTGCTGGTATAAATTGGAAGCAGCAGTGTCTCATTTTTTCAGGGCGCTGTTTTGCTTTGGTATTTTTTGAATTTTTGCATTATAACGAAGGACGTGCCGAATGTTCTATTCAATATTTCAAAAGTTTTTTAGGGTATTATTATTGCATTTTATTCAAACTTACTTAATACTTACAATAGTATGATAGATTTCTGGAAGTGACTTACCTAGAACAAAAACGGAAAAGAATATTAATTTTTTTGTGTAGGATATTACTAGAAAATTTTACGAAAAGTTTAGATGTACCAACATGTGTTCATATCAGATTATTTTTAATATTATATCGCGACGCTATTGATCGTGAATTTAACTTGTGTAATAAGTGACGTTAAAAATGAAGTCTTAGAAATGAATAATTTACTGATGATGGATGATGATTTTATACGACTTTTATACGACTACGTTTTAATTTAACTTATTATTTTAACACTACCGTATCCGTATATCGAAAATCGAATGATGAGAAAATAATGAAACTATAACAATTAGGGTAACCAACGTATTTTGGACCCCATCAGCAGCTGTACATAATTTGGAAACTTATAGCAAAATCAAATGGATGTGTCCAAATTATGTACAGCTGCTGATGGGCTCCAAAATACGTTGGTTACCCTAATTGTTATTCATTTTGTAATTCTCGTAATAGAGCTTAGTGCTTTTGGGTAAAGCATTTAGTATCCATCTTTACAACTGAAATAAAAATTTAATAATTTTTATATGATCAATGTTCAAATAACATCTGAAAAAGATTACTAATTGCAAACGTCTAGGGCGAAGTGAGTTTAATCCTTGAAGATTTGCAACATAACAGCTCAATCATACGATTCTTTCAAATAGGCACCATCGAAATACCCGTGGTTCCTAATACAATTAAAAGAGAGATTTGAATATTTTCAAAAGAAATGGATTAACTTCAGAAGTCGAGCGAATAAATCAATCGGACTGTATACCTAATTTCTGTGGAAAGTGTTGATTTGACCGTGAGGAAAAGTTTGGAACAGTTACAACATTCTAAACTTATAACTTCCAGTATCACATCAACATCAATGTTAATTAACGGTTTATAGAAAACCTCAAAAATGGGTTATCTACAACGTTGCAGAGTCTGAAAAGCAAATATATAGAGATGATTTACGACTCCCTGTGCACTGTACGTCCTACTTCTTCCAATTCCAAATGAACTTTCTCCGCTTCTGACAAAATTCGTTCTCATTCGAAAGACAATACACCAAACATTTTTTAAATTCAAATTTTTTTTACGAGCTAGCCAATGAGTTTGCTACTAAAAATATGAGTATTATTGATTGATATATTTTATTAATCACTGAACTACTGGATTGGAATCCAGTCCGATATGGTTCGAAGGTGCAACAATATCTGCGATCCACTTGGCCTGAGGGAAAAGTCCGCGAAGGAACGTTATACAATCTTAACAAGCGTTGCTTCAAACCACCTGAAATTATTACCTGGGAAGCATCACATATACAAGTGTGTTGTACTTGATTTATGCTTCAAGGCAGTGACGGTAAAAACTCAAAATCTAAAAACTCATCAAAAATCAACTGTGAATCATGTCAGCTTGATCCTATGCAGAAAAAAATCACGCGTGAGTTTTCCTGTTTCCATAGCAAGAAGTACAAAACTCACACATATTTTTTCCCGCTTGATCACATTCTGCTTTGCTTCAACCCGAAGCTCTGCACATATACAAACAAATTCCTTGTTGAACAGCATAGGCATTCTCTCGTGCGATACGTAGATGTGAGTGAGCGTGAGGGAGTAAATCTCTAAATAAATCGCATAGTTAAACTAAAACGCACATTTAAATCACATGCTTATCTAATTCTTATTAGGCTTGTTACTAATCAGTTAAAAAAATGTCGATTCCCGCGAAGGAAAAATGTAAATTCCGCTCATAGGTTTGCCATATTAATTCATGAATGTGTATTGCATTTTTCGCTGCTGATGTTTTCTCTGACGGTAGATTCTCTTTTGCTCTCTGGCTTGTTGTATGAAATGCCAGCTGTGGAAGAATCAAGCAAAATGCTCACAACTGAATTAGGTTCACATCGCCTAGCAATAGAGACATCGCGTATAATAACGAGAGAAATTCATATGTGAGTTTCGCGCTTGTGATCAAGGTTGAAATTTCATGTGTCTGAAATCACATCGAGTTTTTTGCTGCTATGAATTTGTCAACACTGCTTCAAGGTGAAGTATTGATTTCTCGTCTTCAATTCTTCCATTCTATCTCTCCAAGTAACAATGAAGGTTTTATTTCATTATGGTGGTTTTTATGACCAAAATTGGTCATAAATACCATTATAAGAGTATAATAAAACTCAAAATGTTGCTCCGGTCATTAACTCGTAAAGTAGAAACTCGAAAAATAAAACTTGAATATGCGATAACTTTACCAGGAAAGGTCCTAGCGATTTGTGGTTTTCTACAATAACGTATGTTTTGAGTACACTCAAATTCCGCGTAAATTAAAACTGTGTAAATTCCGGAATTCGCGTAAAAAACACTCGTTAATTCCAAACTACGATTTTAGAGCAAAAAGCTTCGCGAAATTTTGTCTTTACAGAAATTAAACGAAACCAAGCAAAATTTATCATAGATTTAACTGTAGTTCATAGTATCGTACCATCAAATCTAAGGTAAATTTCGAACGATTTCGTTTAATTTCGGTAAACACGAAAATTCCCACAGTCCTGGTATAGTACATGCGCGAAAAAAAAAGACAGCGTAAATTCCAAAATTCCCAAATCTCGCCGGCCTTTGAATAGGTCCTAACTGCTTCTCTTCGTGTCTCCTCTCTTGCGCTTATCACCACGCTGCACAAGCATTTCCAAAACAATTTTTATATACGATTAGTTAGTTTATGATTCCAGCAACCATTTCATGTACCGTCATCCGGGGCGAGATTGTGCCAAAAAAGCATATGTTTTTGTTCTTTAGCTCGGTATACACACAATTTAGGAACTAAGTTGATTTCAAACCTGTCAATATATACTAAATTGTTTAATTAACAACTACCGTAGAGGTGGTTTAGTTACAATGAAACCTAATTTTACTGGAAGTGCATGAACTTTGGCACAATCTCACCCCTTTTAGGGGGTGACATTGTGCCAAAAACATAAAGTTAGGCTAAAAACCTAAACAGTGAACATTAGCATGTTTATAAACAATACACATAAATATCAGTAGTATAAAGTATTTCACTTGGGGCCGTCCATAAAAAAAGTGGACTATTAGGGGCAGGTGGTCGGCCAAAAACAACGCATCATACAAAAAGTATGAACGAAAATAACCCGGAGAGGTCTGAAATAACTAAAAATGAGTTTGTAGTCAATGGACAGCCTTTATATACCCAGTAGCGTTTCTAGGGTTAACAAGGGGGAGATATATGAAGGAGTGTATCCTAAGGGGGCATACCTATTTGATCATTTAACAAAAGTAACCATTACTTCGTTCGAGATCCCGCGGCCGTAGAACATGCGGCCAATCTCACCCCCCTGCCCCCTCCTTAAAACTGGCAGTTTAGACACGGTATGATATATTCGTCTTATATTAGAGTGTTTATTCAAAGTATCTGAAATTTCCAGAGAAAAAGTAAAAATTAGTTTAAATTATTTAGCAGACCTAATGGATGATGCAATCTAATCTGTCAAAATATTGTGCTCAATAGTAAACAATGTGAGTATACTGGTGTATACTGACGTATTTTTGTTGAGTATGTGAAATCCACAAATTGGATCGATCACAATCTCACCCCCGTGAAGCTCGAAAAGTACAAAGTTTCGAAAAATATCATTTTCGTAATCAAAACTTATCCAACGCATAATAACCTTTCAATACTTTGTAAGTGATTAGTTTATATACCTTCAAAATAGCAAGTTGATGCGATTTCTCGTATGGGTTGGTCTATGGGGGACATTTTTTACAAGCGTTATTTTCGAGGATTTTTGATCGCGAACTTTGAAGCCCTGTTTAGGCTAAATAGTTTGCTAATATTATCTGTGTTCCATTCTAAGTTATGAATAAATATGGTATGTTCATCATCATTTTGAATTTAGGTCACCAGTTTCTATAGATATAATAAATTTTCACAAATAAACATTTTTGGTTTTTGGCACAATCTCAACCCGGATGGCGGTATAAAAGATGCGTTCAAGTGCATTCGCATCGTTATGATAAGCGTAGGAAAGGGAACACAAAGAGAATCTATTATTTGAGGACAGGACCTATTCAAAAATCAGGCCAGAAATTAGCGTAAAACAATGAGTAAGTTTCAAAATTCGGGTAGAAAATCACACAAGAACCGCGTGAAAAGTCTTAGTAGAGTACATCGGCGTAAATTCCAAAAATCGTGTAAATTTCGGAATTCGTGTGAAAACATACGCTAAAAATCACGTTAAAAGCAATTTTAGTGGTCCTTAATAGATGCTTAGAACTATGTATTCTTTTAAAACGTAACCAATAAAAATTAAGTATGAAAACAAACTTTTAAGAAACTTCGAAAGAAAATGTTCTATAACGCTTCACCAAATAGAGATAGAAATTTCATTTCTTTAGAAAAGCTGCTTGTTTTTACATGTTCTACAGCTCTGCCGAAAACATCATTTCTCTATCTTGTAACACAAAAAAGTTAGTTTTTGATTTTTATCATATGTATGTAATTCATAATTGAAATAACCAAAATGCCCGACCAGACCCGGCTGAGATTTTTGGCACACTTATACTATATTCTATGGCGGTTCAAGTGATGCTAACTTTAGCTAACTTTTCCTATTTACGGAAAAAATTACTTGTAAAAACAGTAAAATTTATGCTTCAAATCAATTTTTAAAGTAAATAAAGCAATATATGATATTTACACCTTCTAGAAAGTTACGTATTTTGATAATATCCAAAAGTTTGTAGAACATGTCGAACCTGTTAGATGAGGTTTTGTGTATAAAAAGTTTAAAAAACTGATTTTAAGGGGGTCACGACAGAAAGTCAATTATATCTCGCAAACCATATAATGCAGATACTTAGTATCTTCGACAAAGTTTAATGAAATTCAAAGTTCTACAACTTTTCCGAACATATGACCATGCTATCTATTTCCCATGAAAAATTAATTTTTTTAAATTTGTTATTCCCTTAATATCTAATTATATGAAAATGCCATTAGATGCAGAATACTTTTTTATGAAACTTCACCTAAGACGCCTAAGCTCGTAAACGTCAGGAAAAGTGGGAAAAGACTTTTGACCGCCTTTTTCCAGAATGGTCCCACTGTGTGCTGATATCTTTCGGTCCGCAAAGGGTAAAGAACCTATTTTAAGCAGTCAAAGCGAATCATTGATTAACTCGAGGATACCAGAACAGCAATATTCTTGTTGACTCTAGTTTTTCAAGCTTTTATCACTGAAAGTCCTAATTCTAATGCTAAACATCTGATTTTTTACAATAAAAATCGAGGCACTGGAACTAATTTTAATCAGCCGAAATGCATTTAATCGCCAAGCTTAAAAATGCCTTACACAGTTTTGAATTTTCAAACACTCTCAAATAAAACCTCTTCTATTTTTCCCTCTATTTAGTCGGTTCGCTTAGGGCGAATCACCCTATTTTACTCCCTACTAATCGGTCTATTCTTGTAACAAGCTTTATGGGAGTTTTACAGGGGGATGTACCTATTCGTAGCTATACTGAATCGACCGCCTAGAACCAACTAAGTTGGTTGGTTTAGTAGGGTGATGAATTACAACAGGCCTATGGAACCAGACGAAATAGGTTGGTTAAACGAAAGATCGGGAATTTATCGATGCAAATGAAATAGGTGGATTAGTTGGTGCATAAAATTAAGTAGCGCACAGAATTGGATGTTGAATTACTTAAACGCAATGGAATAAAGTCTAACGTTAAGAAAAATTTGGACGTGAGTCACAGGCACACCTCTTATTGTAGGAACTAAAACCATTTGACATTACTTTGTTTACATGTTCATAAAGTCATGAATTTTGGTCAAGTTTCGTCAAAATATTTCGTCACGTTGCGGAGCAGTACGGAATGGAACTCGAACGACGTGAAAAAGTCAGCTGGAACACCTGAAAAATCCAGAGCAGGGCTTTAACCGGTCCTTTTTTCTAACGCAGCCACAGCACCGCGCATTCAGATTCAAACCGCGCGTTTAGTGGTCGAATACGAACGCTATGTTATTCATACAACAACAAGCAGTTCGCTCAGTCATACCTCCTAATTGTACAACAGAAGGAATGCGTTCTGATTTTTTTACATTTTCGTTTCGATTAACCTTTCTTTACCTTTTAGAGCAGCCAATGACTGCAAAACAGACTGGCAGTGACCACACTAACGGAAAGCAACTGCGCTATCATATGATTAAATACTACAAAAAAAAAAACACGGGGTACTTTAGGCGGCAATTCGAAACTTGACAGAAGTTAGAAAAGTGAATGAATGACTGTGTTTTTACAAAATTATTAATTTATTATCTACAACTATACGGAAAAAAACATTTGGGTCCGACAGACCGTTTACGGGAAGAAATTGTTAAAATTGGTGGACTCTTCGACTTTCAGTGTAACATAAACTCATTGCACAAACATTTCGACTAAATATTTGGTCATAGTAAATTGTTGTTAATGTTAATTTTAAGGCGAATCTCGAAATATTTTTCCGGCTTCAATAACAAAATGGCGTGAAACGTCACTCTTGTGAGTTTGATTATTCCACCATCATACCCTGTAATGGTTCTTTAGAAGACATTATTTCGATGCTTGATTATGCATTTTCCGGGCTTTAATTTGAAATTTAAATGTCAAAATTTAAAATTCAAATGATAACAACTTTTTTCGTTCCCCGGAAACGCCTACCTATTTTAATTCAATGTACTAATCAGTAATGAATAAAATTTCTCCACGAGTAAAACCCAACCTGTGCATATTTCGCTGTCCGCTTCGCGTAGGATTTATTAATCGCACTAGACTACGGGTCGGTCGGCATGATGTCATCTCAATCAATACCGAACTCGTCGAGTGAACCAATCACTCGACCGCTGCCGCATCACCCACCCGACCCATGGGATTGAATTCCCATGACCAACTTTTCGACCTGCCAGCTTCAAAACAAGTAGCAACAGCCCTTCCAAATAAAAAATCAGATCGAAGTTCGCATTTTGGTATTTCGCTGGCAACGAATGTAGAAGGTTACCCCAAAAGGGGATAACAACGAGACGTGGCTGGGGGGCGAGTTTGCTCCTCTTCGCTCTTAGTTCACTCCGGATTGCTGTCGGAATGGTTTTAAAGTTAAAACGCAATGGGTGGGGAAAGTGTCAATGACATTTTTTTTCTCTGCGCATCCAATACGGTGCTGTGAATTTTCCGGCACTTGAAGGCGTACACGGGGTCGGGAAAGACCATCCATGATTCCGGATCGCTTCTGGCAGCCAGCTATGCCTCACGTAGATGCCTCGGGGTGACCCTCAAAGTACGGTGTAGTGCAAAATGTGATTAGAGAACATTAATCCCTACGCTGGCTGCTGATGGGATGCTAACAACAGGCGGCTGTACGGGCGTATGGATGCGGGTGGATGTGGAGCTCGGTGGAGCTCGGTAAAGCCAGCAGGCATAATTAAATTTCATCTCTTGCGGAGCGGGAAAATGCGCTAGCTTTTGGCAGACGCTTTTTTGAAAGCCTAAATTGGATGCTCCTAAGACTGAACGTTTGATTTTACGCGCGTTGTGATAAGGAAAACTGTTAGATGATGAACGGAAAACGGTCGTAGAATTTTCAACTTCGTTATTCTGCGTTTTCTTTTATCATGATTTATACCTTGTTTAATTCCAATAGACGTCGCTCATGTGAATTCGAGTGGCGATTGCTTTTCCCTAATGGCCAAACTTTTAATCATGATGTCAATACAGATTAAAAATACTTAATCTGACCTGATGCTGGATTTTATTTAGTCGGCTGTCTTAGGCAATTTTAAATTAAATCGGTGTCAGAACAGTTAAGGTTACAATTACCGATAACGGCTCTAAAAGGTTAGTTTGAACCTATTTTATATTTACTGTAGTAAACTGTCTATTTTAAGTAAGAAATTTACGTATTCTGTCAAACTATTTATAAATAATACTGCTTATATTGACTAACAATTTTTTCCTCAAAAAAATTTTATTATGGTTTTGCTTCTAAAAATTAATCTTCCGTTTGATCACTATACCCAAAAAAGAGAGCAAAAATCTTCATCATTAACGAGATTATTAACCTAAGAAGCTGTTATCATCTGCATCGTTCCATCACTGTAAACGCAGGTCGGTAGACAACCGAAAAGGACTCGCTCGTAGTGAGCCTACAGCAAAGGCTAGGAAATACGTAATAATCCACTCGCTGACACTGTCCATCGTGACCGCTGGCCGCTGGGCCTGGTCTGCAAGAAACCGAAATTCGATCAAAAAAGTATGATGCGAACAAGTGTGCTCTTCCTTATACAGATATGTACCTACATAGTAACGTGAGCACGTAACATAGAACCACAGTTGCGAACGAAGCCGATCGTAATCCTTGACTCGGAGGGTGAGCTTTGAAAAAGCCTTGTCGACACATTGCACGGTGATGGCTGGCTGTAGTTACAGTGACAGTGGCCATTATTCGGAGTGGATTTTAGTTTCTTTTCTTTGGGTTGATAACCATTTTTGTCTTTTACGATTTTGCAGTAGGCATTCATTACCTTTGAAATTTGTAACGCATCCTAATACAGGAAGCCATAACTGAAGATTTGGCGTAACAAAATGGGCTAGTAGATGGAGCACGTTCATAAAAGAACTCGTTTATTTTGTTCGCACAAAAAGTTAAATCTTTCAATTAACTTCTTCTCGCTGCATAAGGAAGCGTCTGTCATTACCATCATCGGTATGGTAATGTTTTTCATAATTTGAATCTCCGGGTGTTAGTACCAGCAGCCGACCAGATCCGGCTGATGATAAGCAGAAATGCTGTTGGTTTTATTTCTTCACGGGTTCGGGTCCTAAGCGAGCACCATAAAATTGCCGAAAAAAGCGACTAAATGAAGATAATGCCACGAAGAGCATCCGGTAGCTGAGAGTGTATTTTTAACAACCTTATACCTACAAGGATAGCAAATAATTTGACCATAATCGGGGTTTTTTTTCCGCTTCGCGCCGAGAAAACATCGTAATCCCATTTGAAACGGGGCAGGGTAGCGAAAAATTGACAAATTTTGTAAGGCTTAATTTTGTTTGCAGTGCTGGTCCACGAAGTGGCTTTGGGGATTACTTTTAAATTAGATACGCAAGCCCACAGGCACAAGCCGGAACGAGAGCGGAGGGGGACGCAATAAAGGTTGAACGCCCAAATTGAAACGTTTCATTTATTGTTGATGTTATGAGAATGTTTCTTTGATTGTTTAAGCTGACAAGCGATATCGTGAGTTTTTTTCTGTGAAATTCATTTCTTGTTTTAAGTTCCTGAAGCGGCTATATTTAATATTCAATTCGGAATAATTATTTACTATTGGATAGGAAATTCCTTTCCTTTTGAAGAACAGCTTTACTGCCAATAAATTTAGGTTTATTTTTACAAAACGGTGTAAATGCTGACTACAAGGGGATGAATAGGATTTGCTTAGTCCACACATATCCATTCTAGTCTCCATGAATTCTAGGTAAAGGCAGCGGAGAAAGAAGAAGAGAAAATTCGGTAGTCAGACGAGAAAATGGCCCAATAGTTGTCATTCATAGTTGAAATGACATTCATTTCATGAAAAAAGATTTTAGCGAGGATGCTTTCGTCCAAAAACAACATTTTCGTTTTTGTTGTAATAAACAGCCACAGTTTTGTCTTTGCAATCACAAAAAGTCACTGTTTGTTGCTTTATATGGAGCGAAGGAGTTATTGGTTCATATTTTTTCAAAGATGAAGTTGCCAACTCGTTATAACCAATGGTAACCGCTATTGATAGATATTTAGAGACCTTTTTATCCGAATTGCAAGCATTCAAACTGACCAATATGTGAATTCAACAAGACGGCGCTGTATGCCACACAGCACCCAGTACAATGGACCAACTGAGAGGCGTGCTTGGTGAGCAAACAATCTCTCGTTTTAGACTTGTAAATTTGTTGCCCAGATCGTGTGATTTAGTTTTTACAGCATTTTTAGTCGACAAAATGGTGGAAAACGGAACCCTTCGTATGGAGCACCTTAGGTGTAGTCGCGGTCATCATTTTCATGAAATTGTCTTCAAAAAGAACATGACAGGTCCTTGCCTTCGCAGAAGACTTTGTTATCATGTTCTTTGCGCAATCTACTCCAGACCTTATCATTAGGACCGGTAGCTCTTTATGGACTTGAAGCTGCGATGCTACTCACGGAAAGCATACGCGGCCTTGTCGTGTTCAAGCGGAAGATCCTGTAAACAATATTTGGTGGCCTGAAAACTGTAGCGGAGGAAGCGTACCAATCACGATGATCAGACATTGTTCACCTTCTGAGATGCCTGGCTCTCTGCCGACGTCACGACGACGACGAAATATTAATTTATCGTTTCGAATAAAAATTTTCCACACTTACAGTTATTTGGAATCTGAATGAAGTTATATTCAAACTGAATTAATATTTGATAATAGGATTTGGATTTGGATTGAATTTGGATTGGATTTGGATTGCATTTAGACTGGATTTAGATTGGATTTGGATTAAATTTGAATTGGATTTGGATTGCATTTTCATGGGATTTGGTTTGGATTTGGATTGGGTTGGATTCGGATTACCCGCCCAGTTAGCTCTGGGGTACGACGCTGGCCTAACAAGCCAGTCGTCGTATGTTAGAATCTCGACTGGGCGGTGCCGCTATAGAGTTAATAGGATCTTTGGACTAACCCCGTAATTTTCCTGTACTCTAATAAACGGCTGCGAAGTCTGTCATTAAAGAAGGGTCAAGTTCTGAAGGACGTTTATATCCATGGCTTTGCTTTGCTTTCGATTCGGATATGATTTGGATTCGATATGGATTGGATTTGGGTTGGATTTGGATTGGATTTGGATTGGATTTGGATTGGATTTGGATTGGATTTGGATTGGATTTGGATTGGATTTGGGTTGGATTTGGATTGGATTTGGGTTGGATTTGGATTGGATTTGGATTGGATTTGGATTGGATTTGGATTGAATTTGGATTGGATTTGGATTGGATTTGGATTGGATTTGGATTGGATTTGGATTGGATTTGGATTGGATTTGGATTGGATTTGGATTGGATTTGGATTGGATTTGGATTGGATTTGGATTGGATTTGGATTGGATTTGGATTGGATTTGGATTGGATTTGGATTGGATTTGGATTGGATTTGGATTGGATTTGGATTGGATTTGGATTGAATTTGGATTGGATTTGGATTGGATTTGGATTGGATTTGGATTGGATTTGGATTGGATTGGATTGGAATGGATTTGGATTGGATTTGGATTGGATTTGGTTTGGATTTGGATAAGATTTGGATAGGATTTGCATTGGTTTTGGATTGGATTTAGATTGGATTTGGATTGGATTTGAATAAGATTTAAATTGGATCTGGATTCGGAGTTGATTTGATTTGATGGGTTGAATTTGAATAAGATTAGGATTATATTTGGATTGGATCTTGATGGAATTTGGATCATATTTGAGTTGGATTTTAATTGGATTTGGATTGCGTTTAGATTGAATTTGAATTGGTTTTGAATTGGGTTTGAATTAGATTTGAATAAGTTTTGTATTGCATTGTATTTGGATTGGATTATAATTGGATCTGTATTGGAGTTGTTTTTCGGTATTTCTTTATTATGCCTTTTTTTGAACTCCTTTAAAATTCTGCTTCCAAAATTTGTCTGCTCCTATGTCGGAAAAGAATTATGTTTAATTAAAAAGCAGTTTGCTGCAAATGCTGAAAATATTTTTCATTTTGAATTTAAACTCTATTGGTTTGAAAAGTCACGTGAAATAAAACGAAATACAAGAAGCTTGTGAAGCGGTTAGTCAAATAACTGCAGCTCTTAAACCTGTTTAAGGCGCAGTAGATTATTCTGGCTGCAAAATTAACTCAAAGTGCATAAAGTAGACATAGCTTAGCATTCCCTATTAGATATTCAACTTGATAATTAAAGCTCAGACATTACTATCAAAATATTCGAAGCTTTCAAAACGGAATGGAAAAAAAAGGATCGGAATGCAGGGTTCGATTCATTGAGATTTTGAAGCCTAACGATCTTTAAGGAAAACCTGCGGAATTTTACTTTAATTAAACAAGCTGAAGCTGAAGCTCAAAGCGGCTAACAGTGAATAGTAGAATTGAGAACAGAGAAGAAAAAATAGCACTATACAGAGATGTTCCGGTTTATGTTTCGGATTTTTGAAAATAGCTAAAAGCGAGTTTCCTTAGGTATTATTAATTCCTACGAAAGAAACATTCTCGTTGCAGAACCGATCGTCAAACCTCGATGGAAGCGCAGTGCGTTTTTTTTCAATTGTGAAAAACGTTGCAGACAAAATCTTTTCTGTAAGCATTTGAACATTGTTCTATTTTGTTGAGTCATAATTTTGAAGTTAAAACTCGAATTGCCAATACCGATATTATAACGGTATTTTCTGCACTAATACCGAAACATCGGTTTCCATTAAAAGTGCCCAATACCGACGGCCCTAATTTGGATTGGATTTGGACTGGTTTGGATTTGGATTGGATTTAAACTGGATTTGAAAAAGAATTAAATTTGATGTGGAATTGATTAGATTGGATTAGGCGTTGCTGCTGGATAGAGGCGGTAGAATTGTTGCACTAGCCCTGTAACTGTCCTGTACTCGAACAACCGACTGCGAAATCTGTCGTTAAAGAAGAGTCATATCTAAGAAAGACGTTTATGCCCTAGGTTTTTTTAAGTTGGAGTTGAATTTAATTTGGAATGGATGTGCATTGGCTTTGGGTTAGATTTTGATTGGTTATGAATTGAATTGGATTTGGTATGGATTTTGACCGGAATTGGATTTGGATTGGAATTGGATTGGATATGGATTGGATTTGGATTGGATTAGGATTGGATTAGGATTGGATTTGGATTGGATTTGGATTGGATTTGGATTGGATTTGAATGGGATTTGGATTGGACTTGGATTGGATTTGGATTGGATTTGGATTGGATTTGGATTGGATTTGGATTGGATTTGGATTGAATTTGGATTGGATTTGGATTGGATTTGGATTGGATTTGGATTGGATTTGGATTGGATTTGGATTGGATTTGGATTGGATTTGGATTGGATTTGGATTGGATTTGGATTGGATTTGGATTGGATTTGGATTGGATTTGGATTGGATTTGGATTGGATTTGGATTGGATTTGGATTGAATTTGGATTGGATTTGGATTGGATTTGGATTGGATTTGGATTGGATTTGGATTGGATTTGGATTGGATTTGGATTGGATTTGGATTGGATTTGGATTGGATTTGGATTGGATTTGGATTGGATTTGGATTGGATTTGGATTGGATTTGGATTGGATTTGGATTGGATTTGGATTGGATTTGGATTGGATTTGGATTGGATTTGGATTGGATTTGGATTGGATTTGGATTGGATTTGGATTGGATTTGGATTGGATTTGGATTGGATTTGGATTGGATTTGGATTGGATTTGGATTGGATTTGGATTGGATTTGGATTGGATTTGGATTGGATTTGGATTGGATTTGGATTGGATTTGGATTGAATTTGGATTGGATTTGGATTGGATTTGGATTGGATTTGGATTGGATTTGGATTGGATTTGGAATGGATTTGAAGTTTCTCTTATGTCGGACGACGTTATATCCAAATTCCAACACAAGAAACTTCCATAAACAGGATTGAATTTGGATTGGATTTGGATTGGATTTGGATTGGATTTGGATTGGATTTGGATTGGATTTGTATTGGATTTGGATTGGATTTGGATTGGATTTGGATTGGATTTGGATTGGATTTGGATTGGATTTGGATTGAATTTGGATTGGATTTGGATTGGATTTGGATTGGATTTGGATTGGATTTGGATTGGATTTGGATTGGATTTGGATTGGATTTGGATTGGATTTGGATTGGATTTGGATTGGATTTGGATTGGATTTGGATTGGATTTGGATTGAATTTGGATTGGATTTGGATTGGATTTGGATTGGATTTGGATTGGATTTGGATTGAATTTGGATTGGATTTGGATTGGATTTGGATTGGATTTGGATTGGATTTGGATTGGATTTGGATTGGATTTGGAATGGATTTGAAGTTTCTCTTATGTCGGACGACGTTATATCCAAATTCCAACACAAGAAACTTCCATAAACAGGAACCCGCTGGCCGCAGCTCAAAAATTGCTCGAGAAAAACACTTCATTATTTTCAGTCGAATGACACTAATGCCTTTTTTCCGTACAATCCCACTGAAGTGAGAAGATCGATTACCAACGCATCAACAAGCATGCACATAGCAGGTATCATTGAGGTTTTGGGGTGTTTTGAATTTATTTCCTTACACAAAAAGAAAGTTGCCACATCATCTGCTTAACAAAAGAAAAAAATCGTCCTCGGTAGGATATAAAAATGGCACGGTCTCACGGATTCTTGGCTGCTTCGACCGCGCGGCTAGCTGGTTCGCGATGAATAAGCCATCTGTCTATTTTTGGACCATTTCCAGCAATCTGGAAATAATGTTCGGTCCGCACATCCTTTGTGAGAGGAAAATGTTCTCGCTCGTCGATAAATAAATATGTTTTCGCAGCATGTTCTGAAATCAATTTAAAATGCCACTAGCCTTTAAATCGATATCGAAACGTTCAAAAACTCTCCTAATGCTGTTTCGATAATCCAATTATTTCTAGCAATTTTCGATCGTCCTTCTCCGACAAACGAAAATCTTTCCCAGGTACGTTTCCTACTGTAATATACTCAATAATACAAACGATGACGATTGAAAATCGACAACAATATTCATTCATTGAGCTTACATATGGGGCGGGTGAGGGCGCGCTTTCTATATTTTTGACTTTCCCCATCCGATGAACCAATTAGCCTCGCGTGGGCTGAATACAGCCGGTGGAGAAAATAGCATCGAAGGAAAACTCAATTTACCCTGCTGAATTGATGTAATTTCAACTGATCGGCTCGACGGCGACGTCGTCAGGCGACCGACCGCCCGCCCGCCCGATATTGAAGTGATGATAGTAGTTCCTGGAAATGGGATGCGATAAATAAATATACTTTCGCGAGCTACTTAGTTCAAAGCCCGCAGCAGAGGCTCTCGAACCCGCCGGTTCTTCTAGCTGGGTCAATGGTTCTGTAAACCACAAGCCGTCGCCGGAGAAAAAGAAGCCAAGTCAAGTTTGAGCTCCCTTCCTGGACCTGGAGATGATAGTTGTGGCGAGCACTTTTTCTTCAGGACGGTGACTTTTACCGGAAGAGCTGCACACTGCCTGGCTGCCCGACTGACTGACTGACTGACGGGAGTGCTCTTCAGCTGGCTTTTGAAAGAAACCACTTAAATTCGCTCTTATCTGGTTGAGTATAATAAACAATATGTGGAATGAAATTGTGCCACTTTCTTGGGTTGTACTTTCGGTTCTTGTTTTTTTTGTAAACCGTTATTAAACTTCAAAACGTTATCAGCGTTCTATTCCAGTTTAAAATTCTTACTTCACAGTTTTGATGTACAGAAATGGTAAACTTTGTTTTGGATATGATTTGGATTAATTTAGATTTGGAATGATTAATTTTAAATCAATCAAAGGATTTTCTTCCCTACCGCAGATAATTTTCAGCTTTACTGTTCGTTTCGTATCATTATTTAGAGACAGCTGTAATCATAATTTCAGGAATCGTGGTTGTGGTTTGCTAATGATTCTGATCCACCGATAGGCAAACGTTGCTTCCCGCTGCTGCGTTTCACCAGGCTGAAGGTTGAGTTCTAACCATGATTTGATTTATGAAGGCAAGAAAGTTGGACGTTTTGGAGCAAATGAGTCGGAAAAGTTCTCTATCGCTTTCATTAAACTTGTATGTGTGAATGTGTTTGCTCAGGGACTTTCAATCATGGCCTTCCAACAACGTGGCACAACCGGCACGTTCCGTACTTCCGCCCCATTGCACAGTGGGGAATCGCTGGCCAGCAGCCAAAAAATGAAAGTTCATTTCGACTCTCCGTTGTATTTTTGCTGTGATTCTATACTATTGAAGTGTTCAAATCCAAAATTTTAGATCAATATGATAAAATTTGAATTTTCTATGAATCTTGAAAGTATTCTATCTCAGCATGTTGTAGCGTTTTTTTGAAAAATAACCCAATATTTCAAAACATGCCAGAGGTCTAATGGTAGCTCGGATTTCAACGGCGTCCAAAGAAAAGTTCTTCAAAAAATAGTGCTGAATAAAGCCCATTAATTGAGTATGCAGTAATTTTATCACAGTATGACACAATATTAATTTTCATTAAAAAAAGTGCCATATTTTCGCGTAAAACATGCTTAAAAGTTTTGAAGCCAAGGTTCGCCACTATTGACACTACCAGTAAAAGTTAGCGTAAAATATGAGCTTTCAAATGGATATAGTCTCATTTAGCGCAGAGTAGCGCAGAGCACAGATGTTACGCTTGTAAGGCTACTATATCAGAATTCAACAATATAGACAAAATGCAAACACTCAAAGTAAACGGTGGATATCTTAATTATGGGATATCTCCTTTACATTGTTGGATAGGCTGCTTCGAATGTATGTTCCATATTGACCAGATTTTAGAGCCTGGAGGAAATCTCGAGGATACAGCGATAGTAATGACGGAAATTCAGCTCGACGATCTTATGCCAATCCTGGTACTAATTCTGAAATCACGGGTATTGATATGAAATTAATTAAAAGGTTGAGAAATTTTCTTATAGCAAGTTCTTGAACACATTATTTCAGAAAAACTCGAAACTTATTGTTTGTATACCAAAAACCTTTACGTCAGGGTATAGTCGTCATATAATAAACTGCAATGCAATGAATTTGAATTCGCAATGCAATGCAACTGCAATGCAATGAATTTGAATTCGCTGTCATAAATGAATCTAGACAACTATATTGCTGATAGGACGAATGACAGAAGAAGCACAAAAATAAGTTTTTTTGTTTAATTATAGTCACTTTAACAACACGGGTCATTCGTGACTTCTGCGGGGTTGGCTTGAACCACGGTTGTCGGTGTGAGAGGCGTGAATGCTAGCCACTGAACCGGTATTGACCCTCACGAAAATAAGGTTATTGCCTTATAAGACAATATTTTACATGCAAAAATAAGTGTGAAAATACAAATCGTGATAGAATTATTCGTCTTCTTATTTCTCCAGATAAAGCTTATGGCTTCCTCGAAACGGAAAAATGTAATTAAAAAAATCTTTCTGAGAACGCTATATTACTATTGAAGACGAAACGTGAAACTAGTGATTCTGCAGAAGAAGAAGAAGAAGAAAAAGAAGAAGAAGAAGAAGAAGAAGAAGAAGAAGAAGAAGAAGAGGAGGAGGAAGATGGAGATAAAGAAGATTAAGAAAACTAATAAGGGGAAAAGTTTCGATTTATGATTAATATTAACTTATATGGATTTTGTGTTGATTATTAAAGCTCATACTTGCTTTGAATTGTTTTATATAATGTTTTATCCTATAAAAATCTATCTGCAATAGTTTTCCAAATGACCCTCATTTCTTATACGTCATTATTCTTAAAAAATACTTGAAAAATGGTTGAAAATTCTCCCTGACACAAAAAATATACGTTCTAATGCAAAATAAACTTGAAATTCGGGCTCAGCACCCCAAAATTACTTAAGAACCGCATATTATCCTTGATTTAAAGAGATTTTTTTGCTTGGCCAGCGTTTGTATGGAGTCGCCCCACTGTGCATTGGAGAACTCGTAAACTGTGTCCTGCTGACTGGCTTCGCCTTGGGGGCGGTTTCCCGAACGGTGCTGGAAAATGGTTTGAAGTGAGTATATGGTAAGCCGGAAAATTAGCAGACATCTGCGTGTGGTTTAGCACGGTTCTTTTGCCAGAACAATCGAAGCCGGGTGCAGACTAAGATCCCGGTTTTCGAGCCGTGGCCGTCGCCGTCTCCGCTTTAAGTGGGTGGGTGTAATCAAATTTCTCACTTTGATTACTATCTGGCTGGGCTAGAGTTTCGCCTTGAGGTATCGTTGAGTGCTCGGGAAAAGTATTTCGGTGCCATGGTTGTGACTTTTATTTTAGGAACTTTGGCGTTGTTAATGGTGTTTAACTGAATGTTAAATGGTGTGTGATATTTGGACGGATTATCTGATGAAAGCTGCCGAAATTCAGTTGGCGTGGTAAAACTATTTAGTTTAGATGGGCGCACATAGCGATTGTTAGAATTAATGTTAACTTTTATATTTTTTTCCATTGCCCGCTTCACCAATCTATCATTGAATATCTTTTTATATAGGATCCGTAACATTGAAACCAAACGCAATTTTGAGTTTTGTCCTTGGTATTTTTTTGCAATCGTGCCTACAAATCACGTTTTCATTCCTACTCATAATTTTTGGGATGAATTAGTGAAATTAAATTAGATATTGTAGCTGGTACCTTTCTCAGTACTATAGTAGTTGTCAACGAGCAGGACAAAAAGTGCAAACGGATAACTGCCGCGAAACTTGGTAGCACCTAAATCATGAAAATATCCCCAATTAATTTATTATGATTCAAAGAGCACAGATAAATTAATTCCGGTGTTCTCTTATTCTGCCGTTGTTGACATGTCGGGCTGTACAGTTTCTAGAAAGTCCTGTCGTTAGGAGCTCCAATTCGTATTTTCATCACCACACGGGCCTGCATCGTTAACACACATCGTTGGCGTTTGTTCAGGCTTCGATGAATTCGTTTATCATCGCGTACCTATATCGTATCTCGTTTAGTTTGTAGGTGCAACAACATGAATTGGAAATTTTTTATTTATTAGACATTCCTGTTGTTTAATTTAGGAACCTTTTCAATTGCAAAACTTGCAGAAGGTTCGAAAGGTGATGATTGATTATCAATATTCAATCTGAAAAGCAAATTTTTTTTCTAACATACGAGCAATGCTCTTAATTTTAGTTTAGAATAACTTGTGTATGTATTTAATTAATATGCAAGTATCGGTATCCAAGAGATAGAACAAATAGAAGGTTTAGTTTATCTTGCAGTAACTGAAATAACTTCAATTAATATAACTTTGTTCCTGTCAATATTTAAACACGGATGTATTTATTTATGGCCGATAAATGGGGGGTGGCTAATTGGACCCCCAGAGCAGCTTCGGTGAGTGTAGTTTGGCAGCGTACTTTCCGCACATTTTGCATCGATGCTAATTGCGGTCGCGTTCAATTGCAGCCAATTTTAATGGAAAACAATATTAATAAGCGAACGTTTTGGCTCGTTTTTTGCCTCTTTAGCGTTTGTATCGAATATTTCATGTGTTTTATGCTTTATAAGTCGTATTGTTATTGTAATTTATGGTTCAACAAAACCTAAAACATTTTCGATAACTTCACGTGAACATGCGTAATAATGCTACCGGGTAAACATGCAACATCGAAATAATATGATTGATTATTTCAGTGATTTTTGCTTTGAAGTAGTTTAAATAAAAAGCAGAAACACTCATGTTGAAGTGATGCTGACGACATTCCGATGAACTTTTAATTTGCATTGAAACTAGACCATCAATTAGCAAACGTACTCAGATAAAGCTGCCAAATTTGTTAAGAGCTCAAAACACAAATTACTTTAGTACAAATAGTTAATTAAATACTATGCCTGTGTCATTTGACTGTCTATCCCGGAACTACAGCACAGTAATAGAAAAAATGTAGAGAACTCAAAATGAAGGTTATTTATGCACTTTAAAGAAAAAATAGTAAGAAATAGAAAATGGTAATATTCTTATCTGTCAGCCCATGGACATGACTACTGAGCTGCTGACAGTGTTTATTTTTCTCAGTTTACTACCTTTCAATACAATTTATTCATGAAATGCAGTGTTTGATGATTGCTTGTCTAACCTGTCAGTCAATTTTCTTACTCTTTGTTGTTATTTTAGGTCTCAAAGTTTAGTTCTTTAACTGCCTGCTTTTTAAAATCAACCGAAACCTGGTTGAAGGGAATTAATTAAAATTTCGGAGCAATGTTAACGTTTAATGTAGTTTTTTTGCCGTTGTCGACAGTTCAAAATGAATGAATGATTCACATTTGATTTCATTCACTATTGCCAAGTATGAATGAATACAGTTTTGTAAACAAAACACAGCTTGAGAAAAAAGAAAAAGAAGAAAAAATTTTATTTTTTCGGGCATCTATTTTTCTTTTTTTTCGTTTTTCTCAAGCTGTGTTTTGTTTACGAAACTGAAAAGTTATAAAAGTCTTTGCCAAGCTACTACCAACAAAACAAAAAAAAAAGTTTGTTTCAATACGTTGTGTAGTTTCTGAGAAAAAGGTACATAAAGTTTAAAAATCATGGTTTTTCAGGAGCGGCGTTTTATTCCACCGAAGTTGTTCCACGTCACACTGGAATGCTTATGTGTATTATCGTTTTTCGGCCACTTTCCGTGGTCGGATCATTACAAATTTAGTATCAAAATAAGCGGAAAAGACTAAAGAATTAAAATCTGAAATAAAAAAATTATGATTTTTTCAAAATTTTTAGTCGTTCATGTCCCCTTAATCGTTCTCAAGGCCACCAGGAGCACTGCAGCAAAATATACAGTGCGTCCAAATGTTAGATGATTTGAGCTTTATAACAATCACATATAACTATCTTCCTCGCACATAAACACAAACATCGTACCTCGAGGCATACTGGAAGATCTTGGTATAGTATGTGGTTCATAATCTGGTCCCACATCCAAAATCCAAAATCTGATAAAAAATGTGGTCCTAAATATTATCCAAAACCTGGTTCAAATTTGATAACAAAAATGTGGTCGAAAGCCTGGCTCAAAATCTAATGGAGGTTCAACATCTGGTTCAAGTCCAGAATCTGATACAAAATATGACCAAAGTCTAATTAAAAATGTAGTCCAATATCTAGTTCAGAATCTAGTTCAAATCTGTACCAACATTTGCTAAAAATGTGGTATGCAATTTAGTCCAGGTCAAAAATACAGTCCAGTTCCAGAATCTGTTTCAGAACCTGACCCAAATTTGGTTAGTGGATTAAAATCTGATCTGATCTGATCAAAAGTGTTGCCTAAAATCTGGTTTATAATCCCTTCCACTTCCAGAATCGGGACCTAAATTTGATGTAAAATCTGATCCAAAATCTGATAAAAAAATGTGGTGCGTAATCGGGGCAAGGTCCACAAACTGGTCCTGGTCTAGAATCTAGTCCAAATTTTGATCAAAACTGTGGTCGAAGATCTGGTTCAAATCTGATAAAAATGTGGTGCAATGTGGTGATTTTGATCTAGAATCTGGTACAGATCCAAGATCTTGTTTAGGTCCTGAATTGGAACAAAATAAGATCCAAAAAGTGATTAAACGTGGGGTCCCAAATCTTATTCAAAATCTGATAAAAATGTAGTCCACAATTTGGTTCAGAATCTGATGCAGGTCCAGCATGTGGTCCTGACCAGTCCAGGTCCAGTCTAGAATCTGGGTCCAAAATCTAATCCAAAGTCTAATTCAAAACCCAGGACAAAAATCTGATTAAAAATGCGGTTCAAAATTTGGTCTAGAATCTAGTCTAAATCTGTTCTAAAATCTGAAACAAAAGTTGATTGAAAACACGGTTCGCAATTTAGTCCTGGTCCAGAACTAATTCAAAACCTGGTGCACTATATTGTTGGTGGTTTAAAACCTGATAAAAAAAAGTGGCCCAAAATCTACTCCTGCTCCACAATATAACTCAAATTCTGATGTGGTCCAGAATTTTGTGCAGGTTCAGAATCTGGTTGGCGGTTAAAATCTTACCGGAAAGAACACGGATTTATGGAACGAGGGAGTGTGTCACAATGTCACGCTACGATTCTATTTGTTAGAATTAAAAACTACACAAGTTTAAATTATTTATTTGTTTGTTAGTACATATTCTTTCTAAACTAAGGAACAGATACGTTTTGTTTTGTTTTCATTTATACCCAGAAAAATTATTAAACACGTATGTATATGCTTACTCAAACCGGTACTTCCGTGCAAGAAGTAAATTTTAGGTAAACGTACTGCTACCCACTATTAGGTAATTTTGATGGCATAAAATGGATAATATTAATATCAATAACAGTGAAGAAATTGTGTATTTTGTTGATTTACTCAGACTTTACGTTGTTTTTACCCAAAATTTTAAGCAAAATTTACCTAACATTGTCTAGGTAATTCTACCATTTTTCCGTCATCTTTACGGGGCGGCGCTGAGTACTTTTCTAGTAGTATCGGGTATTCTGTATTGATTTCAAGAAACAACACTGAGAGAAAAGGATGAGTTTTTGACACTCGGAAAAATCTGTTATTATCTGTACTTTGTGACAAAAATCTGTAACCTGTACCATACAAAATCTGTATCAAAAAAATCCAAAAAATGTGTACTTTTCCAGATAAATCTGTACATGTGGCAAAACTGATTTGATATAATGATATAAATTTGCCCTCTTATACAGAAGAAATCTAGTGTACAGATTGAATCGACCCGTCTTTAAGAGCTCTGACTGTAGTAGATGTTTCATAGGATAGCCCATGTCGATGGTTTCAAAGGGTTAGACGCCAGTTAGGTTATATCGTTTTTCATTTTATGGTTAGACTTCCTAAGCAACAATGTGAGTTTTATTGTACTCTTATGGTGGTCTTTGAGACCAATTTTGGTCTTAAATGCCATCATAAGAGTGTGATAAAACTCAAATTGTTATTTGGATTAGTTGTTTATTGTTGTGAAAATGTTGAATTTAACTAAGCGGTTTTTACGCGAAGTTTTAATTTTCTTTTTTAATTAGAAGAAAAGTGCAGCTGGGGGTGTGCAAAAACTATCGGGACATAACATTGCTCAATTCTGTCTATATGGACACATTCCAGCGTTACGGGACACAATTAACACCCATTGCTACCCTGTAAATCGCCTCCTGTTTCACCAATTTTTTGGCAAATACCTTGTAAAATAATTGTTTAAAGAGTACTTCATTTTCCACTACAATGCCAGGGATTTAATGAAACAGGAACGGATCTGCATAGTAGGGATAGTGTCCCGTAACGCTGGAATGTGTCTATGGCGCTCTCCCGTGCACTGTTCAGATGAGATCGTTAGCGGAGACCTTTGTCGGCGAGTACCAAGCTTTTTTTTCGTGAGGGTCACTTCAAGACGGATTAGATGTTTACCCTGTGTCAGTAACTAGATACCAGCCCAGTTAGCTCCGGGGTACGATGCTGGTCTAACAAGCCAGTCGTCGTAAGTTCGATACTCAACTGGGTGGTGCCGCTATTGAGTCAATAGGTTCTTTACACTAGTTTTTCTGTACTCTAATAACCTTAGTTTTTCTGTACTCCAATAACCGGCTGCGAAGTCTGTCGATAAAGAAGGGTCAAGTTCTTAAGGGCGTTTATACCCATGGCTTTGCTTTTGCAGTAGTTCCAGGAGTAGAATATGCAGACTCGTTATCTGTTTTATGGATTTTAAGGTGGAGTACGATTCCATCAAACGAGACAAGCTGTGTCAAATAATGCAAGAACATGGTGTTCCGATGAAACTAGTTAAGTTGATTCATGCGACGCTGGATGGGACAAAATCATGCTTCCTTCCTGCCCAGCAGAGGAAAGGTGGCCAACATTTTTAAGCATGTGAAACTGTCGTTCTTCGATTTGAAAATATCTAGTCTAGGTAACCCAACAAACCACAAATCGTTTATCAATATTTGAAACTCATCTTAATTGTCGTTAAACAAAATCGAAATCGTACACAAAGCTTATTAAATCGCGCTCTAGTTTATATTCAATCGTACAAAATGATGACGACAAAATTACATACGATTTTCATCACAGAATTGTACATGATTATGGAACTAATCATGTTGAGTCGGATCTCATCGTATACAAATACTTATGAATGTGAATTGTTTACGAATAATCTGCAGTACTTATATCGCCTCCAAAATAGTACGTATATGCTGGTTTCGTGCACCTAGTGCGATTTTTCAAGATATATATCGGTACATATTTCTCATTTTTCACTTTGATATACGTATGAAAATGTTAGCTGGGAAATAGCTTGTCAATGCATATCTGTGACATTTCTTTTCATCCCGGGTCATTAGGAAATTAACATAACCGAATGACTGGAAAAACATTCGCAGCATTTGTGGAAGCAATACGATTGTTCCGTGCTGTTTTGGCCGAATCTCCGGCGTTGCGGCACAAAGTTCATGTAGTAGTACGCCGCCAATAACCTTCAAGTAGTACCGAAGGACAAAAACCCTCCCAACACCTCTGAGTTCGACCAAATCTAGAAACATTTGTACTATCGTTCAGCGGAACCTGAAGAAGAACCTGCTTTGAGCACATTGGACGAGGTGGTTGCATAGAATTTGAAGGTAGAAGTTAAATGAAAGGCCCGGCAAATGGAATTCGGTCAGCCGGAAGTGTAGCTGAATATTGTTTTTGTATTTTGGAGTAATATCTCAAAAATAAAAATAATTTGATTACAATGTTTTCAAAAGTACGTTGAACACATTTGATGAAATCACGTGACAGCTTTCATATGCAATCTGAGAATTGCCCGTCTGGCGGCTGGTTTTAAAACCAGAACTAAAAATTTATTTCTACTTAATACCTAATACTTTTTGTGTTTTGCTGCAAATTATTGCTATAAAACTTGCTTTCAAATATCACTAAGAGAAGCATTTCTCTCTAGCCCCTGTTTACGGTGAAAAGCCGTTCACCGTTCATGCTTTTCGATCATTATCCTGATTCATCAATCAAGCCAAGCGAAGCTTTTATTGTAACTTTTTTCCGGCCAAATCGTAAATCTCTGCCGTTGACGCGGCATTGTTATCAGCAGGACTACTGCTCGCTGCTCGGCAGTGAGTGACCTTCGAAGAAATGAACTTTGACGTGGGTTATAAATTTTGATGCATAAAATGCTGATTGTTAGTCGGAATGAGAAGTCTGTTATTTTGCTTAAATTTCATGGTTTTGCTCAGCAATTCAACACCGGTAACGTAATAACCACACTGCACACTGCCTGCAACAATTTGTATCCTTCGGCAGTGTCGTATTTGGGAACGTTCCGACTTTGGATTTAAACTTGCTATTAAATAAAATTTGTGCTAAAGGTAGTTGATTGCTAAATATTTAGTGATTTTTTTTAGAGTTAAAACAATTTACATATTTTATACAACTGTTAAATTCATCCCTGACAAGCTTCCATACAAACGTGCCGTTTCAATCCTCTAGAAAATCCTGCCTGGTCGAAGCAAACGCTATGCTTTTTCGTGTGCTGTATAAGTTACCTCGGTGAGCTTCTAGGCTCGGTCGGTCGAATCTGTCGTCCGTGACCTGTACGACATTTGGAACCCAGCCAGCGACCCAGCAGTGGCAGAGTGAATTCTGCCGGACAAGAGCAGAATAATGTAGTACAAACAAATTATTATTGTTCACAGTACCGGCGTCAGCGAGGTGCCAAAGTGATGGAAATGTTTCTGTTGGGAACATTGCATTCAAGAGCAGTCGACTGACATTTCGGTGCTGCTTATGGGGCGGAGTGGGTCAGCAGATGGGACAATACAGCGAAAAAAAAACTTATCGGTCTATTCAAAGTAGGGAAAAATATGGCCCCGGGAGGATTAACTGTGGCACAGTGAAACGGCCTTTGGTGATTGAGCGTGGACATTTTCATTTTCAATTCACGCTATTTGAATGGGGGACTCATTTCTCGCGATTAAGGTATTGGAATAGGCTCATTGTATTTCAGTCGCTTTCGCTACGCAGAGGCGAAGGGATTACACTATTTTTATATCATTACATCCATTTAAATTGTATTCTCGATTCATTCCGGAATTCATTACCGTGTCTATTTACAAAGTGTCATAGACCCTTTTTCAAAAGATTGCAGCATTTATTATTCACGTACTTGTAATTTGTTTTTGTGAATAACGATATGAGAATCGGTTGTAGTAATGAAACATTTGATCAACTTTGTGGAACTGCTTGACAGTATCTCAATTGACTTACAGCGCCCGGTATGACTCGCCTCAAAGTCAGGGTCTCATGTAAACAGCCACAAATGCCCCACCGAAGCTTATGGTGAGGCGATAAATTGGTTTGTCAAGTGATTCTGGGCTTTGAGGGGGGGGGGGCGAGGGGGGGTTTTGTTTTATTCGAACGTCAGCGATCCGACGTAATACACATCAATCAAAATTACTTCAGGTTGTAGCTCTTTATCTATCACAAGCGAGAAACGTCGATCCCCTTACCCACTTCAACGATGTGACGAAACAGCTTTATGTGACGTTTTCTAATAAAGTTTGTCCTCTCCATACCCACTTGGTGTTCTGATCTATGGCTGTTTTCATATTTCTTCCATGCAAGGTGATTACGTAAAGTAAACAATCACTTGGTTTATGCGAAAGTAGCGGAAGGTACTCGTTCCCTGGCATTAGCTGTCAGCAGCAGAATTCATCTTCTGCAAAACACGTTAAGTATTTTCTCATCTCGCAGGTAAGTGAAGGGATTAAACAATTTTGTCGAGCTGCTGTGCAGGAAAACTTTGCCTGGCTAAAAAAATTCTTTGTTATTTTAAATTCATAAGCGCTCAGGATGAAACAAACATTAGGTAAAAGGTTGTGAGTACCTAATGAAATAATTTTACAATTTCCATGCGTCAGGCGGAATTTTGCCTAGCATTACCCTGATAATGAAAGCCATGCAGAAATCCTGCAATGATTTATGATTGTAGAATTATTAGGTTCATTTCTGCCGCTGCTGTAGATTGCTCAGAATGGAAAACTGTGTTAAAGGCATCGCAACGTGCGAAGAGAGCACTTCGAAGGCCGTAATCACGGAGTTGGGATTTCACCCTGCGGCTAGTGCAAAGTGCTTACGACGACGGCCTTGAGATATGTTATTTTTGAACGTGTTTATCCTGATGGTCGCTTTCTGGGCTCTAGCCTGCAGATAGTGACAAGCGTTGGAAAAGGGTTTCCTGTGCGCCAATGCGATGCAAGGCAATAGAAGGTTGGAGAATCTTTTCATTAAATTTGCCGGAAGCTAATTAGAACAAAGTGCCGGGCGGAGCGGTTCGAACGGGAAGCAGGGGACGGTACAAGGACACTAAGGGGCGAAGGGAAAGGAAGAAGTTTTTGAAAAGCTGTTTCGACACCAACATGGTAGCTGGCTTTGGGAACAATTTTCCACGGACGCCGAGATCCCGGTGTTGCGTAATGATGTAGGATTAAATTTTCCTCTCGACAATCAGCAGCCTGACAGCAGCCGTACTCTGCGTAGGATCGGAGATGATGAGGAACTGAAACCGTTAGGGGGTTAATTAAGTTTGTTATTATTTCGCAATTCATAATTTGTAGCAGTGATTGTGGAAAATAACGATAGCCAAAAAGTATTTTTGATGTTGTCAAATTGTCACTGTTTTGCAAATAAACAACCATGATGAACCCAAATAGCAATCCAAAGAAGCAAAATTAGGTTGTTCGGCTTCAGATGTGCACCAATTAGAGCTCATTTGTCTGATAGTTAATCTGTTTGAGGTTTATCTGTTTAAAATTTTATGCTGAATGGTAAAAATATTTAGTACATCACGTACGAAGTGACTGATAAAAAGTTCAAACGACCCTCTCGGATTTGAACTTAATTTTTGTAGATTGTACATTTTGGATCAAAAAGTAAAAATCCCAACCCTGCGTTTTTCAAAATACCCACGTTTTAATCTTTGGAAATATAATGTCATATGTGTTAAATATATTTGTTTATGATGTTTGTTTAGCTTATTGTTTTGAAATTGATGAAAATTGCCCAAACATCTGGAAAAATATTACTTTAGGTGGCAGTGTTGTTTTTTCGATTTTAAAATCGAATTTGCTTTAGTATGATTTCATTTAAAAAATTTTAAGGCCATAGTATGTTCCAGACATTTTTAAGTAAAATTTCGTAGGCTTTATGGGGCCTGTGTTACTACAGAAGAAATTTTCAGTTTTTGATAAATCCTCCAGAAATGTCGAGAGTACAACGTGCCCACGCATCATATTTCAGTGGATTTCAGGGCAGCACACGATACAGTCAAGCGCGAACAGCTAAATATGGCAGATAATGCATGAGAACGGTTTTCCGGATAATCTGATGCAGCTGATCAAAGTTACCCTGGAGCGAATGATGTGCTACGTGCGTACTTCGGGGTTACTCTCAACTCCCATCGAATCGAGGTAGAGGGTTGTGGCAAGGGAATAAACTATATTATATGTTACTAGCTGACCCGACAAACTTCGTATTGCCACAAATTAACCTGTGTTGTACATAAATCATGAATCTCGGATGATCTTTGTCACAATCTCGAGTTTTGCAAGCCCCCCAGTGGGCGGCGCTGCCGACGGCGGGTCACCGGCAACACTCGCGACCGTCTCGTCCTGAATGATCTAGTGTTACTATAGATAGTTTTTGTGGTCTTGTATTGACTAATGTTTTATGGAAGAGTCTCGAATTTCTCGGGTTTGATTGGTTTTTGAGTTTCGCAAAAATTTCTGTTTTATTTGTATGAGAGTCCATATCCCCCTACCACAGGGGTGAGAGGTCTCTAACTATCGTAAAATAAATTCAAGACTCCAAAATCTCCCACATGCCAAATTTGGTTCCATTTTCTTGATTATTTCTCAAGTTATAAGGAAATTTGAATTTCATTTGTATGGGAGCTCCCCTCTTAAAAGGGGAAGGGGTCATAATTCACCATAGAAAAAATTTCTGCCATCTAAAACTCCCACATGCCAAATTTGGTTCCATTTGATTGATTAGTTCTCGAGATAAGAGGAAATTTGAATTTCACTTGTATAGGAGCCCCCCCTTCTAAAGTGGGTAGGGGTCCCAGTTCATCATAGAAAAAATTTTTGTCTACAAAAACACCCACGTGTCAAATTTGGTTCCATTTGCTTGATTAGTTCTCGAGTTATGAGGAAATTTGTATTTCGTTTGTATAGGAGCCCCCCCTCTTAAAGTGGGGAGGGGTTCTAATTCACCATATAAAATATTCATGCCCTAGAAAACTTTCACATGCAAAATTTGGTTCCATTTGCTTGATTAATTCTTCATTTATGAGGAAATTTGCATTTCATTTGTATAGGAGCCCCCCTTCCTAAAGTGGGGAGGGGTCCCAATTCATCATAGAAAAAAATTTTGTCTCCAAAAACACCCACGTGCCAAATTTTGTTCCATTTGCTTGATTAGTTCTCGAGTTATGAGGAAATTTGTATTTCGTTTGTGTAGGAGCCCCCCCTCTTAAAGTGGGGAGGGGTCCTTATTCACCATAGAAAATATTCTTGCCCTCGAAAACTTTCACGTGCCAAATTTTGTTCCATTTGCTTGATTAGTTCTTCAGTTATGAGAAAATTTGTATTTCATGTGTATAGGATCCCCCCTCCTAAAACGGGGAGGGATCCCAATTCATCATAGAAAAAATTTTTGTCTCCAAAAACACCCACATGCCAAATTTGGTTCCATTTGCTTAATTACTTCTCGATTTATGAGGAAAATTGTGTTTCTATGGTACAGGAGCCCCCCCTCTTAAAGTGGGGAGGGGTCCTAATTTACTATAGAAAATATTCTTGCCCTCGAAAACCTTCACATGCCAAATTTGGTTCCATTTGCTTGATTAGTTCTCGAGTTATGAGGAAATTTGTATGGAAGCCCCCCCTTTCAAAGAGGAGAGGAGTTATAATTCCCCTTATAAAGAGGGGAGGGGTCTCAATTTACCATAGAATAAATTTTTGTCACCGAAAACACCCACATGCCAAATTTTGTTCTATTTGCTTGATTAGTTGTCGAGTTATGCAGAAATTTGTGTTTCATTTGTATGGGAGCCCCCCCTCTTAGTGGGGGGAGGGGTTTCTAACCATCACTAAAACCTTTCCTGGCCCCAAAAAACCTCTACATGCATATTTTCATGCCGATTGGTTCAGTAGTTTTCGATTCTATAAGGAACATACGGACAGACAGACAGACAGACAGACAGACAGACAGACAGACAGACAGACAGACAGACAGAAATCCTTGTTTATAGGTATAGATTCAACATCGCCATTGAAGGAGTTATCTGGCGAGCGGGCATCGAAACGAGAGGAACGATCTGAAGCAAAAGTAGCCAACTCCTAGTCTTTGCAGACGACCTTGACATCATTACTAGAAACTTTGGGATGGCAGAAGCAGTCTACACCAGACTAAAAACGGAGTCTAGGAGCATTGGATTATAAATCAAAGCGTCGAAAACCAATTATATGTTAAGAAGAGGCTCCAGAGAAAATAAAGTTTTCCCACGAACAGTGACTATTAACGGTAATGGACTGGAGATGGTTGATGAGTTCGTATATTTGGGATCTCTGGTCACCGCCGACAATTATATAAGATTCAACGAGGCATTCAAGCTGGAAGTTGAACCTCCTTTGCCTCCGCAGGATGCTTCGATCAAGGAGCATACGTTGCCGCACAAAGCTAACGATGTACAAAACGCTAATCAGACCGGTAGTCTTCTACGGACTTGAGACAGTAACTTTGCTCACGGAAGACATACGACACTTGCCGTATTTGGACGAAAGGTGTTGCGGACTATTTTTGGCGGAGTACAGATGGATAGCGGAGAGTAGTGAGGCGTATGAACCACGAGTTGCAGGCACTTCTTGGAGAGATTCCCATTGTATACATGGCGAAAGTTGGGAGATTACGGTGGGCTGGTACCGTTACAAAGATGCCGGACGACTGTGTAATGATATCCGTTCTCTTCGAGGACCCCATCGCAGAGTAGTCCAATAGGGCGAAAAGTGGAACTTTTTTCCAATTGTCCTTTGTTTTCATTTTATCATTTATGGTCTACAGCACTTTTGTTCATATAAATATCCTCCTTAATCTAAAACTGTCAAAAGTTAGTCAGCGCTTACTATAACGAAAATAAAAAAAATAACTTTTTTGTATTAGGAAATATAGACATAGTTTCTTCGGAAAGGTTGTAAATAATGTAAAAATAAGCAACTTTGCTGAAGAAATAAAATTTCCATCTTTATCGAGTGTTGAACTATAGGGCATATTTTTAAAAACTTCTTTAAAAATTGGTTTTTCAGACCTAGCTTGTCTTGGTTGCATTTTACAAGAATACAATATTCTAGGCAATTATTGAAGCACTCAAAATACATGTTTTTGCAGAAGACCGCAAATCTCTTGGACTTTTACTTGCTAAGTTATCGCATATTCAAGCTTTAAATTTCCATAGCGTCACGATCCCATGAGGTAAAATGGGGCAAGCGAACTTATGACATCAGCGCTTCATCTTGAAGCTTAAGTCGAGTACTATAAACTTGTATGGGTTCCGCTTGTCCCCAACCACCCAAATGAGAGTACGGCAAGCATACGTTTTATGTGTTTCGCGTGCGTTATAGGCTCGATACACGTCCATTATTTTATGTTAGATAGATAGATAGACACATGGTTTCTTTGTCAAAGTTATAGAAAATATGAAGGCAAAAAACTTTGCTAAAGAAATGACATTTCTATCTCTATCGAGTGCAGAGCTATAGAACATTTTCTTTAGAAATTCTTTAAAAATTAGTTTTTCATACTTAGCTTATGTTGGTTGCATTTTACAAGAGTATATGGTTCTAGGCGATTATTGAAGGACTCAAAACACATGTTATCGCAGAAGGTTGTAAATCTCTAGGACCTTTCCTTACAAAGTTATCGCTTATTTAAGCTTTATTTTTCCTTAAGTTCACGAACCAAAAGCGATAATTTTGTGAGCAAAGATCCACTGCTGACAAAAGTGATCGAAAATGTATCTTCCAAATTGAACTTTCTTCAAACCAGCCAACATCCCATGCCGATCCCATGAGGATTCCCCATGAGGTCTTACAGCAAAGTAACGGTGGTAATTCAAAATCAAAAACTCGAAAAGTGGTCAAGCTGATGACTATTTCTCTTGAAAGTATAGTCAAAAGAAGCTCAAGTTTTGATTTTCGTGCAAAACCGGGTAAGACATTGCGTCATCTTTTTTTCGTTTTTTATGTCAAAAACTTTACACAGATATTCTTTCAAATCAGATATATTTAACGTTCAAATTAAGAACATAAACTGCTAATAAAAATACTTTGAGCTTCGTCATTTTAGACTAATCTCAAGTTTTTAGGCTTGACCTTGAAATGCGGTCATACATATATTAATATTTTTTGAAACGATGGTTCTACAATTGATGAAGGGACGGTATGGGAAAGAAATGAAATTTTTTTTGGTGAAGGAGGTGAAGAGCGGAAAGGAAGGGGGGGTATTGGTAGCTATGCTTGACAAGTAGTCATTTTGACTCCTACCTTTTGTCCAATGCTGGAAGGTGCATGAGTCGAACTAAGCTGTAATCTGAGATTATAACCGGATTCGAACCCACAACACCCGCCAGGGCATGTGGTTCGCTGGTACTTGTGCCTTTGAACCAAAGGTACCTTTGAAGTCCAGCGCCTCTATGGTTCAAAGGTACAAGTACCAGCGAACCACATGCCCTGGCGGGTGTTGTGGGTTCGAATCCGGTTATAATCTCAGATTACAGCTTGGTTCGACTCATGCACCTTCCAGCATTGGACAAAAGGTAGGAATCAAAATGACTACTTGTCAAGCATAGCTACCAATACCCCCCCCCCCCCCCCGTTCCTTTCCGCTCTTCCCCACCTTCACCAAAAAAATTTTCATTTCTTTCCCATACCGTCCCTTCATCAATTGTAGAACCATCGTTTCAAAAAATATTTCGCCATTTTGTTCTTTTTTCTTCAAAAGTATAAATGGTAAAAATTCACGACTTATTTTTGTTGTTGTTTTTGAACAATGCAATGCTCTTGAATATTCCGCAATTGTCCTGTACTCTAACAGCTGGTTGTTAAGTCTGTTGAATAGAAACAGAAGGGCAAGTTCCAAAAGCGGACTACAGCACCATCACCTTGCTTTTTCTGAGGCTCTAAAAGAGTCTCTAAAAGTAGTAAAAAAAGAGCTTTGGGCTTAAACGTCCATATTATTTTTCCATGTGTGGACTCATCACTGCGACCAGTATAGTTGATCTATTGTGTTATCGCCCGGGTGTTTGCTGTATGACCTGCACTGCCTTCCTTTTTGCTATAATTGCTATTGAATGAGAGATATGCTTATTAAATTTTATGCGCGCTTGTGTGTTTTTGGGTTTACCCTTCCTTCAGAGCTTGATCTACTTTACCCACTTATTCCTCACTGCCAGTACTATCCCATATTATAGCCGACCCTGACGAGGACTCATTCGTACCTCTGACCAGTACACTTAACTATAGGATGAACATTAGCACTGTCAAGAGGCTTCAGAGGGTAAATATAGAATTCAGCATGAAGGAAGGGTAAATGAAGGGCCTGAGAGTGATGCCATGCTAAAGTAACTTGACAAGGAATGGCTTGATTCTAGTAAGATTCGAATCCACGACCACTCGTCTGTCAAAGCAGACTCGATAACCTTGTGGCTACGGAGCCCCCCCTTTAACGTCCTTACTAAGACTTGACCCTTCTTTATCGACAGACTTCACAGCCAGTTATTAAAGTACAGGACAGTTACAGCAATCCTACTGACTCTATTTAGAAGCGCCGCCTAGCCGAGATTCGAATATTCGACGACTGGCATGTTAGACCAGCATCTAAAATCTAAAAACTTGTGCCTTGGCAGTCATGGTTGCAGACGGATATTAGGGAAACAGATTGGAAAGAAGACTTTCGGATGTGACAGCATAAAAATTGGTTGCCAGTGCAGACAAATGAACGCTTCATGAAGAGTTGTTTGAATTTTCTTGAAGATTTACTTGAAATTTTCAAGTTTGCATGAAATTAGTTTTTTGAGCAATTGAAGTTGTCTTTGAAGTTATTTTTTCCATGGTTTCTCAGCTTCACAAACGCAGATGTCACATTTATGTAGCTACTGGCTACTGTGTAGATCCATTTACGTACTGTTACGGTTGCAGCTCGTTCAGGAATAAGGAAGTTAAAGAAAACATTTTTCATGACTAAATTCCACTATTTATTTTATTCATGGCAGATATGTATTTCGCCTAGGCTTAATCAGTGTCTGTTTTCGAGTTCGAAAATAAAATTAATAGTGGAATTTAATCGTGAAAAAGCTAGTTTCCTGGTGTTATTGCTAATGACGTCATCATTAACTTAAAAAGTTCTTAAAGGTACAAAGATTGCACAATAAATAAGGTAACGCTAATCCCACGCGACTGGTTCATCGTGCAATTTTTATGTTAGTAGTCGATTACGTACTGTAAATTAGGTCACTCGTTCTAGCATAAGCATTTTAAGATTATAGAAAAGCGGTAAGTATGTTCTAATCCATGGAATGTTCGATTTTTTCTTCATTTTAATTCAATTTCTTATATCAAAAGATTGATTTCTCTATCAACGACAGAAAAACTGATTAAAAAATTCACAAACGGTTTCGGGCATGGCATTTCTCATGGCACAGAGTCCCACGCCTGAACAGGCAGTACCTATTCCGACTAGATGCCGAATAGTTCTTTGATAAGTTCACAAGCAATAGCACAAGAGCTGTACGTTATAGTATCCTTATAAGTCTTGCACAAGAATGACTGCAACATCAGTAAAGCAGTTTGCCTATTTTATTCTGTTCAAACAGTTTTGCTAGAAATAGTTTCAAAGCTTTGAAAAGAAACTAAAAAGGTGCGCTTTATTTATAGCAAAAACTGGACGGCGCTATCTTATAACATCTTACGGCAGCGTACCAGAAAACTGTTTAAAGGAAAAACTGACTTTCACTCGTTTCATCTCGCTCGAAAAAGCATTCCCGTTTTACCGAATGATTTGGAACAGGTTTCTAAGTTAGAGCAAGGTTTGTTCTAAACCGAAGCTTTCATCACACAAATTGAAAGCATCTAGTTAATCAAAAAGGCAGGAAAAAATATGTCAAACTCCATCACCGGTAACTGGCACTGACGTATTTGGTAACTTTCCAGTAGCAGTGAAATATTTTACGGATAGACCCTCGGGGTTGCTGCTGAAATGTGTCACGTACACACAGAATGCTATCGAACGATACCGGGCGGCCATAGAGGCCCCAAAATGTAGCATCTGGTGAAGTGCTTCAAAGCTTCTAAAAACATTGCAAAACATAATCAAAATAAAACCGGATATCAAATAAACAGACAGAACCAACAGCACGCAACGGAACGAGCAGCAGGAACTGAAATCCTACGGCAGTGGACCGAGTAAATGTCAATAGATCGCATGTTTGCAGCGTTCGTTTTAGGCTATACAATCAATCAGCGCTCGAAGCAAAGAAAAAGAATCAAATAGTGAATTCCGAACTGAAAACACGCTCGTTGCTCGTTGTGCCGAAACTGATCGCATGTTTTGATTAATTATCCTAAAAACTAATTCCGTGAGTAGCAATCCTGCAGCATTGACCGGGTCTCGGATTGAACTTTTTACTTTTTTCTGCCAAAAGAAACGATAGTCAAAGTAGAAAATCTACTCTAGGCTACACTTCTACAGAAGAAATAGTGGGCTTTGCTGGTGGCTATTATGCACCATCGAATTTGCAATGTTTCTTATGATTGAAGGAAAAATGGGGGGAAATTTCTGTCATATGTACCTATAGTGCAATCGTGTCTTTGCAGAGGTTAACACCGACAGCGGAAACGTGAAATAGCGAAGGCAGCCAACTGCTGAACTGTAGTAGAATTTTCTTCGCCGTTTGTTGGCGGAGCAGCGAAGGCTGTGACTGCGGCGCGGCGCCTTACCATGTGACATGGAAATAATGATGGAGAGGTTGGATTGGATGGAGAAGTGGTGTAAGGGTCGTCAAGGCGTTCATAATCAACGTTACACTTGTATGAATGTTGATTTGAAAGATCGCACTATGTTTTCTTTCTTTTTGTGTTTTTACACGTAGCCGTTCGCCGCTGTGCAAGCACCCGTTTGCTGTCGTCCTTGTTGGTGGTGCTTTGAAATTCCACGCGTAGCACACGAATCCTCTCCCTCTGCAGAGGGGTGGATTCAGCATTGGAATGGTTACGGCACCGTTGGCGGAAGCGGATATGGGTTATAGCAGTGTGAAGCGCCCTGGAAGGTGATGTGGAAATGCAAACTGCGGCAGTTTAAATCCGGAGCAGGGTGACGTGTAACAAGGGGGTACGGAAAAGTTCACTGACGTTGCACATTTTTTCCCCGCTGAGCAGCAATAGGTTTGTGCAATCTTTTAGAACCGGAAAATTCTAACGGTTACCTGATGGCAGTGGCATAACAATTCCAGAATGGCACGGCGGGGAATAATTTCGCGTGTTCGTTCATTTTTTTTGCAGTTGGCTGCTCATTGGCAGCGCTTGATTATTAATATCAGCGCAGCATGGAAGCAAGTTTTTTTTCCTGTTGCCGAGGGTGAGCGGACAATAGGTGAAGAGAAATGGCATGGCAAGGTAAAAGCTATAATCGTAAATGTTGCGGTTGATTCGAGAAAATGTTATTGCGCTCTGGCGGTGGTGTTATGGCTGATTGATCGAAGAGCAGTCATGTGATGGTCGCTGATGTGTGCTCGGTAATCATGGTAAATGCTTCCTTGTTTTAAGAAAGCAGCATTTGTTTTAATCTCGAATGTTGATTAATGCCAAGAAATGATGCCATCAACTGTAATCATTCTTTTTAAAGAGATTTAAGGCAAAATTTAGAAGGGCATTTATGTCTTTTCTATATTCTGTGTTCGATCATTACCAATAACTTTTCAATATTGTTGGAATTATATTGGAATTAGTTAATTAAGGGTTATTAGGATTTGTGTTATGTGGAAGAAAAGAGAATTCCTCATTCACTTGGGTGGCGTGTGGGAACGCGAGGTGCAAAACATGAAGGAGTCATGGGGGTTCTCGACGACAGACGCTCTCTCATCGACTAGTTTCTGTTAACACTGATGGCAGAAGTTAAATTATTTATTAACGCTCTATTACTTTATATCGCGGAGCTTTAACGCTGAATAACTCTAGATTTTCGGCAACTCGACCAAACCGCCTTGACAAGTTGGTTCAAGCCTCGAGGGACAGGTACCAGTGGCTGCAGCTTTTAACGGATGGTACGTGGAAACTTTAGTTACCGGAATACTTCCCTACGGTCAATAAGCGAAGAACAAAGTTTTCGACAAAAAGAGGTTGGATATCCGATATACATGGCAAATGGGAATAGGGGAAACTGGATCTGAGAAAAAATTGCTTGTTATGTCAGGAAGAGATGGTAGACTGAGTCAAACCAATGTGATCCTAAAAAATGAGTTGCTTAACATTAATTAGTTCCATATACGCACTCTGCTTAGACAAATTTAAAGCAACTTGATTCATGCCGACAATGTCTCTAGTTTCGTTTTTTTTTTCAAAAAACGTATTGGCTATTTTAAAAAAGAATATTGTTAGGTCCTCCTTTCAGATCGTCGACTGTCATCGGCTTGGAATTTGATTTTTAAAACCTTTAGCTGCATTTGTTTCAAAATAGAAATAGAAAAAATTGGTATTTTAACTGGTTGTCCACGTGTTAGTTGTAAGACAATTATATGTACTTCAAATCAAACTATCACAATGAATGGTGCTATCAACAATTTCATGGAATTTGACGAATGCAAATCTGTGCTGTAAATAATAACACAGAATAGTTTTTTTCGGTTTAACTTAGTTGTAAGCAAGCTCTTTTAGTAAGATAACGTCACGAACTGCATACCAGGGATGGTTCGATCACTTTGATTCAATTTGGATTCCTTTAACAATACCGTCAATGCCGAGGAACATTTGACAAAGTTATATATGGAACTTTTATAGAACTAGTTATTATCTACAATTTGGCAGAATAAAGTTTTGCTGAATCTTTTGTATTAAAGGTGCTACAATGCTAGTAGCTCATTAGTTACTAAGTAAACGTTCAAAGTAAAATAAACACGTAATTGGAAGTGAATTTGATTAGAAATTTGACTTTGAATACAGACTTGAAATTAGAAATGAATTTGACTTCAAATTGGACTTGGCTTCGGATATAAAATTGGATTTGAAATCAGATTTTAAATCGGAGTTAAAAATGAAATTATATTTGGTTTGAAATTAGCTTTAACATAAGACATTAAATTGAACTTAGACTAAATTGAACTAAATTAAAATTAGACCTTAACTGTACTCAAAATTGCGATTGAAATTCCAATTCCAGTTAATCTGGATTCTAGTTATACATAGCTTTTAATTCAATTCGAGTTAATATTAGACTTCAAAATTGCAATTAAGTTGGGCTTGAAATTGGACTTAAAACGGGACACTTATATTGGGCTTAATATCAAACTTAAAATAAGACATTTTAAATGGGGTTCAAATTAGACTTAAATTGAACTTGAGATCGGAGGGGAAATTGTAATTAAATAGACTCGGAATCGGACCTGAAATTGGACCTCAATGCGACTTGAATTTACACTTGAAATTGGTGGTAAAATTAAAATTTAATTAGATTAGCAATTGACTTTAAAATGGGATATTGGGATTGGATCCACCTTAATTTAGAATTAGAATTGCAATTGGCCTTAAGATCAGAATTTTGCTTATAATTTTACCTGAAATTGGAGGTGAAATTAAAATAAACTAGATTTAGAATTGAACTTAAAATGAAACATTAACAAGAATTGCAAATGAACTAGGTTTGTATTTGGCCTTCGGACATTAAATTGCACTTGAAATTGGACCTTAAGTCTGGCGTGAAACTAAATTGGGACATTAAATTAGATATGAAATCGGGCTTAAACTGTACGTTAAAAATGAACTTGAAATTCTATTTTACACCAGACTTCGAATTGGTCCTAAAATTGGACTTGAAAGTGGATCATGAGGGAACTTAAAACTGCACTCGAAAAACTGGACTTAAATTGGACTTTGAAATTGAACTTGAAATTTGATTTGAAACGAGACTTCGAATTGGACATAAAATTGGATTTGAAAATAGACCTCAAGGGAGCCTGCCACTCGAAATTAGACTTCCAATCGGGGGTGCAATTGAAATTAAATTAAATTAAAAATTGGCCCAAAAATGGGACTTTGAAATTGGACCTCCATTGGATTTCAAATAGCACTTGTACTAGGCTTTATGTGGTCTTAGAATCGTACATTAAACTCGAAATAGGACCTAAAATCGGTGGTGAAACTAAATCAGACTTAAATTGGGACATTAAATTGGACTTAAAATAGACCTTGTGATTGGACATGAAAACGGACTTGAACTTCAACTTCAAATCGTATCTATTTGATTAAATATTCAAATTTTACCTGAAATTGAAGGTGAAATTAAAATTAGATTCAGAATTGGACTTATTATAGGACATTACATTAGATATGAAATCGGGTTTAAATTGAACTTGAAAATTGATTTAAAACAAAACATGAAATTGGACTTGAAAATGAATCTTTAGGGAACTTGAACTTATACTTGAAATTGGACTTGAAATCGGAAGTTAAATTGACATTAAATTATGTTAGAAGTTGGCTTTAAAATGATTCATTGAAATTGGATCTCGATTGCCTTTCAAATTGTGTTTGAACTAGGCTTTAGATTAGCATATGGATTTGCATGGGTTGCCGTTTTATTTGAAAATGGACTCAAAATTGAACAGAAAATTGGGATTTAAACTGGACTTGAATTGAAATAATTAAACTTCGAATCGAAAGTAAATTGAACCTAAATTAGATTAGAAATTGCACTTGATGTTGATGTTGGATTTGAAATTGGATTTGAAATCAGACATGAAATTAGAAATAAATTTGACTTAAATTGGACTTGATATCGGATATAAAATTTGATTTGAAATCAAACCTTCAAACGGAGTTGAAAATAGAATTAAATTTCACACGAGACATTAAATTGAACTTGAAATTAGATCTTAATTGTACTCGCAATTGCGGTTGAATTTTCAATTCAAGTTGATCTGGATTGAAGTTAATACAGGATTTCAAAATTTGAATTATGTTATGCTTGAAATTGGACCTAAAATGGGACATTTAAATTGAGCTTAAAATTAGACTTAAAATGGAACATTTATATTGGGCTTAAAATTAGATTTAAATTGAACCTGCTATTGGTGAAATTGGAATGCTAACTCAGACTCAGTATTGGACTTTAAATTTGAGCTCAATAAAATTTGAATTTTGTACTTAAAAATTGGGAAAATAAAATTTAATTAGACTAGAAATTAGCTTTGAAATGAGACATTGAAATTGGATTAACGTCAATTGTATATCATATTGCACTTAGAAATAGAATTGTAATTGGCCTTAAAATCGGATGTTAAATTGCACTTGAAAATTTATCTGAAATTGGAGGTCAAATTTGACACTAAATGAGATTCAGTATTAGACTTAATATGGCTAATTGAATTAGATATGAAATCGGACTGAAATTGAAGTTCAAATTTGATTTAGAGCTAGACTTCTAATTGAACTTGAAAATGAACCTTGATATTGGACTTGAAATTGGTGGTGAAATTGAAATTAAATTCGGTTAGAAATTGGTTTTAAAATGGTAGATGGAAATTGGCCCTCAACTGGATTTCAAATTGCACTTGAACTATGCTTTAGTTTAGCACATAGATTTGAATTTGAGTTTCAAGTTGGACTTGGGCTTGTCATTTTATTTGAAACTTATCTAAAAATTGAGCTGAAAATTGGACTTTAAACTGTACTTGAATTGAAAGTTAATTCAATTCGTAATTGGATTTTGAGTCGAACATAAATTGAAACTAAATTAGATTAGAAATTGAACTTGTTATTGAACTCAAGTTGGACTAGAGATTGGATTTTAAATCAGACTTGAAATTAAAAATGACTTTAAATAACTTTTAAATATCGGATATAAAATTGGATTTGAAATTGGACTTCCGATCGGAGCTGAAAATGGAATTACATTTGGCTTGAAATTGGCTTTAACATGGCACAATTAAATTGAACGAGAATTAGACTCTAATAATGCTTTCAATTATACTCCAAATTGCAGTTTAAATTCCAATTCAAATGCCAAATTGGATTTCAATTCAATTCGAGTTAGATTTCAAAATTGGCATTAAATTAGGTTTAAAATTGAACTAAAAGTAGGACACATTTATTGAGTTTAAAATTAGACTTAAAATAGGACATTTATGTTGGGCTTAAAATTATGTATAAATTTAACTTGAGATCGGAGTTGAGGTGAAATGGCCATTAAAATAGAGTAAGAAATGGACTTTAATTTAAACCACTGCGGGACTTGAATTTGCACTTGAAATCGGTGGTAAAATTGAAATTTAATTAAACTAGGAATTGATTTTAAAATGGGACATTGAAATTGAATCAACCTCAATTGGATATCATATTGAGCATGAAAATAGAATTGTAATTGACCTTAAAATCGGACATTAAACTGCACTTGCACTTGCAATTTTGTCTGAAATTGAAACTAAATTAGATTCTGAATTAGACTTAAAATGGGACATTAAATTGGACAAAAAATCGGACTTGAATTAGGCTTGAAATATGATTTGAAACTAGACTTAGAATTGGACAGAAAATTGGACTTGAAAATGGACTTTAAGGGAACTTAAAACTGCATTAGAAATTGGACTTTAAAATGGGACATTGAAATTGCACCTCGTTTGGATTTCAAGTTGCAATTGAACTAGGTTTGTATTTGGCCTTAAAATCGGACATTAAATTGCATTTGAAATTGGACCTTAAGTCTGAGGTGAAAATAAAATAGACTTATTATGGGACATTAAATTAGTAATGAAATCGGGCTTAAACTGTATGTTGAAAATGAACTTGAAATTCTATTTTACACAGACTTCGAATTGGACACAAAATTGGACTTAAAAGTGAACCATGAGGGAACTTAAAACTGCACTTGAAAAACTGGCCTTTAAATCGGTGGTGAAATTGAAATTGGTTTAAAAATGGGACATTGAAATCAGACCTCGATTGGATCGAATTGCACTTGAACTAGGCTTGTATTTGATCTTTAAACCGAACTTTAAATTGCACTTGAAATAGAACCTAAAATTAGCGGTGAAATTGGAACTAAATTAGACTTGAAATCGGGCTTAAAATGAGACATTAAATTGAGCTTGTGATTGGATATTAAAACGGATATTAATTTAAACTTCAAATAGTACTTGAAAATGGACTTAAATTGTACACGAAATGAAAGTTAATTTGGACTTGAGATTGAATCTATTTTACGCAATTAATTCACTAATTACTTGTTATTCAACACCGGGTTATTGAATTAACGACTCCATACTTCCCGGTTGTACTTCGTTTGCTGTACATTAAGTTTGTTTCAGAAGGTGGGGCACGTGCCCCACGTGCGTGTGCGTGGGCACACCAGTAAATTAAAGTTTTAATTGAGTAGTTCTTATTTGACTTAAAGGCAGCATTTTGAAGGAATTAATTTCAAGCTCAAACTTGTTTCACAGTTCGATTGTAATGCAAGCATTACAGCGAATAATCTAGAACGAAATAAACTAGAGAAATCAAATCAAGCATACCTTTCTCAGGAACCGCTCGTTGCAGTCCTTAGCCGTACCGCGCCAGTGCCGATGGCGGTACCGGGAATTGCCCAGCTTCGAGGAGCCCTTCAGTTCGGCGGCTTCATTCACAACGCGTCGAATCGTTTGAAACCGGGCCCGATTGCAGCGGTGCATCGGCTTCAGTATGGCACCCCGTTCCGGTTCCGAATCCGGGCCGGACTTGTTGTGCTCGTCTTCGTCGTCCACCCAAGCACTCAGGACGCCTTCGACGAAGTTGTACAGCATCTGAATGTTTGGCTGCATCGGTGCCGCACCGGAAGGCGTTTCCTGCAGAGGCTGAATTAGCTTTCGATTCTGGCAGACCTCTCGCAGGAGGTTTTCTCCAAAGTGTACGGTTTTGTGACGACGTCGTCGTGAGTTTAGCGATGCGGCCGATAGGGACTTGGTCAGTTTTCCGTTGCTGCTGGATGAGGATCGTTTTTTGATCCGGGACCGGGGCAGCGAACTGCGCGAATCTTCCCGCGACAATCGTTTCTGGGCCATTTCGGCATTCCGTGGCAGTGAATTGCTTTTGATTCTTTGCGTTGAGGATATCCGGCTGCCGGGGCCACCGGCCAGTGCCGTGCAGCGAGCATCGGTACAGCGGGGTAGAGAGTTGCACTTGTTGTTGCATTCGTAGCACAAGGGACCACACTTGCTGGTGGCCGGTGGGGTTGTGGTGGTTTTGACCCGCGGAAGAGATGCGCACCGGGGCGTGTCGTAGTAATCGTATATATAGCAATTGGGATCGTCGCACAACGACTGAGCTGAACACATTGGGTCCGTGCATTTTGACAGTGACTGGCTGCGTTCTGTTGTTCGCCGCGAAGGATAACCAGCAGAGCTTGGGTGTTGCACTGTTTGCTTGTTGATTTGATTAATATCTCCAACCGTAGCGGAGCGTTGAGTTTTGTGACGACGCGAGCGCTCTCTCTTGGTTGGTTTTTGAGTAAATGAAGTTGTCTGTTGAGGGTATTGCTGTGGGACGCCCTGCTGGGGAAGGACGCTGGTCAACTGGGGTAAGGGCTTTGGCTCACGTTCTTTTAGCTGATATCGGAACGTGCGCTCTGGTTTCTGTGGGGGAACTCGCGACGGTAGCTGACCGGAATGACTTGAGGTCACAACCTCGCTGGCTGAGTGACGAAGTTTGCGTTCTCGGTGAGTATGCTCACTTCGGTCTCGACTATCCTTTCGTCGAATGTCGGTGCAACTGCTTTGGGGTGCATCGACGGTACGCTTTTTGAGTTGTTTCAGCGGGTACTGAATCCAATCGGTGGTATTTTTATGGAAAAATTCTTCGTTAGGCCCTAGCGAGTGCCGTTTCTGCAACTTCGAAACGCTGGTTTTCTGTTTCGGAGCATCAAAATGTTGCAGTGGGATTTCCTCTTTATCTTTAAACTTTTTCGAAGCACCTGTCTCCTCGTTAACTTTGCTAAAAATTTGTTGCTTCTTGAGCCATTCCAGGATGTCATCACGGGTGAGTGCAATTTCGCCCGTTCCTGCCGAGTGTTGTCGTGGCACATTAGAGGGATGCTGTCTAGGAAGTGTTCGTTCGGCAGTACCACCGGAAGCTTGGCGTTGGAGAGGCTTTTTAACGAACTGCTGCTGGGCTTGTTCCTGTTGTTCCTTTTCGAACTTCAGCTGAGCGGATTTGGCTTTCTGCAGGAATTCTACGCTTCGCTTCAGCGGCAGGTTGAGCAACCATTCGGAAATATCGGATTTGAACAGCTGTAGGTCACTTGGGCCAGAAGAGTGCCTCTGGTGACCATTTTCTTTGGCGTACTCCTCTTCATCTCGCCGGGCCGTTCGTTCGTCGACGGAACGAGAAGAATGGCGTTGCTTGAGGCTACGATCGAAGAATTCCGTCTTTGCTATGGCTCCGGTTTGCTGACTTGCTGGTGGGACCACTGCTGCACTGTCCAATTTCTGCTTAGGAAGTGGAGCAAACACATGACCATTGACGAGTTGTTGTTGTTGTTGCTGCTGCTGCAGCTGCTGTTGTTGCTGTTGTTGTTGTTGTTTGATGTTACGGGCATCAGTCTTTTCGGTGGTGGAGAACTTTTCTATTTCGTATTTGTATTGTTTTAGCTGTTCGATCCACTTGATGTCGGCGTTAATTTGTTGAAGGTACTTGATGAGTTCTTCGTTCGTTAACTCTTGGCTCTGTTTCGTCGGGGCACCACTGATTTGCGAATGCTGCATAGGTGTTGGAAAGGACGCGGGGTGATGGTGGTGATGATGACTTCCGGTTGCGCTGCTGCTACCGGGAACGGTGTCACCAATGGCGGCGGTAGAGGAGGAGACATTGGTGTTAACACTTGCACCCTGCTGTTGTTGCGATTGCTGTTGCTGCTGCAGCTGTTGCAAGGCATTTAGATCCTGTAGTTTGTATTGTGCATTACAGCGACAGACAGGAGTGCGACCACCAGCACCAGTGGCTAGCCCTCCACCCGCGCCATCGTCACCGCCTGAGCCTGGCTTTTTGGCGGACGAAGCCGTCGTCGTCACGTGACTGCGCCCTGGGGCTACTGGAGTGATTTGTACGATCACACAGCAGCAGTGTAGTAGAAGGGTGTTCTTGTTTTCGCTGCTGTGACTACCTCCTTCACTGATCTCGACAACCGCACCGTTGCTGGCGTTACTTTTCGCTGGTTTGTACGCTCCGCCGTTACAAGTATTATCCTGCTCCGGATTTGATTTTTGCTGGCCCGAAGTTTGCTGTAACGCTGCCAGAATGAGCGCTGGGTGCTAGGGAATGCAGCCGGTAAACGATGCACGGTCGTTGCGGTTAATTCACTGGCCCTGCGTTTGGTCAACCGCCGTCGACGCCCGCGATGACGTTTGCGAAACGTCTTCTCCGCGAAGCTACTGTTTACGTAATCACTATTATCAACAGTACTATCACTGGTAGCTGAAATCGAAGATCCAGTACCACTAGGCCTATCGCGGAATATTGGGTGAGTATAGTATAATATCACTTGCCAGCTATTCATGCCACTTCTCTTCACATAACATAACACACTTTTGGATTCTATAAATATATTCCACGCTTCTTCAGTAGGAAAGAAAGCTTCCTTCTTTGTTTACTGAGAGGAAAGCGCAAAATCTTCCCAATCCTTTTTTTTAATTTAACGCACTTTAAATTAACTCTTATGTATGGTAGAGCATTCCACCGCGTCGGGATGTATCCAAGAATTCGTGAAAACCCCTAAACTTTCCTATTTATTTTCACAATTATGTTTCCTTCAGAATGGGAAAATCTACACAGAGATATGCACACATTCGTCGTACTCCCGACACCGTCGTAGACGCCACAGATTCCGGAACCGCTCGTTGCCCTGCCGCCTGCAACATTGTCACACCATCGTCGTAGTCATCATCAGCACCACCGATACTGTCAGCATCCTTGAGGCTCTCCGGTGCACCACACACGTTCCTACTACTGCCAGGTCCTATTCACCGCAATTTAGTACGTCCATTCTATTCTATTGTGCTGCTCTCGTTTTCAACGACATTGGAAGATATCCCTTTTTCGAGCGCGAAAGGATTGCTGATGACGGCACACTATCTCGTATACAACATTCGAACGTTTCGATCCCAGAACTTGGCAAACAATGTTCTTTTTTCTTCTTTCTGTTTGGTATCCTTTTGCAAAGAAACAGATACCCTGCTAGCTTTGGTTCAGAAAATTGGTGTTTTCAACAATTACATAAATGTTCCACTTGCAACAAGATACTTGTTTTCGTTAGCTACCAGTGTGTTCCAGTCTGCTTTTTTTTGCTCGCTCTACAGCAGCAAATCTGGGAGCTTCAGATCCTTTGTGTATGTTGTTGTTCCGCTACACACTTCGCGCTGCACTATCTATCTACGCGGGTAGAAAGTAATATTATTCGCTAGGCGCCAGGCAGTGAGTTGGTGAATGTTATTTTCTTTTTCTACTAGAGCTTTGTGTTGTGAGGTCCCTACGAATAGATTTGTATTTTTAACTGTATGAAGCACCGTTCAAGCAAGCTCGCCCTTTTATTCGTTCTTCCATCCAGTTGGAAAGAGTTAAGAATTTAACAACCGTGCGTTGCATACGTGTATCTTTTCTCGATTCTAACCACAGCACTACTGGAGGGACAGTGAAAACGCGAGAAATTCGGAACAAACGAGATATACAACCCGACTGCTTTTTTCGTAACCACTTTTCCCCGAATCCAGAAAGTCACTAGGAGGTACCCGCAGAATTTCGTTTCGTATTTTTTTTTCTCCGTTAGCGACACACTCGCGTAGATCCTCCGCAGAACTACGGCAGTAACAGAAGCAGCAAACGAATCTGCTCTCCCCCAGGGTTGCTGCCAGCCAGTTGCGTGTACTTCGCGGGACCAATTTTTACTTCTTCAACAAACAACAATAGTTACTGCAGGAGGATCACCATTGAACTAAACTTTCGGAAAAAGGTGGATGATTTTTGGAGAAAGCACCGTACGCGAATATGATGACATGACGCCCATATTCGGAGGAAAATTTTGCGGATCTGCTCATCGTTTCCCGCGAGCGGGAGCGTTCAAGGTGTATGCAAGCTCCAGTGGTTTGCCTGCTGCTGTCAGCGCTCTCCTCGTGGAAAAACTTGTCCGGAAAGAGCACGGGAGAGTGGAAAATTTGAGATCAATTTACATTTTCGCATTGGCAACCAGCGAACGCACGCTGCAAGTTTGCAGGAAAAAAAATGGGAGAGAATAGTCCAGCAGGAGAAGAGTACGGACGAAAGACCTTGTAAAAGGAATGCTGAGAAAAAGCTCTCGGGGGTGGCGATGGTGATGTAATTGAAGCTCTTATGATGGCTGCGAAGAGCTGTACCGTGCTGATGAGTAATCAGCAAGAAGAGAGTCAGCGCCGCACGGTGGGTTAAAGGCGGCGGAATTGCTCTGCAGCCACGGTGGTGCAAATTGTTTTGCCCATTTGATTAGAGAGTTTTTCCTTTGCTATAGTAGAAAGGGTGCAATTTCGCACCGCGAATGAGGCACTCCAACATACGTATGCTAATAGAATTAGGCAGATAAATTTCACATGAGTGGCAATTGAAAATTGTTTATTTCTTTTCGGCATAGCAAACATACATCATCGATGTGATGTTATTTGAATCTATTGTAATCATAATCTATTCATTATCTAAATTATCATTTTTTTGTGGTTTTACATTCTTGTGATTTATATTTTGCCCGCAAGTTAACCCTCCATCCATCGTGATACTTCGGAAATAGCAATCAATTTGAAGATGTTGCTATCCACGCTAAGAAAACGCCTCCTCAAAAGGCGAAGACAGATAGATTTTTAAAATAAGTGATGTCCGAGAAAATCGGAAAATTTATTTTCCAGTTTTCTGGAAATGTATGAGGCGTCGAATATTTTTAATATTGTTTTTATTCATTTGTCAGTTGCTTTATTTCCAGTAGCGTAAGGTACAAACTTTTTTTAAATACTGCCTCATTGTATTAGTCATTGTAATATTATTGCTAGTTTCTAACAAAATAATTTTACTACCTAATCTAACTACGGTTCCAAAACTGTATGCAGCCCCGCTTGAAAATTGCTTCCGATGATGAGCGCTTTATTATGGGAGGTAAACTATTCCAATTTATAACACCTCGAATGAACAGTGAATTGGCGTAATTTGTAGTGTTGTTTGAATGGGTCACCGACTTTTGCAAGCGACGGCGGTTCGACTCTATCAATCTTCGATGCAGTATGGCCGAAATTTGCGTGGTTATTAGTTTTCTCAAGAACAAGCAGGATCGGTATGCGTAGAACGCTTGCAGAGATCACCCAGCAGATTTTTTTGCAGATGGCTCACACATGGTCGTATCTGGTCAATCCATAGACGAAGGCGAACATGGAATATATCCCCGAATAAAAAGGGCGGCAGGATTAGTGATTTAAACAGTTTCAGCTTAGTGTCGACCGTTGCAGAAGAAATACAGGAGTATAGCGTTCGTAGACCAGCATAAATCTTCCCGTACTGTTGGGATATCAAACCGTCCCACTGTAGATCACTCTGGAATACGTACCCTAGGTTGTACACACTGTCTAACCACTGGACGTTTTGACCGTCTATCACGATGTACGACACTGGAGGCAAAAATCCAATTGCACGCCGACGTTGGCTTGTTATGAAGAGCGCTTTACTTTTGGTAGGATTTATTGCAAGCCCGCTTCGCCGTGACCATTCTGAAATTCGTTCAAGATCCGCATTTCCGATGTCCAAGGACCATGACGTCCGATATATAGTTAAACGTCATCAGCATACATCTGGATGGAACAAAATTTGAAGATTGTTGGAAGATCGTTTATGTAGCGGCAGAACAGCAACGGTCCTAGAACTGAGCCTTGCGGTACATCAGATGTAGATTCAGCAGAGCTGGAGCAGCGACCACCACGGTATACAGTTTGTTTTCTGCTTTGTAGATATGCATACAGCATGCTAACAGCCGCAAAAGAAAAGTTGAACTGAGCTTCCAGTTTTGGAAGCAGCTTCCGGTGTGGAATTATGTCGAAAGCCTTTGAAAAGTCTAGCAGTAGAAGAATACCAACACCTTTTTTATCGATTATCGCTCCTTAATCATCATGTGCCGCTAGTACAGCGGTACCAGCTTGGTAGTCAGTTAGTAGATTGTTGCTTTCGATGTAGTGTGCCATTTGTTGCTTGAGAAGCTTCTCAATGGACTTGGACAGCGCGCATAATATGCTAATCGGACGTAGATTCGTAATATCGTTCAGGTGAGCTTTCTTTTTCATTGGCAGTACCTTTGCATGCTTCCAACATTCCGGGAAAGTAGACGACACGATGAATGCGTTGAACAAGTGAGTTACATGTTCAATTACCAATGGTAAGATTATCTTAATAAACTTGATAGGTAGCCCGTCTAGACCTATTGCGTTCGTCTTAACGCCCCAAATGGCATTTATGACCTCCCAGCTCTGTACTGGTCGTAAAGCAAACTCGTACGCTGCATACACTGTAGATCTTGGGGGATTCCTTTCCAGAGTGCCACTCGTAGTACAGTTGGACAAGAAAAACTCATTCATTTACCTCATCGGGATCTAAGTCGTGGTGCTGCGCCTCTTTATCCTTGCCTACCCCTATTCGCTTCACTCGTTGCCACAAGACTTTTGACGATAAGACTGTAAACTATCGTCCCGAACAAAAATTTCATAAAACTCTGAGACTCTTCGACCCAAACCTTACAATTTTTTTGAAAAATGTGCAGGAGAAAAAATATAACGAGGAAGTAAATCTATGACGGTAGTCTTTCCAAAAGACGGAGGGAACGATAGAAGAAAGTAATGAAATCAAAAGTTTTTTATAGTACCCCACTCTAGGGTGACGTGAAGGGAAAAATAGGTAAGGGAGGGTCATTATTGAAGGAACTTTTACTTGGTTCGTAGTTCGTTTCCTTTTATCAAGCTGAGTGATCCGCGGGTTGGAGCAAGTAGCGATTTCGAACCCAATTGTCGCGTAACTTTTCAAAAGGACCTAAGTAACAATGAGAGATTCTCTTTGTGCCTCTTCTCTTTCACCTTCCACGGCAATGCAAATGCACTTTAAAGCACCAGCTTTGCATGAATCGCTTGCTAGTGTCACTATCTAGTTAAGCGTGAGGAATTTTTTTTGTTAGAATGCATTTAAGTCGCCGTAATAATCAGAAGACAGGGACGCCCAAGAGAGTCTCTCAAGTTTACTTAGGTCCTTTTTGTAAAGTTACGCGAGAATTGAACCCCGTTAGTTTGCATGAGGAATCGTTCAAACGAACGGGGGTCCACTGTATTCGCCATCATTACAAACCTTTTCGCCGAATACCATTTTGCGGAATACCAATTCTCGGTTGACCATAACGCGGAATATAGAGTTTCGCAGAATACCATTTCGCGAAAAACCTTACGCGGGATGTACCATTTCACGGAAAATCTTTTCGTAGAAAGTACCATTTCGCAGAGGTGACCCAACTGAAGGAAAGTAACAGAGGTCAGTAGATCTAGGAAAATGAATAAACCTAGATAGAGGTGATCTGTACGGGGGGCTCCCCCCCACCCCGAAATGGCCGGCGCTTTCGACGGCAGGTCGACGGCAAGACTTGCGGCCTGTGGCCGTTTCGCGCTGAATTATCTAATGTTACTATTGATAGTTTTTGATGGTCTTGTTATTGACTAATGTTTTATGAAAGAGTCTAAAATTTCTCGAGTTCGATTAGTTTTTGAGTTACGCAAAAATTTCTGTTTTATTTGTATGAGAGTCCTTATCCCCCTACCACAGGGGTGAGGGGTCTCAAACCATCATTAAAAAAAATTCCTGCCTCCAAATTTGGTTCCATTTGCTTGATTAGTACTCGAGTTATGAGGAAATTTGTATGGAAGCCCCCCTCTTAAAGAGGAGAGGGGTCATAATTCCTCTTCTTAAGAGGGGAGAGGTCTCAATTCACCATAGAAAAAATTCTTGTCTCCAAAAACACCCACATGTCAAATTTTGTTCCATTTCCTTGATTAGTTCTCGAGTTATGCATAAATTTGTGTTTCATTTGTATGGGAGCCCCCCCTCTTAGTGGTGGGGGGTCTCTAACATTCATAAGAACGTTCCCTGGTCCCAAAAACCTCAATATGCAAATTTTCACGCCGATCGGTTCAGTAGTTTTCGATTCTGTAAGGAACATACGGGCAGACAAACAGAAATCCATTTTTATAGTATAGATTTGTATGGGAGCCCCCCCCTCTTAGTGGGGGAAGAAATTTGTGAAGAACGCTGCGCGGGTACAAATGCTGGGTAGAGCCAACCATCGGAAGATGAAGCGATACAAACGGAGACAGCAAACTCGACTCTTCCAGGAGAAGAAGTGCTACCAGGAAGAGAAGGAGTGCGTAGAACTCGAGCAGCTGTTCCGTGGAAGTAGCACTACGATGAACACTTGAATGACGTGCAGGCGGAAGACCATGATAGTGAAGGAAGTGACTTCATTGGTGCACCAAGCAACGCAGATGTGCCACCCCCATCGATAAGGGAAATTGAAGAAGCCGTACAGCGGCTGAAAAATCACAAAGTAGCGGGAAAGGATAGCATTGGAGCAGAACCCGGTCAGGTTGGCTGGCTGTTTGCATCAACTGATTGTCAAGATTTGGAATACAGAACACTATCGGAGGAGTGGAAAGACAGGGTTATTTGCCCTCTATCTACAAGAAAAGCGATATGCTGGATTTTTGACGTAGGACTACGTCTTACGGCAAGATTTGGCTGGGTAGGGTGTCATTCCAAAAAATCTTTCTTGAAAAGTCGTCAGGTTTTGAACGCTAATAGCGTAGCAGTTACCCGATCGATTTTAAATATTTTTGCACTAATCGATCGGAACATCTTCTAAGAATTGGCTCAAATGAAGAACGCTATTATTTCGTAAGTGTACACTATTGAAAAACTGAAAATAATGAAGTAGCGTACCAGCGAGCCACACGCCCTGGCAGGTATTGTGGGTTAAAATCCGGTTATAATCTCTGATTATAGCTTGGTTCGACCCATGCACCTTGCAACATTGGACAAAAGATAGGAGTCACAACGACAACTTGTTAAGCGTAGCTACCTATTACCCCCCCCCCCCTTCCTTTCCACTCTTTCCCCTCCATTCCCAAAAAAATCCTTCTTCATTACTTTTCCTTACCGTCCCTTCATCAATTGTAGAATCATCGTTTCAAAAAACATTAATATATGCCTGACCGCATTTAAGGTCATGACTAAAATCACGAGTTTGGTCAATTACATGCATGGATATGCCACTATCGCCACAAAGAGACTAACGTAGTTCTGTGCCACCTATATGCGGTGCCGCGAATTCTGCGGTGCAGAAGTGCCGCGAATTCTGCGGTGCAGAAGTGCCGCGAATTCCGAATCCCCATCACCGCATCACCTGTTCATTAATTTCAAAGCCGCATATGATAGTGTAAGCCGAAAATAGCTATGGTAAATTCTGGACGAAAACGGCTTTTCGGGTAAGTTTACCAGACTTATCTTGGCTAGGATGGATGGGATCCTGTGCTGTCTGTGCTATTTAACATTGCGTTTGAAGGTGTTATAAGACGAACGGTCGAAATGCGGGGCGCGATTTTCAGTAAATCCAGTCAACTTATCTGCTTTTCTGACAACGTGGATACTTAATGTCGAACAATCTAAGCCCCCGTAAAAAGTGCACACTGTAAAAAACGCTAGTTAAATCGGTTACCCTCTACGGGCAAGAAATTTGCATACTGCTAGAAGAGGACCGAGCAGTTCAACTCGCAACTCGGAGTTCTCGAACGGTGGGTGCTAAGATCCGTCATGGCGGCGTGCAAGAGAACGGTGTATGGAGGCGTAGAATGAAGCACAAGGTCGCGCGTCTTTACGGCGAACCCAGTAGCAAGACCAGGTGTAGCGAGATGTGGCGAACACTGGTAAAACCAACTCAGTAAGTAGGCAAGCCTGCACACCGACACGAACGGTAACGGCCAATGATGTATAAACTTCGCAGTTTTACAAGGTCTGGTGATCCGAAGCAGCTTCTGTCCACGCAAAGATATTCACAAAGCCACCTGGAGATCACCCGACAGGTGGGAGCAGTTCTTCGATTTACACCTCAATGGCGAAGTTGCAGAAAGAACAGGGCCGTGAAATGCTGGCAACGGTGCTACACTGGGTTGTTTCCAAGATTTCGGAAGCTACCGCAGGAATGGATGGAAAGAGTGGTTTGTCCCATCTACCAAAAGGGTATTCGACTCAGCTGTTGCAACTTTCGCAGCATGACGCTGTTTCACCAGTTTCCACAAGTTTTCGTATGGAATCATCAGGCGGAGTTCATGGGTACTAGCGCTACTACGGGCCAAATATTTACCATCCAACAGATCTTGAAGAAACGTGCCATCGCATCATATCTTTATTGACTTCAAAGCCGCATACGATACAGTCGATCGAGACCAGCGTATTTGGGATCGCTGGTGACTGCGGATAACAATATTAGTTGAATCTCCTCACTAATGTTCAAGGTGCATGTAGGTGGGAACGAGCGGGGAGCTGCAGAGGCGTATGAAATACGAGCAACAGGCACTGCTTGGAGATATTCCATCGTACATCTGGCGAAAGTCGGTTAGCTACGGTAGACCGCACACTTCCTAGGGATGCCGGAGGAAAGTGGTTCTCTTCATCAACCTTACCAGTACCAGGAATAGAGGGGTCCAACGTGCTAGATGACTTTTCCAGGAACTTACAACTTCTGAAACGCTTGGGAAATCAGCGAAAAGTAGTTCAAAATTAAGTTGAACAGAGACGACAGCTGGGAACAGCACGAACCACCCCCGTTCTCAGGTGAGGACAACGACGACGACGGATCAGAGTCCTGTAACGTGTCTTTTAATTCAACGTTGGCGCAAAGTACGTAAAGTTGGCATTGTAGCATTGTGTAAAGCTTCAAGTCGTGGAAGGAAAATTCACTTCCAACTTGTTAATTATTCGACGTATTGTAGGGCAAGATGGCGCTCCATGTTAATCGTATTACGCTTTAATTAGCGACAAAACTTCCTTAATTTTGATAGAATGTATGGACAATTTCGAAACTTTGTGTTAACGAGAAACTAATCAGGATGAACTGGTAAATCTTCGTAAATGAGAAATTCACATGTAATTATCACGGTATGATGTGAGTTGCTAGCGTGACATCATTTCTATTGGTAAACCCCTTAAATGTCGTCATGATTTGATTTTCTACTCTATTGGACAACTTTTAATCAGTTTTAGCCTTAATCAAGAGTTCAGCGGAGTTAGACGAAAAATGACCACGCGTTTCCTTTTATAATAGAGGCGAGATAGGCTGTTTTCCTTAGAATTGATATCTTTGATATCTTTGAATCATAGTTTGGTTTACGTAACCATATTTTTCCACATAGGCAATACTTACTGATGCTCTGTAAAACATTTCTGAGTAAATGAAATGCAGTGTTTCACCGCGTCACTGCGAAACTTGCATGTCAGTGGTAAAGAAAAAGGTCAAGAAGAATTTGTTAACTCTTGTAGGCGATTTGTACAAACAATAATTTGATTGTACGATGGGTAACAAATTTTTACCTTTTTTGATAGAAGACTTCAGTCTCTTTAAGACTAAAACTAAAGTAAAAATTCAAATATAGTTGTAATATTATAATGGGGGCACATGGTGCTTTGCTTTTGTCTGTACGAAAACGAATATTTTTGGCAAATAAAACCAAAAATATCTCCTCCCTTATTAAAAATATTCGTTTCGTAGCGTTTATCATAGAAAACAATATTAATTATGCTACTGATGTTGCACTACTGACTTTGCATAAAAGTGACCAACCAATGCGGTAGATTATCCCATAGTGGCGTGCTGCTTCGAAAAGTGCTCTCTTACTCTTTCGCTGGAAACTTGTATTAATCTCAGCTGGAAAACACTGAGAGCACTTTGCGCTATCGTGGCTCACCTCGGAAAGGATTTTCTTTTTTCATTCTCAATTATGTGATCCCAAGGGGACATAAGTGCGAACCATATCGAACGCACTTCAACAGAGTTTGCCTTGGTTCTCTCTCGCAGTTTTTGCGCTAGTAACAAGCAGGTGGATACACGGGTTCAAAAATATGCACATAGAGACAGAGAGCTGATCCTTGCATCACACGGGTGACTAAACTGTTACAAGAGAAGGCAGCATGCTAATTGAATTAATCTTTATTTTTGGTGTTCACTCAACGGTCGTTGGCTGGATTGCTTCGGAAGTAAAATACGCAACACAATGGCACATTAAAAGCTACATTATTTGTTTAGATATGATGCATTGAGGTTTTCATATTGCAGTTAACATGCATGCAGAAAAAACAAATCCATGAATCCATCCCAGAGCAAAGCTCATTTGCGCAGGAGCTTTTCTTTTGTGAAGAGCGTTGCTCTGACCTCTGGCATTCTCGAATGTGAATGTGAAAATTCCGCTCTTTTTCTCTAGCGCGCCGGAGATGCAAAACTTGGCTCACGTGCGATGCTGCATGCACAGAGATCCGCCATCGTTTCGTCTAAGCGAGCATGGATAGTGGAAAAATAAACAAAGCCTGAGCCGCACGCATACATCAAGAAAAAGGAAACATCTAGAGAGCTTGCTATTGCTACCAAGTCGAAAGGATCTACGGTACATTGACAAAAGCAGATGCTACCAGAATAGAGATTTTTCGCTACCACGAACTGAGTTTGACTGTTGAGTTAAAAGAGAGTATATGAATGTCCCATAGTAATGGTGATATACTGTGTCTGTGCGTCGGTATGTGTACGTGTGAGGGAAAATAAGAACAAATGCTACATTTTTCATAGGAAAACTATATTCAGATTTGGAACGTTTCGCTAGTCGAACTACGTAGGCAAGCAGAAATGCCATTTTGGCTAATGGATTACATGTTTGGAGCTGGTCCGTGTTTCGGTGCAGCTGCGTCGCCGTTACACGGCTGTCGATGGATTCTGTGGGGTCACTGCCACAGGGGTCGTTTCCTGCGTCGTACGTTTGATTAGCTTTAAGCAGCACTTTTTCATTGTCCTCGTAGTACGGTGTTGCTACAGTTCAATTCAGTGCGGCGCTCTTTTTGGGGTCACTGACAGAGGCTACCGACTCGTGCGAGTAACCCGAAAGTAGGTCAATAATAGGGTCACACGTACGAAGCTCGCTTGTACACGCGACGACGTGAAATAACTGGAAAAAAGGCTCCAAAATCGACGCGTGAGCAAACTGAAAAACACAGAAGCACCTCAAAAAGTACCGAATCGAAACGGAAACAATCTTTTCTGGCAGTTAGCCGAAAGGAACGCGAAATAAATGCGATTTTAGCACGGGAACTGCACACAACACTCTGTCGTTTTCTACGACTTTTCACGAGCCACGAGCTACGGCCAGCCAGCCAAACTCTCATTCACATTTGCTCTCGTCAACAAAGCGAAAACTGACGGCCTAATTGAATTGTGCCGTATATACCGATACGTATCGACGGATCTATATTATGGATATTTCTCCGATGTCAAAGCATCGAATCGATGAAATGGAACAGAATTTTTCTAGGAACTAAGTGACCAGAAGGCCTCTAACTGCAGTTTGTGTTTCTCTTCTCTTTCATCTGGCAGATTTGTCGTTTGTTTTTTTTTCTTCTTCAAAAGACGCTGACCCGACAGCTTTCGGAAATGGACTTCGCGCGTGAAAATTGGGACGGAAGTTTGCCACGGACACAAGCACGGATCGCGCGCGGGAGAAAAAATAGTTCCTCGTTTTTATAGCTGAAACTACGCGCTACCAAGCACCGATTTGGTCGTCGGTGCGGGTGCAGGAAAACCACGAGGGGGAGAACTGCACGTGGAAAAAGAGAGACACTGGTGGGACATCCGAACGAAGTGGCAATTTCGCAGAGCCCGTCTAAGCTCAGTGCCTTTACATGAGGGGCATTTGCTCTGGTTTGCCGTCTTCTTCGTGTGCTCTTCTGCTCTCTGCTGCGGGTGGTGGGTGGACTGAATTGCAGACACAGAGAACAGGCGGCACCAGTTGAACGGAGCAGGACGAAGGTGTACCTATCTATGTGGCACCGACCGACATGGAAAAGTTGAGCGGTAGGTTAAGGATCGGAAGACGGGTCGTGGTTCGGTAGGTCAGGAGGAGTGACAGAAAAAAAATGTTTCGTTCTTTCCTGTCCCCCGAGTTCGTTTCGGCACAGTGGGATAGATAATGTTCAGCTGAATTAAATGACGATAACTGCGATCAAATTGAAACGGAATTCAATTACTCAGGCGATGCAGTCGGTAGCATTCTTCGATAATGCTAAATTGAAATATACGAGGCTGGTAGCGTTTATTTGAAACCGTTATGCACAAATCGGCTTTTTGCTCAAATTGTATTGCAGAGGAGTAATTTCAATAGGTCAATCGTTGGTTTGATTATCTCTGTTTTTAATGAAACTTTATTTATACACAGAAATTTCATGGAAAAAGCAGCATCCAAAATAAAAAGAGCTGCGATTTTGTTCTAAACTTAAGTACCTACTTGTTACTTTCCGGAAAGTTTTAAACCCGTATTTTTCCAGCATTTTAGCATTTGGAACGTCTAAGTTATAGTGATATAAAGCGCCTTTCTCAGTTATAGTGATATCAAAAACGCTATTGTGGCCTCTTTAATAAAAATATTAAGATAAAACTTTTGAGCCTTTGAACCGATTTAAATAATTTTGGTATCTAATAAAAGTTATTTTAATGGAATTTTCTAAAAGAAATTGTATTAAATTTGATGTTTTTCTAGACAGTTTAGATTTTTCTACATAATATGTTAAACATTGGTGCCCAGTTAGCTTCGGGGTACGATGCTGGCCTAACAACCCAGTCATCGTATGTTCGAATCTCGGCTGGGAGGTGCTGCTATATACACTTAAAAAAACCGAGTTCGTAAATTACCGTAAATTTTACCGAACTCTGAGCAGCAGAACGTTCCGTAAAAATTTTTTATGATGCCAAACATTAGTAATGATCCGTAAACGTCGATTGGCACCATCGAATTTTACCGAACGTTCGGCTGCTCAGAGTTTGGTAAAAATTTTTAAGTGTGTAAGGTCAGTAGGATCGTTGCACTAGCCCCGTAATTGTTCTGTACTCCAATAGCCGGCTGCGAAGTTTGTCGATAAAGAAGGGTCAAGTTCTCAACAGGACGTTTATACCCATGGCTTTGCTTTTTTATGTTAAACATTTTGATACCTATTTGTGATTTTTTGATTAAGAAACAATTTAAAAAAAATTAAGCAGCGATAATGCGATGGAGACGCGTGGTAGTTTGGTTTTATCAGCAAGAAAATGGATATAGGAATCCCCCGAATAAGGCCGTGGGTGGTGCTGTACGCCCATTAATCAATAAAATTGATTTTTAGTACATTGTTAGTATGTAGTAAAACCCAGTCAACTACCTAAAAATCAACTTTATTGGTTTAATGACCAGCTGAGATATCGCGATGGGCGTGCAGCACCACCAATCGCCTTACTCGGAAGATTCCAGTATATATTTATGAGTTTTAGTTGAATTGATTAAAAGAATTGTCTAAAAAATACAAGAGCTGATGGTTTCTTTTGTCAAAGCATAAAATCACGAATATCATATATTTTTGAAATTTTGTACATTTTTAAAAAGTTAACGTTCAGCTCCTGCAAAGTTTGATTTAATTAACACATTTAGGAAAATATGTATACACAGAGCTATTTATTTTAGAATGCTATGATTTTTAAGGAAAATTTGCGGTGCGCAGAATTAGGTTCGTTTTCGGTTCACCATTTGTTTCATATCAAAATAATTGAAATCGGTCTAGTAATTCGAAAAGCCTGATATTTATAAAAAAATTAACGCAAAAATGGTGGTTTTTGGGACCGCAACAACTCAAAACAGCGATTATTACCTGACTCCTATTACTCAACCAAAGTGATAGATTTAATTTTGAGCATTTCCAATTACGATGGTTGAACCTTCTAAAAATCCAGTTCAAATCCAGTTAAACAAAAAAAAAAAAACTGGCAAAAGAGACCTCATAATGCTAACATGAGGAACGCCGAAGAAATTGGTAAACTGGAAAAATAGGAGTTGAGTTGCACATAAAGTTTATTGTATTGCATAAACAAATATAAAGTAAGTATAGGCACAGATAAACAGACATAACACTCATTTTCCATTCTCCGTACCGATTAAACCGTCATTTCAAATTTGGGCTTAATTAGGAATGTCTCCGTTTTGGTCAAAGTGGCGCTTTTTGACGAAAGAAAGGGAATACCCCATAAAAAATACTTGCTACTTCGAGGGATACTCCTGTTGTTATTTGATATTTGGGAATGTCGATCATAGATGGTGCTAGTGTTCAGCCTAAATGTGAGGTATGATGATTTTTAAAAAGTTTTCTTCGAAGAGTTATGTCTGTGGTATAGGCCTATAGGCCTGTGCGAGATTTCGAATAATTTCGTACCGTTTCGGAAAACTTAAAATTTTTGCGTAATTCGTGAATTTTTAAAAATATTTCGTTGGATTTCCGATAGCTCGAATAGCAATAAAAAAGTATGAAGGACTGTGCCTAGGGGAACGAACGAGGGGTTCACGAAGGACTACGAATGTGGGCACAATTCGACAAGCTTGACAATTTAAAAATGTTCAGCAGTTTGGTACGGAAATTAATAATTTACTGTATTGTAATAAATGCTCTAAAACATTTATATACCTATGTTAAATTGAGTTAAGTTTCAATATCCCAAATGTCTGTACTTCGTATATAATTTCTATCAGTTTCTTAGACTTTGTGGTTCCAGTAAGAGTTAAATCATCAGGCCACAATTACGCATCTTCTAATGATTGCTGCTGATTTCGTATTTTGACAATTTTTGCACGGTTTGTAGCACTAATCAACTTATGGTAACTGATTTGAAACTGGTATGCAGTTGAAAAGTTAACTTACTTAAGGATCTAGCTTGCTTGCTTGTAATTGTACGGTCAAACCTGCTTGTGCTTGTGCTTGCTTGTCATTGTACGGGAAAAAGTAAATATTTATTCTAGGTTATCATTAATAACACTGATTCGCATTCGTCAATTTCCATGAAATTTATTTTTTATCATTTATTTATTGTTGATAGCACCATTCATTGTGATAGATTACTTTGAATTATTTTGCTACAGTAATTTTGACAAATCAAAAGTGTGACAAAACCGTGTAAAAAACGTGACAAACTCGGGTTACCACTGTAGGTCCTTTCGACACTCTACTTTACAGCTATTTGCATACTTGCTAGTAGTACAATTGAAACTATTAAAAGAACTTTACTCAGTTGCGATTTATTCTGCTCCGTTTTGTTTGAACTTTGTGTGTTGAATAAAAAAGTTGCACTTTTTGTACAATGAGTGAGCAAATAACAAGTCTGCCCGTAATATACATCTTCAATCGTTCGCTAGATTGTCTTATTTTTCCAATGATGTGAATAGTCTGGAGTAATTCAGGACTCCAATGAAGGCGTTCGACAAAGTTCCACACTTACTGGCTGTAGAAAAAATGAGGTATATGTGGTTACAAACCCGAACGACACAGTGGATCATACCTCACCGAACGCTCCACTTTTGTCAGCATTAATGGCAATAATTCGGTTTATTTTGAGACACCATCTGATGTATCGGAAGGCAGTCATATTGGACCCTTGATATTTGTATTTTTTGTTAACAAGTTGTGCAGTCACTCGAGCTGTTCTGAGATTATGTTTGTAGAGGACTTAAAGATATTCCGTGAAATTAAGAGCGGACTTGACGGTTGCGCTCTTCAAGGCGATTTTCACTCTCTCTCACGATGATATAACGATAACAGCTAAAGCTTTCGCAATTCTAGGTTTCGTAAAAAGAAACACTAAATCATTCTAGAATACATACGCACTTAAATCGTTGTACTGTGCACTTGTCCACAGCATTCTGGATTACGGTGTTGTTGCATGGGAACCATATAATGCTGTGCATATCAATAGAATGGAGAGCATCCAAAAAAATCCTGAGATACGCTCTGCATTTTCTGCCCTGGAACGATTCTCTAGAGCTACCAGCCTACGAGGAAAGCTGCAAACTGATTGACCTTCCGTTTCGTTAGCTGCCAGAAAGAAATTACCATAAAGAGTTTTGAAATTCGGAATACTAAACGGAGGTAAACATCCTTGTCCTTCGACGGCAATTCAGAAACCATTTCTGTCTGTGGCAGCTTTCTAATCGCACAAAGTACAATAGTAATTATGATCCTTCGGTTATGTATTGCAGTGTCTTCAATGATGCCGGGGACATATTCGATTTTGATATTAACAAATTTATTTATAAGCGTTGGATACAACTATTAGAGTTAAACAAATTATCTGTGCAACTCCGAGTCGAAGATATAATAATTTCATAATAACAAAAAGTAATCACTACATAATAGTGTTTTAAACGATGGGGAAGAGTTTGAAGTGATCACCCCGGTGGCAACTTTGACGTTTGCGAACAAAATAAGTGAAGCCAATATTGGCTGGATCACATGTATGCAAGTATGTGAGCAAAAGAACGAATCACACGGTATTTTTGCAGCACCAGCAGAAATATTCGTTGGGTTATCATCCACTCAAAATAATTTTTACGTCGAAATTACGGGAAAGTTATGTGATTATTTTCCATCCAACTTTTCCCGTAGCATTTACGTGAATTCCACGTAGTTTGCATTAGTATGGGTGCATTTACGTGGAAATCAGATAGATGTTATTGTATTTTCCAATAATGTTCAACTGAAATTCACGTAACTCCCTGTAGAGAAATGTACGTGATTTTTCACGTGGAAAGGATGTGTGGATTATTTTGCGTGTCTATCTCATCTGAAACCTCCGTTACCTCTTAGTTGAATGTAAATTATAATTATCAATGAGTTATTAATGAGTTTCATAAAAAAAATTCACTTCCATATCACATGATTGATACATACATGATTAAGTTTCGTTGGCTTGGTCTCGTCATTTCCACTGTTATGTGAATGCTGTTTATTAAAAGCAAAACGCATATAGCGCCACCTCATAATGTGGCGGTTTCAGGAAACATGGTAGATGCCCGGGGGTTGGAAGTGATAGAGGAATTCATATACCTTGGGTCGTTGATGACGTCGTATAACAAATGAAACAGGGAAGTCCGCAGACGTATTCTTGCTGCAAGTCGTGCTTACTACGGATTCCGCAAGATTCTTAGGTCTGGTAAGCTTCACCATCGTATTCAGATGTATAAAACGCTAATAAGACCGGTAGTCTTCTAAGGGTACAGGACATGGACAATACTCGACAGGGACTTCCAAGCATTGGTCGTTGTCGAATGTCGTGTGCCGATCCTACTAGCACAGGTGTCATGAACCAGTTGTGGTAATCGATTTTTGACTAATTTCAGTCATAGATAAGTTTCTGCAACCATAAGTACGAAAAGTGTGCTGCTTAAGTAAGACAATCTTTGGCAGGGTATGTGAGCATGGTGTATGGTGTATGGAGGAAAAGGATGAACCTTGACATGGCTCAACACTTCGGTGGGATCTGTTCTGAGAATGCCTGACAACAGCCTAGTAAAAACGATGTTCGCCTCGAATCCGGTTGGTATCAGACGCATAGGTCCACTCCGTGTAAGATGATTAGTGGAATAAAACAGGTTATGCAGGTCAAATTCTAGTGGACATCTAACCATGATAAGTAAGCAAGGTAGGCTGTAGATCCGCCGAGTTTCAGTGTGACGAAGAAAACAACGGCTGCGCTGAAAAACGGTAAAGCCGCTGGAAAGGACAGCACTTTCGAAAGTCGTTTTCTTTGTTCAATCTATCGGATCATGGTCCGGGTATAGTCTGAAGAGGCATTACCGGTGGAATGATTGGAAGGTCTCATATATCCGATCTACAGAAAGAGCCATCGACTCGATTACAGCTATAATCGAGATATAACCCTTTTCAACTCGGTGTACAATATCCTCTTCCTGATCATGTTCCACCGACTGAGATCATTGTAGTAATCTTTTGCTGGTGAATACCAATGTAGATTTCGAGAGGTACGCTACACAGCGTACTCGATAGCAAAGCAATTGGGACTAAACGTTTTTCTATGACTTGACCCTTCTTTATCGACAAACTTAACAGCTATCGATTAGAGTACAGGACAGTTACGGGGCTAGTGCGACGATCCTGCTGACTATCCTACTCATCTATACTTCTTAATAATTCGCAGTCATGAGTTGTATATGATGACGCGCACGACTGCAAAACAACTTATTGTTCACTTTATTTTGGCATACTCTAATCATCATTCAATTGTAATGTAAAATTGACATAGATATGATTTAATGTGGACTTTTTATTACGATCTTTTGTTATCTGGGGTATTACGTATTAGTAATGTTTACATGTTTCAAAACAGCGTATGATTCAGTTAAGCGAAATGAGTTATGACGGTTTATGATTAACCATGCTTTTTCAACTAAAATGATTAGGCTGATCCCTGTTGATGGTTTGAGGTGAAATTAGCTGTCATCGATTTTGTAAATTTCAAAAGCAAGAAATTTTTTTGTTTGAAATAAAAATTTTGTTCATGAAAATATATTCGCTGCGTTCAGATTGGCAAGAAGAATGCAGTGAATACATTTCTATAAACAGAACCCCACTTTTGGGTCTAAAAACTGCTTCCGAAATTGGGCTCTCTGACGAAAAGTTAATGACTGCTAGTTTCCCGTTAACGTCTTAACGCTATCAGGATAGCGGGTGAGACAGCGTACTCGTATGTGTCGTTAAATGGTTTGAAGCAAGTAAACGGGTGATCCAATTTGCAATTCAACAGAGCATCGGTTGGTTTTATTCAAAGTGTGCAGAGGAGTAGTATCATAATGTCACATGTTTTCAAGCTTTACGGACGACATGGATTCATTGTTGTAAAACGTAGAGCTGTGAAGAAAGCATATGCGCATCTTAAGATGGAACTACGGGTATTGGGATCATTATAAACTGTGCCAAAACAAAGTATATTGTGGCTCGTAAGGAGCTAGGTAGATTGCGGAGTCTGTCTGCAACTTCGTACGAATCTCGCGTTGTATAAGATCGTAATTCGTTCGGTGGTTCTCTACGGCCATAGAATGTGGACAATGAAGCTGAACGACCGACGAGCTTTGGATGAAGCTCGTGTGAACAATTATTTGGCGGAAAACGAAAGGAAGAAAAAAAATCAGAGGGGTTGTGTACAAGACACGACCGCATATATAGGTGACGCAGGACTACGTAAGTGTCATTGTAGTGATAGTAGCATGTATTCATGCTTGTAATCATTCGATTCTTCATGTATACATGCTATATGCAACATATATACATGCTACATGCCTTGTATGTAACATTTATCAAAGTAGTTACATTGCATACGTTCAATTCTCCGAAGATTGTGCATTTGAAAACAATTTAACAAAATTAAGAACACAAACTTTTGCTTTCCGGCTACCTTACTGAAATTAAAGATTGTTTTTATTACCCATGGTTCTCCACGTTGAAGGGATTTTACCAATTCAATCCTATTTTATCAACAGCACATCTTTTCACTACACTTCTAATGAAACGGCAAGCATGCGTATTCATACAGAGTCGTATTATGACCGAACATTAGAGCTGTAGCGCATTTTTCCAACACAGATATCAAATTCGTCGAGGTTTAATCGTCTCGTAGTAAAGAATTTGCGATCTGTTGGGACAACGAACTTGTGTCATTTTTTCTGGCACACTTCCCTAACACAGACATCAAATTGGACTAGGTTTAATCGCGGTGTTAAGAAATCTCGTTGAAATGAGGAAACTTTGTCACTTGTTTTGGCTTACTTCCCAAGCACAGATATCAAATTGGTATAGGTTTAGATCATCGCAAAGAATCTTCCAACCAATCACGAAGCGAGAATTCTGGTAAAACATAGGTTCATTATTTTCAATTTTTCAATAGTTCAACATCAAGAATCCATACTTTTCTTCATTTGGGTCAATTCTTAGAGAATTTTCCGATCGATTGGTGTAAGAATATTGAAAATCGATAGGAAAACCGCTGAGCTATTAGCGTTCAAAACCTTTCATTTTTCGTGACGCTCGCATTTTTCGATTTTTTGGAATGACACCCTATCTCAAAACTTGCCGTAAGACGTAGTCCTACGTCAAAAGAAGTTCGAGCACGCAGGTGCATGAAACACAAGAAGTGGCCCAAGTAAAAACTTGAGTTTTATTACACTCTTATGATGGAATTTAAGATCCAAATTGGTCTTGAAGACCACCATAAGAGTACAATAAAACTCACATTGTTGCTTGGGGGTGTGGTGGAAATTTTGGGATCAAGTTTACAATTTACATTTCTAAGAATCCTAGAAAATAATAGATAATTATATATTCAAAAATTGAAAATATTGTGAAAAAATGACTGCTTATTAATTTCATAATAGATTCATAATAGAATTTCATAATAAACTCAGAAATCAAAATTCCGAATTATTATTTTTCAATCCGAAACGACAGTCCGATATCACCAAAAATGTTTCACCGTAAATCTATGCTATCATTATTTATCCGAGAAAGACACTGTTGGCGCTAGAAATAAGTCATTAGTCAACCCGTTATGCTTTGAACAATATTTTCCGCTAACGATCACCTAGGGAATTGCAGTTAAATTTGACCCCCGTGCACCCGTAGGCCACCCGTTGTGCATCGCGTGATGCTGTTCCGATCTCTGTGAGAGTGTACACTAAAAGATGAGAGTTTTCTTCGTCACGTCACGGTAGCAGCAGTAGCAGCAGCAGCCGCTTGCGAGAGTTTCGATGTTCCACCCACCAACACATTGATCTCGTGGTGGGTTCGAAAACTCCGCTGTGGCTGGTTGGAGAGAGCTTTCAGAGGCTTGCCAGTTGCCACAGTGTGTGCCATAGCGATACGGATACTGACCGTAACGACAACTTAGCGATGAAAACAGAACGGCAACAAAAAGTAAAAGCGCACACACAAAGGAAGCACCTGTCAAGTCGAAAGCTGTTGAGCTGTTCGGTGCGAATGCTGGAGCTCAACCGTGCGGGCGGGAGCAGAGCGGATACACGCGAGGCAAAAGTTTTCCGTCAAGGAAAATGGT